>NC_134225.1:10410646-10730581 GCF_965140235.1 Caretta caretta
ATAGCAGTAGAGCGAGATAATCCAAGGGAAAAGGAAGATGATTGGTTGTTTATTGGTCTAGCTTGTAGCCAAAGTATTCAGCCAAGAAAGGCTTGAGAAAACAGACTCTGGGGAAAAGACAAGAAGACAGAATGACTGGCACTTGGAGGCCTCCAGGTATTAGGAGGCCTATGGTTAAGGGCTACATGGATTAAAAAGAGCACTGGGCTATTGCCAGCCTCTTGCCAGGTTTCTGAGCCTGGGCTCCAGCCCGAGCAGGAACAGCTCCACTTTTAGCCCCATGGTGCAAGCCCCACAGGCCCAGGTTGACCTGAGCTCTGAAACTCAGTGCTGTGGGATTTTTTTGCTGTGTAGACCTACCCTTTAAGAAGAGAAGGAGGGAGGGAGAAAACTCTAGTGTCTTTGGGATCCACTATTTATATGCCTTATTCTGGAGCCCAGTGCATTAGGGCTAGATGAAAGGAGCACTCCACAGATCTTCTAACAAGGCTGGTGAAAGGCCTCAGGACAGGGAACCCTCGCAGCAGAACTGCCATGTTTGCACAGTGTTTTGAAGATGTGAAGGGCTAGGAATGAATATGAGAGGTAGTCCCCTGTTCATAGTCCCAGGCATTTGCACACTGTCTTTAAAGCACTTGCATATTTTGTGCTTGTGGTTGTTGATGAGCTCTGCATTCTTCGAGGCAAATGGTCAGATTTGGCTGCTTAAATCACACCTGCAAAATCTGGGCAAGCAAAGCCGCCTTTTGTGCATGTGAACTGGTTTATGTGATGCATAGCTGGGCACCACCACATTAAATTACCTGGTATGTCTATGTGTGTGTCAGGGTTAATTTTTACACCGTGTGTGGGCAATTTGTGCGGGTTCAAGTTACGCAGACATATTTGAACATTTGCTTCTTGAAGTGAGGCATTTCTAAAAAAGCAGCAAATGGCTAAATAAAGGTTTTGATTCTGTAGAGTGAATGGAGAGAAAGAAAAAGGGACATTTCTTTCTGGTTTTGTTCCTTCCAGGTGCCAGATATCCTGGCTATACTATATCGCCACATGCCTACGATCCAGGAGGGCAGCTTGAGGCAGTTCCTGGTGGAGGCAGTGTCCATTCTAGCTCACCATCACCGAGAGGCAGTGATCTCCAGCCTCCTCAGCAAACGTCTGCCGATGGACAGGTATATACCACTACCTATTGCATTCATCTTGGTAAAGCATGGATCCCACAGCTTTACTAGGAGATGTAGGGCTTCATTTAAGCAGCAGACAGTTTGGGATCATTCCTAAGGGTTAAGAGCCTGGCTCTTTCTGCAGGAAGGTCCAAGAACATGTTAAGGTGGGGTGCGGAGAGAAATTAAGTGTCATTCTGTTTCCATTCATGAATAGCTGCTTTGACATCCTAAAGACCTATCTTTACTGGTATAACTGGAGTGTATTGTTGGAAACATCTACCTCTCTAGACGCCTGAATTGAGCTCACTCTGGAAATGAGCAGTGGCTGTTGGTTTCCTGGTAGCATGACAGCTTCAAGTGCAAATCCCTGGCTGATTGCAAAGACTAGGGCCAATATTATCATCAGACCTCTGCTTGGTATCAGTGAGGGTGTGGCTGCTAGAGCAGTGTTGCCATCCTTGGTACTTAAAAGTGGACTGGAAGCAGATCCACCATTTCGTTTAAAGATCCCTAACTGAGTTATCAGTGATCAGTGCTGGAATCTAAGACCATAAGAACAGCCATACTGGGTCAGACCAAAAGGCCATCTAGCCCAGTAGTCTGTCTTGCGACCGTGACCAGTGCCACATGCCCCAGAGGAAATGAACACAACAGGTCATTGTCAAGTGATCCATCCCCTGTTGCCCAGTCCCAGCTTTTGGCAAACAGAGGGTTGGGACACCATTTGTGAAGGGGACATAGGATGGCCATGAATATTCGTTCTCATAGTTGTATGTCCATCGAGTAGGAATCTGGCTTTTCTTTCATCCACTTGCCTTCCAAACCCTAGATCTTTGGGAGCCACATGCTCATGATTCCATATTGACTGGGAAGTGGAGAAAACAGGAAGTGAGATTGGCGCTCTGTGTCCTGTCCTTCTGAAGTCTAGTATTAATGGTTAGGCTGCAGGAAGACTAGGTCACTTAACTGAGTTCTGTACCTGGAAACTCCATATTTAAACACGAGGAGAGTTAAAGGAGGACAGGACTCCTAACTCTCTCATCATAGGCAAGGAGAACATTTGGTCGTTACTAAAATATGACGCATTCAGGGTGAGCCACAAAAGTGTCCAGGGCTCACCTGTAACTTCTGTTAAACTGCAGTGACACCGCTGAGCTGTGGAGATCTCTGGGGGGAGACCCCTTGCTTGCCACTCAAGTCCTACAAGCCCTAATAGAGAAGATAAAGACTCCAGCAAGAACAGAAGGCAACATCACCTCAGAGGCAGAAATTGACAGGCATTTGGCAGCTGCTGAACCTCTCTCAGTAAGTTAGATGACAGACACGTCTTTCAGGCTTTCCTGTGCCCTGTGACAATCCTGCTGATGGAAAGTGGGAAGTGTGGTATAATATTGCTGTGTGGGCACTTCTCCTCTGATGGACTGTTTCCCTGAGTCCGGCTCTGCTGTCTGTGGAACAAATACGGCAGTTTTAGCTACGTTACTGATTTCCTTAATACTATCTGGCCATTAGAAAGTCTTTGGAGCAGGTTTCTCACAGTGCTTTGCAAATCTTCCTTTGGACTCACAGCATGCCTTGGGAGGTCATACACATTTATACAGATGTGGGAAAGTGAGCCACGAGTTAAGCAAGTTGCTCGCTGTCATTCAAGTTACTGGCCGAAGGGAGAATTTAGTACAGCAGATATCAGAAGGGGAGAGAGGGAGTGATGGTGTTGGGAAGAGATCTCCTTTTTTACCATGCTCTCCTTTCAGGCAACATGTGCCATCTTTGAGGTGGTGTCAGCCCTGCAGTCGAGCAAAGCTGTGCGGGAACTGCTCCCAGAGTTGTTTCCTGTTCTCCTGCAGCAGGTCAGCCAAACCCTCGGACAAAAGCTGCCTTTGCCAACGAGAAGCAGCCCGAGCGAAATCCGAAAAGGGCTACAACTTCCTGAGGGCAACCCTTGCCGGTAATTAGAAGGAAGGGAGAGAAACCAAGAGAATTCCAGGAGAGTTGTGTGACGCTCCCCAGGAGTTCCCAGGGTTACGAGGCACCTTACCACCACGTGCCCTTCGAGTGAGGAAGTCTTGTCTGTGCCTGCTGTGGGTCAGTTCCCTGAAACTACCAGGCTCTGGCAAAACAAACCCTGCCACCCAGGCCTCCTCAGACCTCAGTCTCTTTGTACAGGCACACACCCACCCCCGAGTCTTCTGACCATTCCGTATAGTGTCCAGTCCTTTATCCACTGAACTCCCACAGAATTATCAGGCCTGCTGTTCCCAATGGAACAGTACACACCAGTTTATTACTTCTTCTTTAGACTCTGTACTCGATACTTATACTCTGTACTGCAAAACACACAGCACTTAGATATATTTCTAGTGAAAAGAAGAACCGAGATTATCAAAGAACACAGATTCCAGTGACCGTGAGTAAGAATGCAAGGAAAAAATGGTTACATTTCAAATGAAATCATAACCTGCTCCTAGAAACTAAACTTAACCAACAGGTTAACCTCCTGTCTCAAGATGTTTCTCACCCAAAGTTCTCAACCAAGCCTGATCGCGACCCCTCTTTCATGAAGCAAATTTGCGGTCCATCTACTTCCTAAGTGAAAGATGTCCCCCAAATAGACGAGAGCAAACCTTTGATGTGTACCCCAAAATTGGGTCCCCACCCCCTGTCTACTTCCTGCTACTTTTCTTTCTTTGAAGTTCTCACAGTCCTTCTCAACTGAATGTGAACCCTACATGCTTAATGTACATGTAAACAAACAGATGGATAAACATTTCTTGCCTGAAAGAAAACCATTTTGTCACCTTTCCTGGTGACTAGTCCCGAGACACAGATCCTAAGAATGTAATTTTCAATGCATATCCATGACTCTTGACACAGCATCTGTACATGCGTTTCACAATGATATTGGTGACATGGACTTTTATTTGAGACTCATGGGGCAATCTTTTAGTGAGCTAGAATGTATGTACCAGGCCCCTCGGCACCCACTCTGTGCCCCTCGCCAGTTAACACTAAGATTCCTGAGTCCTCAGTTGACTTCAGCTCTGGTAGCACATTAATGTACATTTCCCACCAATCTCGCAACATGATTAGTTTCTCTTCTTGATGTGTTTCTTTATTCCATGCCAACAAGGTGCTCAAATTACAGACTTCATGGTTTTATAATGTCTCTGAATTTTCCTAGGAAACCAGGATCTCAGCTCTGTTCACAGATGGGCAGCAGGTATCAAATAAATATAAGGAAGTACTACTTCACACAACGCACGGTCAACCTGTGGAACTCATTGCCAAAGGGTGTTGTGAAGGCCAAAAGTATAACTGGGTTTAAAAAACAAAGAATTAGATAAGTTCATGGAGAACAGGTCCATCAATGGCTATTAGGCAAGATGGTCAGGGATTCAACCCCAAGCTCTGGGTGTCCCTAGGCCTCTGACCGCCAGAAACTGAGACTGGACAACAGGGATTGGATCATTTCATGATTGCCCTGTTCTGTTCATTCCTGCTGAAGAAGCTGGCATTGACCACTGTTGGAAGACACTGTACTGGACTAGATGGACCATTGGACTGACCCAGTAAGGCTGATCTTATGTAGTGGCCACAGTGGGTCAGGTTTTCAAGATGGGTGCCTTAGTTTTGTCCACAAAACTTGAATTTGTTCAGATGGATGGGTACCTAGCTATGTGATTGCTGGCGCTGCAGACACGAGTATATATTCTGCTCATGCTGTTGGCCCATGTGCAGGCCCATTTTAGGTACCTATATGTGACGGGGTGGTAGGCTGTGCCCCGGCCTCTTCCATGGACACAGACTGCTCTGAGTCCCTCCAAAGGTTTTCTAGGGATGCCTGCTCCTGAGATCCTGGTGGTAAGGGCTCTGATGACTGTTTGACCCCACTGGATGATCTTAAGTCACCTTTACGCTTGACCTTTGTTTTCTTTCTCCTCCCTCTTGTCTATACTTCGTGTCTAGGTTCCTCCAGCCCCTTTACATATATTTCCTCTTTACCTGGCCCTTCAGGTTTTATTTCCACCCTCCTGGGCCTCCATACCTGCCTTGGTGTCCCTGTTAGAAAGGGATTCCAGTCCATGCCCAGGAGAAGGCAGTGGGGCAATCCATCCACTACCCCTACATGTTTCTGCCTATACTTCCCCTTAATTTTCAGAGTCACCTCTGCCATTGGGCAGAATTTATTGTCCCCATGGACCTGGTATTCAGTTTTGATCCTACCTCTGGGAAGTATCCAGTGGGGTTTCACTAACTCCTGCCTGATTAGCAAACAGGATGAAGCTGTGTCCATTAGTCCCTTTGGTGGCTCCTCCCTACCCAGACCGATACGGTAGGTACTTTCTTTTTTCTTCCCTGCCTGGGAGTCTTGTCCCAACCACAAAACTGGGCAAACCCACAGTCCATTTTCGGACAGTCTCTTTTTAGATGTCCTTCAGGTCCATGTCGGAAGCACGCCGTAGGCCAAGCTCCCACTACAGTTCCTTGAGGCTCCTCCCTCTTCTTCTTGCTGCCCTTCCCAGCTGTAGGCACTCTGGTCCTTCTCAAATCTAGTCCCTTAGACCACTGACTCACTCTGGGAATGTCCGCCTCTGCAAATTCCTCTCACTTGAACTGTGGGGTCCAGATGAACTGGCTGGCGCCACAGAACCCATACTCGGGTATACTCAGGGAGACTCTGAAGAAACTTCCAGAACCATGCAGTCCATGATCTCCCCCACAGTCTGAGTATCTGGCCTTACCAATGAGTGGCCCAACCTTTTAATTTCTGTCCAAATGCACAGAGGCATAATCCCTCAATCCATCTTTCAACTCTAGATTTCTGGCAGTACTTTTCTGTGGACAGGCCCCACCTCGTCCAGCATGGCTGCCTTAATCATGTCCTAATCTCTTGCCTGCTCATCACTAAAAGCCCTAGATGTGCTTCCCCGGTTCAATACGGTGTCAGTTGAAGGGCCCACATTGTTCTGTCCCTAGGAGGTCTCACTGCTGCTCCTTGAAGAGTAACCAAAAACACATGGGGGTTATTCGCGGGTCCCATTTTACAGTCTGATCTCCTGTGCCTGGTTTCCATTTCCTGTCACGGGACTCACCAAACTTTGGAGGAGTTGTTGCCAGACCTGGGCTTGCTCCCGTATAAATTCCTGCCGACTCCTTTGCTGTTAAACCTACCGGGCGAGGAAAGGCTGTTTTTCTGCCTGCTGGGATTGTTGGAAGGTCTCTCGGGTCTTCTACGCCAGCGGTCTCCAAACTGGGGTGCGCAGGATGATCCCGGGGGGGCGTGGCAGCAGTAGCGCCGCTGGACGGCACTCCGCCGTTTTTTTCCTTCGGCGGCAGCTCTGCACGTCCACGGCTGGTGCTCCCCTCTGGCGGCCCGCCTGCGGCAAATCTCCCATTGGTGGCGCGTCTGCGGCAGGTCACCCTGGGGGCGCGTGAGCCAAAACGTTTGGAGACCACTGTTCTACACCAGCAGTTCTCAACCGGGCCGGTTTTAGGGGGTCTGCCAAGCAGGGTTGGCTTTAGACTAGCTGGGGCTCAGGGCAGAAAGCTGAAGCCTTGAGCCCAGCACCTGCACTAAAGCCCCAAGCCCCTGCACCCTGTGGGGTTAAAATCTGGAGCCAGGAGCCCCAAACTCTGATGCCTGGCAGGGCAGAGGACTGGAACTGGGCCATGGAGTATTTCTAGCATGTTGAGGGTGGGGGGAGGCTCAGAAACAGAAAGGTTGAGAACCCCTGTTCTACACTTCTCTTTGCTGCTTCAGCACCCATTTCAGTGTTCCCTCCATCGCCTGGACTGCCAAACCTCTACACCGGCTTCTCCAACAGGCTCTCCATTTGCATAGATAACAGGGAAATCCCTGATGAGCCCCCAGCTGTGACAGAGAGGGGTGTTGCACCCCCACATCTTCCACAAACACAGACCGTGTTGAGACTTTTTTGCTTGTAAACACCAACGTATAGTCTATTTAATCCCCCTACCAATACATAGCACCTTTATATTGTATCTCAACTTTCTAAGCTCTTCTCCAAAAGTCAGGTGGGGGGTAAGGTGTTTCCACTCAGAGACCTCACTTTGTCAGGCTCTCCTAGCTTTTTGTCTTTCTGTTTCTCTTAGGGTGACCAGACAGCAAGTGTGAAAAATCAGGACGGGGGTGGGAGGGGGAGGGGATAGGCACCTGTATAAGATAAAGCCCCAAATATTGGGACATCTGGTCACCCAAGTTTCTTTCTCTGTCTGTTCCCCTCAAAGGGCTCCTGCCCATGTCCTTTTATACAGTTTCCCTGTTAATGGAATGATTGGTTCCTTGACTCACTAGCCCCAATCTGACCTCATAATCAGGTACACCTCTCTCCAATTAGGCCTTCTGTGAGGAACCGAATTAGTACGAATAGTGACCAGAGTGCTGACTCAAGTGCAAACCCTCAGCACTCTGTCACCTCATATCTGGAGATATGACCCCAAAATGTCCATTAGTGATCACCACACTCTATGCCCCCTGTTTCTGGGTCCTGATCATATATCTTTTCCATATCACTGTACTCTGCTAGTGCCCATACTCCTTGCAGAAAGAGAAAAAGCCCTGGCAGGGATGATTTAATTGGGGATGGGTCCTGCTTTTGAGCAGGGGGTTGGACTAGATGACCTCCTGAGCTCCCTTCCAACCCTGATATTCTATGATTCTATGATTCTATGATTCTATGAAAAAGGACTGCAAAATTTTGTCCCGAGCAAAACTAGTCCTATGAGATGTATGAGACTGAAACTTACCTCCCAGCATCAAGTCTTTCCAGGGATACTGGTGTCCAGGACATTGCCAATGGATGAACTGCCGATTGAACAGCAGACCTGAGAAGTAACCGGGGCTTCCTGACTCTCTGTTCAAGCTGCACCTTCCTCCTGATTGCTGCAGTTCTGTGCCTCTCTTTCCCCAGGCTTTCTATCAAAGCATTAGAATCTGTGCTTTTCAAGGGTGGGAATGAGAGACTGGTGAGAGCGCTCAGGAAGCAGAGGACTTGGACTCTTGTGGAAAACCCCAAGACACACCATGAGGGAGTGTGTCTGCTGGTGAGGTAAGAGATCTAGGAGGCATCATTTTATCCTTGGGAATGAGTAGCCAATAGAGTGGCTGAGAGGGAACCTCCCGTTTATAGCTTTGTGGGCGGGGGGTGCGGGGGTGTCCTGGGTGGAAACACACAGCTCCCACTCCTAGATATCAGAGCTGTATGCTCAGAGCAGCTGAGTTTTTGAAGTGTGCAATCTAGCCCATGAGCGGTTTCTTTTGTCTTCCAGGCTTCTGCTAAGATCTGGATTCATAACACCTGAGATCATACAGAGCCTCCTCCCCTGGGTGAATTCCCCCTCAGAAAACCATCGAGTCACCAGCACAGCTTTCCTTGCCCAGGTAAGACACAGGGCTCTGAAGAGCAGTTTCACCATTAGACTCTTGTCTGCCTTTCTTTCGGGAGTTGTACAGTTCAGTTCATAGGAGTAATTGTCATTTTAGACAGTAGAATAGGTCCTCCTTTATATGGAAACCTCACCAGGAACTTCACGATACCTTTCTGAGTCCTTCTCTCTCTCTCTGTGGTTTTTATTGCCGTCATTGCCTATACTAGCTACACAACCACAGGTGCTGGCTGAAAGAGATACGGACAGAGTTTGGATGACTGGACCTCTTCTGCCAAGTCCTAGTGCTGATCCTAACCAACAGCTCCTGATTTTGGTTTAGCTCAGCACATCTTCTGAATGAACCGAGTGTCCTAATACTACCAACCAAGCAACCTACAACTACATTCATGTCTATCTTAGGTTCTCATTACTCTAGTATCGGAGTACCTCTAAACTCTTTAATGTCTGTATCCCCACCACACTCCTGCGAGGTAGGGAAGCACTATGTTTCCTATTTTACAGGCAGGGAACTGATGCACAGAAGGGCTAAGTGACTTGCCCAAGGTCACACAGGAAGTCTTTGAGGGAGCAGGAAATGGAACCTGGGTCTCCTAAGTCCTAGGCTGGTGTGGGGATACCTGCTGGAACATCCTCCCTTTCCACAGTCTTCCTCCAACATCTGCATCATATTTCCCACTTATGCTAAGCAACTATCTTCGGGGCTTATCTGGTTCTAAGAAAAACAACCTCTCTGTGCCTGTGATGGGCTGTACCTGGGCTTTAAGGCTCCTTACAAGAGGCCCCGTGGTCCTACTACACCCTGCCCCAGGGAAAGAGCCCCCAGTCTGGGTCTGTCTAGAGAGGCCTCATGAAAGCAGCCAATCCAAGCCCATCAGGCTTGGCTAAAAGGAGCTGAAGGACTTTAGCAGGTCAGTTCCTGGCAGGAACTGGAGGGGCAAGAAAGGGTGCTGCTCTCTGGCCACAGAAATTCAGGGGACAGCCAGAGTTTGATTCTGGCAGCCTTTACTTAAGCTGGGTTTTCAGGAAGAGAGTCCCGAAGAACATTAACCCTGAGGTGAGGGTGAAGGTAAAAGTGGCCGGTAGGAAGAAGCGACAATGACCCGAAATCAAGCAGTGCCTAGCTCCTGTTTATAGGATCCATGGTTTGGAACCCAGAGTTAGGGACAGGCCCAGGTTCCCCTGCCACCAACAGTGGCATAAGCCCCATGGAGGGGACAATGCTAATGGAGAGCTTGAACAAAGGGCAGAATGTAAAGGACCCAGAGTTGGGGCTGGAGACCCTCGTGAGGGCAATGGGACTGTTCTTGACTACCCCAGAAGGGGTTCCTTTGGACTTTGGGACTCAGCCAGAGGCCTGAGCCACAGAAGACGCACTGAGGATGGCTGGCAGGGTGCACCAGGGGTGAGAAAAGGACTGTGATACCATACCCAGCCACTAAGAGGCTCTCAAGAGGTGAGTGGATCCCTATTCGAGTGCCCAAAAGGAAAGCTCCATGTTTTGTAGACCTTTCTCATTTGTGTGGAATTTCTCATTTGTGTTACAGTGGATTATGTGCCAAGTATCAGAGGGGTAGCCATATTTGTCTGTATCCTCAAGACTGGGGCTGTAGGAGGACTCCTTGTTGTTTTTAGTGTATGACATGTCTGCTCAAATTCTATTCCCAATCTTAATGATCATATTGGGGCTAATGGACAGGTTGATTTTCTTTCAGCTAATGAGTGATCCCATGCTCAGGGAGAAGAAGTTCCTTAAGCCAGTCTTACACATCTTGGAAGAAAAGTCACAGGATAGGAACAGCATTGTCCGGCAGATGGCTGTAAGAGGCCTGGGAAATTTAGTCTATGGGGCGCCTGAGAAGGTAAGAGAGAATACTGACTAGAATGCAGCATAACTAGAGAAACCAAGGGAAATAGTTCTTCGGAGTTTACAGAGGCTGCACACAATGCACTAGGCCAAATTCTGCTCTCTCACATACCCGAGTAACCTCTTTGCAGTCAATACAGAGCAAGCTAGATCCTTTGCTAAGCTGGGCATAAGCAAACAATCTGTGCACTTTAATATGACCATGTGTAAATGTCTCCATCTAGGAACAAAAAAAATGCAGGCCATACTTACAGGATGAGAGACTCTATCCCAAGAAGCAATGATGCTGAAAACCACTTGAGTCATGGCAGAGAATCAGTTGAACATAAGGTGTCCCAATGCGAAGTTGTGGCCAAAAGGGCTGAAATGATCCTTAGAGGCATAAAGAGAGGAATCTTGACTAAGAGTAAAGAAGTTCTTTTCCCTCTGAATATGACACTCATGTGAGCACTGCTGGAATGCTGTGTCCAGATCAGGTGTCCACAATTCAAGAAGGATGCTGATAAATTAGAGAGGATTCAGAGAAGAGTCCCAAGAATTCTCAAAGGATTGGCAAAGATACCGCTCGTGATAGACTCAAGGAGCTCAATCTATTTAGCTGTACAAAGAGAAGGTTAAGGAGTGACTTGAGGACAGTCTAGAACTACTCACATGGGGAACACATTTTGAGAATGGGTTCTTCCCATTAGCAAACAAAGGTATAAGAAGATTCAATGGGGGAAAAGGAAGCTAGACTAATTCAGACTGGTAATAAGGCATTGATTTTTAATGGTAATTTTAATTAACCATTGGAACAATTTACCAAGGGTTGTAGTGGATTCTCTGTCACTAGCAATTTTAAAATCAAGATTGAACGTTTTTCTAAAAGATACACTCTAGTTCCAACAGAGACTATTTCGGGGAAGTTCAATGTTATGCAGGAGGTCAGACTGGATAATCACAAGGGTTCCTTTTGGCCTTGGAATCTAAGTCACTAGGAATCTAATAATATGATGACACAGGTGTATGATGGCACCAAGTTTGGCTCATTGTAGCTCGAACCTGGTCTGAAATATAGCTATAGGTCTCCGGGGGGTGGGAGGGGGAGATGAATTTCCCACAGCTTCATAACTGCTAAAGAAAACGTATTAGAAGTGTGATCAGTGATCAGTGTTCTTTAATGTCGTATGTTTGTCCAGTTGAAAAAGCACAAGAAGTTTCTTATGGTCATCCTGATCAGGGCCTTAAGTGACCCTTTCAGTTCTGAAGTCATTGGCGAGAGCATGAAAGCAGTGGCCAAAGTCCTGAAGGAACTGAAAGAGAAGGACATAGCTTCTTCCTTCAGAGACCTCACCCAAGAGATCAGGACCTACTTTGACAACGTATGTGACCAGAACTCTCCAGCCCCAGTTCAAGCGATCTTGATTAGACTCCATTTACTCCCTGGGCATTGCTCATGTCAGAGTGAAGAGATGTTTCGGCCCCAGGGAAGAGAGGTGTTTTACGGAGGAGGAGAACATTAGGAGGATGGGGATGACATCCCTGCTCCCACAGTCTCCCCCTTCTGTTCTTCTTTCTTGCCACTGAGAACCTCAAAGAAAGTCTGAATACTAGATTAGGTAGCTAGATAACCATGAAAAGGGGGTTCCAAGGTACAACAGAGAGCGTTGGGCCTGCTCTATACCATTTCTACGTGAGAGGGTTGGAATGATTCTGTTTTGCAGAGAATTTTGAGATGTCAAATTTTGGTTTTGTTCCTATTTGTGGCAATCCCTCTCCCCAAACTTCAAAACTCTTTGTGAAACAGAATTCCTATTCTCAGCCGAGCTCTATTGAAAGCCTTGGGTCCGGGCAGTCTGCTCTCAGACTATCCTGGTGCTGGGAACCCAGGAAACTGTGGGAGCTAGAAGTGCCAGGGAGTTGCAAATTTGAGAGCCAGGGTCCCAGACGCTGGGGGTTTGGAAGCCCACGATCCCAGTCAGCCTGCTAGATCGGCTTCCAGGGAGCTGAATGGGTGCACTGGCAAGACAGCAGGCAGGTTTCTAAGGACCCCGCCTGGCTTCTGGAGGAATTTCATCAAAATGGAACTGTCGCTAAAATAGTTTGATGAATCAGCAAATTCGAATCAAAAATTAGTTCATGAAAGTGTTCCCGACTAGCTGTAGTTGGAATCCCTCGACTTTAGCGTAGAAGAGATGGCTGTGCGAGGTACATGATGTGATTGTCCCTTAGTTACTAACTTGTGGGGCTTTCTTGGCTGTAGGAGGACGATGCTCTTCGTTTATGGTCCTTTGTCCTATTTGGCATCCTGGCCCGCCTGACCAAAAGAAAATGGAAGGGCTATTTCGCCGAGCAGGTTCGACAGAGCTGGCTCACACTTCTGCTGCACCTGCAAGACCCGAACCCCAGGGTTTCAGTGGTAAGACCGAGAGTGACTTATTTACTAAGCCAAAGGAATCTTCCTCCCAATGACAGGGGAACTCTGCTATTCCTGCCTGCTCTGGAGGCCCAAATTCCCCCCTCAGTTCATTGCCCTCCTGCTGAGTCAGTTCCCGCCAGGTTGGTCCATGGCTGCCTCACCAGAATCCAGGATAGGTCATGGGTCTGAGCCCGACAGCTCTCTCTTCCTGTCTGTCTCTGCACCCCAGGCCCCTGCCTCCCCAGAAGAGAAGAGAGACCTGGTGAAGCAGCTTTCGTAGGTAGATCTGTTCCAAAAAGACATTGATGCTACCTCCAGGTTGCAGGGGAAGCTCTCCCCTCTATTAGTCATTCCTGCATGTTTTCTGCCAATTACATCCAGATGAATCCCTTTTTATCCTGGAATAGATGAGCAGTCAAGCAGATGAGTTCCCTTTGAATGACCAAAGCACTCAGTAGGGAACAATTAAATGGTGTGACACGCTTCCTTTTTTTCAGGAATGCAGAGCTACGTTTCACCTCTGTGTCCCGTTTTTGGGACTGAAGAGGCTCCAAACTGCCGTGAATGAACACCTTGATGGCACAGCCGAGCTGAAGCCTGAAGAGCTCCAGGTGGACATTTGCAGACACCTTGTGAGTGAGCTGTTGAAGTGTCTGAGATTCTTGACTGGAGTGGTATGTGGTGGTGTAGAGGTGTGGGGGGGATGTGTGATGGGTAATGGAAATAACGGTCAGAGTGGGATATATGACTGAGGGTGATGGGAAATGTAAATCTGCCACAGATCCCCATTTTTCAAACCACATCCAGCCAGTCACCTGTTCTTTCTCTGATTTACCTGTGGCTCGTAAAAGCATGTGCTGGCAGTCAAAGGGCACTTCTAGCCAGAGAGAGCTCATGTGTCCCTGATTTCCTCCAGGCCAAAGAGAATGCCGAGCTGCTGGAGAACTTGTACAAAAGCACCATCATGTACTTCTTTAGCAGATGGGAAGAGATCCGGGCAGTTGCAGCCAAGTTAGCTGGTGAGAGATGATGCCCAGTGTCCCTTTTGGTATTCCCATTGAGGGAGAGAGAAAAAAATCCCACTGTGCAGCACTGAGCTGCCATTAATCTCTCTGTGCCTCAGCTTCCCATACATAAATGGGGATGTTAATATCCCTACCTCTCCAGTGTGGTGGTCGGAGGAAATCATGACTTGCTATAAAGTGCTTTGGGATAGTTGCAGGGAAAGCACGGTGCAGTCATTGAGTAGTAGAGGCTGGGACACTGTCTCATAGGGCATGTTTACACTTGGAGCTGGGGGTCTAATTCCCAGCTTGATGAAACATACCCACACTAGCCCTGAGTGCTAAAAATAGAGAGTAGCTGCGATGGCAGGAGCAGGAGGAAGTTTAACCACCCCAAGTATGATCCCATCCAAACCCCAAAGTCGATTCTCAAGGTGGCTAGCTCCTCCCACTGCTCGTGCTGCTTTAGCTACATTCTAATTTTAGCATGCGAGCGCTGTCCGAGCTAGAGTGGGCCTGTCCCATTGAACTGGGAGTGATCCCCCTCGCTCAAAGTGCAGACCCACCCACAGTGTTGCTCAGTGCTCTTCACTACTACTTCATCATTGGGAGGCATGCAGCCCACCTGCCCTCAGCACCTGCTGTTTCAGGTTCCTGGCCACACCACCTTGTCAAGGAGGCAAAAGGTTCCTCCGCTTTGACCCTGTGCCCTCTTCTCCCAAGCATACCCAGGTGAGACAGGCAGGCATTGTGGCCTAAGTCCCACCTGTCAGTCACCTTGTGGGATCCCTGCTTAGAACTCACTTATTCCTGGCCCCAGGCCTTTGCTCAGACCACTAGACCAAGACACTAGCGTAGTATGTCTCCAATAACTGACAGCAGTGGCAAGAGGAACACAGACTCTTTAAAGCAAATGGGTTTTGTGTAAACATTCTTAAAAAAAAAAGTCTTTCTCATTCTCTTCAGTGTGGACTCTAAACTGCACTAGCATCCTCTTGCCCACAGCTCACCCTTAGGTCCACAGTAGGAGAGGCCAAAGACCTGTCTAGGGGCTGCTAATATCACTTTGCACTCAACAAGGGAAGGTTTTATTGTTGTTGTTTGTTTTCCATTGTGTATTTAGGCATCATTCTGGAACACACAGACAGGCAGCGTATGAAATGGCTGAACCTGGACCATCTGCTGATGTGTAAGTAATAAATACAGCTGAAGTTCTGCTCATCCGTGCGTTCTAAAGGAATTTAGCTGACAAGCAGCAGTAACCGATACCACTGGTGCAAAGTGCATCAGCCACACATCCAAGGACAAATTCAGTCTTGCCCAGTAGAAAGTCAGCTTTAACTTCCCCTGAAGGAGGCAGCTGCAGGGGGTGTGATGTGAGTCCGTGCATCTCCTGGTTGTCCTGGCAAGGCCCCCTCCGCAGCCAGTGCTATCCACTCTTTGGGCTTTATTGGCTCTCTGTGGACTGCCCAGGTGAGGAGAAATTGGAGCCACTTTCTGCTCCCCCAAATTTCCCACCAGCAATTTTTCTTCCAGTAGGTGCCCTGCATCCTGCACAAACCAGCTTGGACCTGGTCTCT
This sequence comes from Caretta caretta, assembly GCF_965140235.1. Taxonomy (NCBI): domain Eukaryota; kingdom Metazoa; phylum Chordata; order Testudines; family Cheloniidae; genus Caretta; species Caretta caretta. Next base: position 10,426,066 of record NC_134225.1, read on the forward strand.
GTTCAATTCCAGGGTTATTGGAGCTCAGACCGTGGCTCCTGAATAGAGATGGAAAATAAACTTAAAAGTGGAAGCTATTGAAACAATGGACCTTCTTCCATTTACAGCAGAGTGGATGACTTTCTGGTCGAGTCAGGGCCTCCCCACTTGTTGGGAGCATGGAAGGGAGCCAATGGAGGAACCTAAAGCTTTCTTTGTATTGGAGAGCTTCTGTAGCGTGGTATTCAGAGATAGTAAGTCTCCAGCTATTTCAGGCACAGGTGACAATATGAAAAGTGAGGCATATTCATCTCTCATGTTTTTTTCCATCCCAATAGAAGGACTGAGCCCAGTTTCACATTTTACAATGTGATCATTCAGCTCTGGTAGTTCAAGATTCTGTGATCACGCTTAGCTGTGATTTGATAGTCTGTACACTAGCATGTTGTCCTCTGTCATTTCAGCTCTCCAGTTCCTCAAGAAAGACCCAAGTCCCTCTGTCCAGCTGGTGGCAACTGAGGTCCTAAATGACATCTGTCCTGGCCGAGTGCTTGGGGAATGAAGCGGGAGAGAAACAGAAGAAGGCGCTCCAGTAGTATAAGGGCCCTACCGTCAATCAAACGTTAACCCCACCCTTGGCCCTCGTAAGCCTTGCCCACCGGTCACTGGAAGTCCCAAGCCATGAGGTATTACTTCCAGGGTCAAGGCAGACAAATGACCGGAAGCAATGTGTGTCATGTGACCCCTCTAAGAACTCCTCCCATTGTCCTCTACCAATCGGGATGGGTTTCGCCCTGATAGGAACGCCCCAAGAGAAGATTTGACCAATCAGGGGGAGTTCCGGGGCAGGATGACCTGTCTGGAAGTGGTTCGTGTGACCCCTCTATGAATACCTCCCACCACCGTCTACCAATCAGTAGGGGTTTGAGCCACTGGGGACCACCCCGAGAGGAGGTTTGACCAATCATGGGGAGTTCCGGGGCAGGATGACCTGTCTGGAAGTGTTTCGTGTGACCCCTCTAAGAATACCTCCCACCGCCCTCTACCAATCAGTAGGGGTTTGAGCCACTGGGGACCACCCCGAGAGGAGGTTTGACCAATCATGGGGAGTTCCGGGGTGGGGTGATCTTTCTGGAAGTGGTTTGTGTGACCCCTCTAAGAATTCCTCCCACCGCCCTCTACCAATCAGGAGGGGTTTCAGCCACTGGGGACCACCCCGAGAGGAGATTTGACCAACTGGGGGGAGTTCCAGGGTGGGGTGACCCGTCCGGAAGTGCTTCGTGTGACCCCTCTAAGAACTCCTCCCACCACCTTCTACCAATCGCGATGGGTTTCGGCTGCAGAGGACCACCCCGAGAAGAGATTTGACCAAAATGGGGCAGGTTCTCGGATTGGGTGAACCGTCCAGAAGAGGGTCATGTGAGCCCTCTAAGAACTCCTCCCAACGCCCTCTGCCAATCAGAGTGCAGCACCATCACCCCATAGGTCCCAGCGTTGGGCAGAGGAAGCCATCTCTCACCAAGAAGACATGTTTTAGAAATTGTGGAAAGGCTGAGAGGAAACATGGACTCCTTTACCACCCCCGTGAGACCTTCAGATTTTGTTTTAGCTCTGAGGACCTTTGGAGTTGTGTGGAGAAAGCGCTACGGCAGTGACAGTTCCGAGGAGGGCCCTTTGACTCAACCGTTGATGGATACATCGGAACCCGACCCCAAAATCCAAAGCTTTGTGAGGCACCCCGATGAGTGTGACAGCCTCTCATTGTCCAGGCCCTAAAGTTGGAAGGCGATTGTGGCTTGGGGGAGTCACAAGGTGAACAGGAAAGACGGCGCTCAGGTAAATGAATGATTAAGAAGTGACGGTCGGTCATGGGGGTGTAATGGGGTTAGGAATCGACCTGGCATTGCATAAATGTAAATACAGGCAGTGGGGTGCTTACACTGTTTTTTGTCTGAAAATCTCTCAACAGCTCGACGATGCCTTTCTAGAGGCCTTTGAGAAGTTACACATCGGTAGCCCTGTGGGAGTAAATCCATCGCGCATCAGCTGTTTTTGCTCCTGTCTGAGACCCAGATCTCAAGAGGAAAATCCAGAAAAGGACAAAAATGGAAGAATGAACCAGCTCAGACTCCCTCATGGTAGGGATCATGGCCTCCTTTGTTTCAGGCGGCTGTAAAAGATGGTGTTAAACCAGGCGATTAATAAAACTTATTTAAATGTGCCAGAATGAACGTGTCCCCCTCCATACCTGTGTTCGTAAAAGACAGTCCCAGGAACAGCCATGTCTCCACAGACGGCTCTGTTAAAGAAAATCTGTTAAACCCCCAGGAAAGCTGGGGGCTTTGACAGGGTCAATCTTCTTTTTCAAGTGGCCAAAAAGCATCCTAAAACTTTAAATAGAAGACAGGTAAGAGCTTGGCTTTCACACCAGGATGCTTACACTTTACACAAACCAGCTCAAATACGTTTTGAAAGAACCAGGACCGTTGTTTCAGATGTGGACGTGCAATGGCAGGCAGATTTGGTCCGTATGCACCGCTTCTCCAAACACAACAGCGGTTTTAAATACATCTTAACAGTGATAGACATTCTATCCAAATATGCCTGGGCCTTAGGCCTAAAAGACAAGATGAGCGGTGAGGAATCCAAGGCCTTGAAAGCTATTTTTAGCCAAGGTCGCGTGCCTCAAAAATGACAAACTAATCGGTGGAAAGAATTTTGAAACAAACCTTTCAGCAGATTGTTGAAACGGCACAGCATTAACGCTTTTTGTTACTGATAATGAAGTCAAAGCAGGGGTTGTGGAGCCATTTTAACAGAACTTGAAAAAGATGTGGAGGATGTGGCGATATTTTACAGCCCATAACGCCTTTCGCCACATTGACCTGTTACCTGACTTTATGAAGAGTTACAACCAGAGCTTTTACAGAACTCTACGTACCAGACCCGCCGATGTTAACCCTTCCAATTCTCTGAAGATATGGAAACTGGTTGATAGAGACGGTTTTAAAATAAAACCGGTTGTTGCCCCTTTTAGAAAAGGCGACCACGTGAGACTATCTAAAACCAAAGGAGCTTTTGAAAAAGGTTGTGAACAGACGTTTACCAATGAGATATTTATAGTGGATGAAGCCTGAACCAGGAGCCCGAGACCTGTATACCGATTAAAAGATTACGAGGGTGAGACAGTTACTGGATCTTTTTACCCTGAAGATTTACAAAAAGTAAACCCCAAACAAGACAAGATTTGCAGGATCGAAAAAGTTCTAGCGGAGAAAGGAAAAGGGAGAAAAAAGCAGCTACTGGTGAAATGGTTTGCGGGGGGCGGGGGATAAGTTTATCAGCTGGGTGGAAGCTTCTCAATTCTGACGTTTAGACACAAACAAACAAAAAGATTCCTCCTGCAAAGACTGAGGGAGCGAAAAATGAGCGACGGCGGGTTTTACATGACTTTGCCCAGCAATGCCATCTCTGCAGTTTTTCCTCAAAACACCAGCTCGAACTTTACAATACAGCTAATTAAGCCCTTGGATCTCCCGGGTGCCTGGGAGGTGGGGTTAGTGGAAATACAACACCCGCACAGCTGGAATGCTATCAACGAGGACACCCCTTTTGAAATCACCTTTGAAGATATGGCATAGAGTTTTATCCTACGATGAAGTGATTACTCGTCCATAGCCGAATGATTGGATCATATGAACAGTACCGTGGCTCGTCATCCCCCAACGCCTGAGGTGGTCATGAACGATGACCCTGTGGGTAGAAAAGTTAGCCTTAAATCCGCTGATTTTACTTTTATGTTTTCTACCAGCAGGGAGCTAGCTAACATTCTAGGTTTGGGCCCCAAGCGCAGCGTCCAAAAATTCCCCTTCTGGGCAGACATCACAGGGGGAGTTAATTCCCTGTATCTGCACACAGATATTGTAGAACACCAGTTTGTGAGGGACTTTTCTGTTCCCCTGTTACACTGTGTCCCTGTCTGAGGAAGGAACAATGAGTTTGTCACCATCACCTACGATAAACCTCATCACGTTCCTGTCAGAAAACACCACATCGATACCATTACCATTGAAATAAAGACAGATCAGAACAGATACGTCTCATTTGTTGAACGGAGTGGATGTGAAAATTTAAACTGACGTGCAGATAAGACGCTTTCTGTTTAATGGGCAATGCAGCCGAAGGCTTTAAATTGCACATTGTATCAGCATCGCTTTTTGTGAAGAAAGTACGGGTGGCCCTGAGCGTTCGTCTGCGGCACGCGGAGTCCCTGCTTACCACAAATGCTAAATATCCCGTGGACCGTGTGGGAATGAAAGTGTTTAGCATCCCCGTGGGCAGCAGGGTCAATAACCAGGAGAACCTGTTTTTTGGGACAGTTACCCAAAATGCTTGTCCTAGGGTTTGTCTTATGCCTTGAGTGGAAGTTACACTAAAAATCCCTTTCATTTTAAACATTAGGATATGAATTTTGTGGCCTTGTATGTGGATGGTGAACAGATACCAACCAAGCCTCTGCAACCAGACTTCGAGGCAGGATGCTGCGTGAGAGAATACATGAATCTGGTACAGACACTGGTAAACACATGACAGATCGTTCTCTGTTAATCGACCGTGAGGAGTTTCCACAGGGTTACACCTTGTTTGCCTTTGACCTGTCTCCCGACCAGGAATGCACCGATGACTATTCCCTGATTAAAACCGGGAACCTGAGAGCAGAAATACGTTTTGGGAAGGCTTTAACCATCACCATCAATCTGATCGTGCATGGGGTTTTTGACAACATCATAGAGAGAAATCAGAGGAGAGACGTTCTGCTTGACCATATGTGAACATGGACACTGTGCAGCTCTCGTGTGTCTTATCAAGGTGCCTTACACAAAAAAGAATTTCTTAGATGTGTTCCCTTGTGATTTGGCTCCCTGGCGACAAGCTGTCTCAGAGACCCCTAGGTTTGTATCGCGCATCCACACAACCAACCTGGTGAACACTGGCTTGCCTTGTGTCTGGCGGAGCGTAACCGTGGAGAGTTTTTAGACTCATACGGGCACCCCCCGAAGAGCATGTTGTTTCCTAAAAGCATTATGAAATGTTTAAACAAAAATGCCACAGGCATTGTGTTTCACAGTAGACAATTACAAGACCCCCGCTCTGTCGCCTGCGGCTATCACTGAGTGTTTTTCTTACATCATCAGAGCAAGGGTTTATCTTTTGACCGGATTTTAAAATTGTAATCTAACGACTTAGTGCAAAACGACCGGATGGTGATGAATTTTCTAAAAAATACATTTAAATTCTTGGGCATGCCTAGCCTTGCTCAAAATGTGTTTCAACAAGCCCAGACATGTGTATCTTGCAATGCTTTTTATAGCCATGTTATCCAATATTCTCAGGCATAACAGACAATGTTTTGTTTGGCATTATCCAACACATTTTTTATAAAGTAACTTTTCCCACAGTTGCTAGGCCCCGCGAGAATTGCAGAAAAGGGGTGTTTCCACCTCGTATCCATTTTAAAATCCGTAGGGCAGGGTTTTAAAGCCTTCTCCTAGGACCCTCTTGTTGTAAATGACTTTCTGTGTTTTCTTAAGGGTTTTGGTCTCTATTTACCACTGATTTTTGCTCCTTACGATAGAGGGCTGCTGCACCTCTCTCTTTTTTGAGGTGTTTTCTCGCAGGCCCGTGCAATAGTCCAGGACTAGATCTTTCAAACTGTCAAAGTTGATCTTTTGACAGTTTGCCTAGTTCAGGGTAATACCTTTGACTTTCATACAGGCCTTTCCTCCCGACCTGTATACCGGTATGTTTTCGGGCCTGCCGACACAAACTCGGTGATGTGTTGATCTGGCGGGATCTCGCTCGTGAGGGAATTTAGAAAGAGTTTAGCGATTTGGCGTTTCGCGGGGTTAAACCTGATCTCGTGTTGGCACAAACGCACGCCTTCTTTCTGGGAGAAATCGTTCATGTACTTATTTTGTTTTTCTTCATCTGTGCACCAGCTGGGATACCCTGAAGCCTCTTGTTTCTGGCGGAGGTGTCATTTGATGTACTCTGAAAAGAGTTCATCAGATTTTTCATTAAAAAGCCAGATTTCATATATTTTTGCCACCGTGTACCCCTTCGTTATGGCCGCGTTCAATTCCACCATGCACCAAGTCCCCAGGATGGCCCTCTCCTTGTCAGTATGGATGTACATCTCCCGCTGCTCGGTTTCCGCACAGGTTCGGCATAGCGGGAACATAAGCTTGCCACCCACTCTGACAGGTAAGAATGGGAAAAAGAAGCCTTGTGTGGGGTACACTTTAAGTTTTGCAATTCCAAAATAATTTGCAAGGGGTCCCAATTTGTCATAAACTATATCGGGGTGTCCGATAGGGTATTCTTTGGTTTTCTTTACAAAAGGGTAGAAGCTGGTAAAATCATAATAGTGGATTTCTTCCCCGGAGTTAAGTTTGTAATATAGACAGATAGCGTTTGTCCTCCCCCCAAAAAGAGCATCCCTAGGCACGAGAGGCTAGGGCAACTGGGCTCATTTTAAATACCTGCAAGCTCCCTGTTTGTTTCTTTCATCACTTCCCACTCATGCTCCCAAAGAGTCCTCACTACAAAACCAAGTTATTTCAGATAGTCGGTCTTGAGCTGCGTCTTGTAATAAAGAAACCCAAAAGTTGTCCCCGTCATAGGGTTTTCTGCTTTTTCACAATGACAGGTGGCACAACCGTGGAAAAGAACACCCATTAAACTCTAAGGCTGTGTGTACCCTGTCAACACTGGCATAACCCTCTAAAGAGTAGGAGCCTACCTGTAGTTCCCCACCCTGTAAAGCATGCCCTATTTGTATAGTTTCTTTGTGAGAGGTATACAACAGCCACTGAATAGATGGGGTTGAATATCTTTTTCTGCCTGTGATCATTGTCTGGAGGGAGAAGAGCTACCGTGGTAGGCTCCAAAAACATAAACCTGTACATAGCCATGCAGGCAGATGCCAGTGTTATGTACCAGAATGGATCTATACACAGTTTTATCTCAGTGAATTTACCAGGTTCTCTCTCTACTAGATCTCCCTTCTCCATCATTTTCATAATCTCTTTTCTGTATAGGATACAAAGCTGTCTCAAAATTTTGACATCCTGCTGACAGTAATACGCGAGCTCTTTCTGCAAGTCAAACGTCTCCTACCTGTGGGCCTGCTACCAGTCGAGAAACTCTGCTTTTTCCCTGGGCATCATGCTTTCTACACCATAGTGCTCCACACCGGGCATAGGCCCCACGTCATTTTGATTTTCTAAAGTGTTCAAAAAATGTGGAAAATACCCTTTGCACCCTTCAAACCCCATCACCTGCGGGAGCTAACCAAGCTTCATGGGCAAAAAGTTTAAAGAGTCTATAAAACAAATGCCCAGGGCCTTAACTTCCACACACATTAGTTTACTACCCTGAGTGATCAGTTCTAGGCACATCTTTTCCTTCAGTAACTGTCTAATGATGAAGTATGCATCGTAACCTTTGGAATTGTGCGCCTGGAACGTGTAGACCCGGAACTCTTTGCCAATAAAGGTCTGAACAAACATAGAAAGACACTCATCACCCTTAAATTCCCAGGACTTTTCCGCCTTGAGGGACATAGCAAAGATGTAATTGGGAGTGTGCAACCCAGTCTCCTGTGTGTATTTGGAATCATAACAAATACACTTTTCTGAGGATTCGGGCTTTCTAAGGCTGTCCATAAAACCGAGGTGACCTTCTACATCACCAGCGATCAAACCCTGACCCTGCTTACAGCGCCTCCCTTTACACCTGTGCCGCTTGTCCACGTAAGACTGACCCTTATTGCACAACGTTTTAGACAGGCATTCAGCTTGTTCTGTCGATGCCCAGTCGATGTGTCTGTCTAAATGCTCTCTGGACTGACAATACAGTCTACAGAGAGGACACCTCAGCTGCACGTCCACGCTGTCTGAGCAGGTTACGCTCAAGCAGAGGCAGCAGCTGTACCTGCGAGAGTGGCCGTGACTGTGCACCGTGGGGCAAAACTCACCATAATTTTTTGCTCCGAACAACTTTTTCACAACCCCATAGTAATGCTCATCGTGCAACAGGATGAAATAAGTCTTGGGGTAAACTGCCCCCCCGCCCGTTTAAAAAAAGCCCCTTTCACCGCATACAGCACCACCTGTGTGTTGACTCCTAAATGCTGTTCAGACATTGCTACGTCACTGAGCATCATCTTTTTTTGATCTGACCAGCCCAGTTTCTCATGCAACTTTCTCGCCCCCGCTAACGATTCTGCATCCGTAGGTTTATGGTCGGACATGACAGCCAAGAGCCCACGCGCAAAACACAGATTGGTAGCCGTGCAAGTCAGGTTTACTAAACATTGTCTCTTTTTTATGGATGATTTGACTACTGAGGATAGAATTTAAAACTCTACGAGCGGCCCCCACCCCTGTTTTTTTAAAACTGTCCCAACGAGGTGCAATGTCCCATTGACATGCAACTCTATTGCTCTGTGGCAGCTTTGAGGTCTGATTGAAGAAATCCTCAGCAGACAGCTCATCCCTAGTTCTTCAGACCGAAAACAACGGGTTAGTTCAATTATGGCTCTCTAAATGTAACTGAACATAATCATCAGGACCTACCCTACCATTAACGTCATCGAGAACTAACTGTATCCCCCTGTGTATGGCTTCAACAACCTGCTGAGCTGAATTTATTCGCTCAAGATTGACAAAATGAAATTCCTCACAATACACCAACCCTCCAAATCTAGGTAATTCACGTTGCCAACTTCTCACTCTCTCCATACACACCTCTGCATTTTCAGGGTTACTTGGGGATTCTTCTACGGGACCATCTACATCAGATGCTATTTGAGAGTAAGACTCTGAGGCGCCTCCGTGAGGGTCATCGGGAGGAAATGGGGACCCATCATTCTAGAGAGCCCTCTGGGGAATTTTCTAAACCAGACTCTGTGTGAGAGTCTGATTCCACCTCCCCATTTTCAGACATTCCAGTTTGAGAGCCTCCAGTCGAGGGCATCTCTTTTTGTCCCCCCTCCCCATTACCTCTTTAGCCCTTTTTAACATTTTTACAGCGACCCTGGCCTGGAACTTTTTGGCAGCCATTTGTTTGTCCACCAAGCACTGTCCCCCCTTTTGTTTACACCTGAGCTGATGTGTATCCTTGAGGGTGCCCCTTTTACCCAGGCCCCTTTCCACAACTAGTCACGCCTGCGCAGAGCCAAAAATGGAAGTATTTTTCAAAAAGTCACCCACCAAAGCTTTTGCTTTGTTGATGTGCTTTCCAGCCCTCCTTTCTTTTAGACCCCCTGAAGATACACCGTTCACCGGTATTCTGAACGAAGCATCATATTTTCCCCAAACCTTTTTAGAATGCCGTTCTTTTAGAACCCCCGAGGATACAGCCTCCCTCAGTCTTCTGAACGAAGCATCGTAGGTGGGCGTTTTCACTCACGGTTTTCTCAGGGCTTGGTGTGGAGGTGGCCGCTGAGGAACTGGAGTTGTGTTTGCGTGGTTGGTTTTTACCAGAGTCTTTTGTTTTGTCCTTGGCTTTGACGTATTTGAGGTTTGGACTGCCCTGATGCTTCATCTGCACTCTTGTGCTGTTTTGAGTTGTTAAAGGTCTCAAAGCAGATTTCTGGTTCTTTGGCTGGTCTGGTGGGGGTGTCCCTGTCGCTCTGACTACAGCATTGTCAGGAGAACTGCACATTCCCGATTAGGGGGGAAGGAACATATTACAAAACTTAACTTTACCATCTTTCTCACCCACACCAATGTATTTACTTAAAATACAAAACCTCATAACCTCCCAAACACAGTATATTTACTGGGCTTCATCCATCCATCTGGTGAATTTTTCTTTTCAGCTGTCTCTTTTCTTTTTCTTTTAAGCTTGTTTACCCTCTGGTCTAAGGGTCTCTCACGTTTTGACCGTACTGTGGAGCAGACAATATGATTATGATTATGATTATTATAAATCACATGAAACTGTCTTGTAAACTTAAAAATAAAATATTCATTCGGGTGTTTTTCTATTTAAAAAGTCAGAGCTTTAAAATAAAATAATCCATTTCAGGCTGTACAACAAACAGGAGTGTTGAGTTTATTTCTACCACTTTAAAACAAAAAACAACAAACCCGCAAACATTTTTTTAAATGCACCTCATTTTGCAAACTAAAAACCAAACTGCTTTTAAAATCAACTTTTAAAATCCAGTTTAAAACACATTTTGCACATTAAAAAAGCACCCTGTTAATTTGAAACACACCATTACCATCAGTTTGCAGCCATGTACTTAAAAAAAAAACACCTATGTTTTTTTACACACACAGAGAGAGAGAGAGTGAGAGTTTAAAACACAGTTTGCAACAAAATACTTTTCAATAAACCCACATGCATTTAAAAGCCAATTGCAGAAAGTTACGCGCCCCCCCCCCATATGTGTTTGGGCCTTTGGATTAAAGAACAAGAAAAAATGTTAGTTAGTATTACCCCCAAATCCCTATCCAACCTGTGTAATACCTGAAGTTATTAAGCAAAACTACAGTTAAACTGGTTTTTACCTTGGCCCGGTGATGAAATGCAGTTTAAAGTGATTGGTTCCATGCTAAACAGATCACACTGCAAGAAACATAGGCACCATTATTTACTAAGACAGCATGGCCAACGAGTGATATAATAGAATGTATATTTTCAGAGTTAAAAACAGGGAGCATGGCTCCTTTTGCAGTCCAGCAGCCATTCAAGAGAGTTTCTGTTGAAAGAGTCTCCAAAATACATGAGGTTTTTACACCGTCCTAAGCCTTTGTTTCAAACAGACTTCAAAATAGGAGCTAGCAGGTTGATTTGATCGCTACAACTCTCAAATAATAGCTACTTAAGGACGTTAGGCACCCCTCCCTAACATTCCCTTTTGTGATCTGGGGTGGGGGAATTTGTTATACCAATAAAATAAAAACCAGCAGGATCTTATTAAAAGGGAAAAGGCAAAATGCCACATTTATTGTGAATACAGAAAGAATCATAGTAAGCAGTTAGTTATAGCTATAACATTCCATTCAATTTCATATTTATTCACACATTCATTCATACACACACACACACACACACACACACACAGAGGTTCTGCAAGGTTGTTATCATAGTTACCAGCCTTAGAGTTGCTCATGCCAAGCCACTGGCCAGGTGGCCTGGACACGAGGAGGGAGCAGGGCCTTGTCAGATGCACATCTGATGCGCCTGGAATTTGGTTTGCAGAATCAGACCCCAAAGTTTTCCATTTCTAGAGTCCATTTTTATAGGAATTTATTCCTATGCCAGCCTATGGGAATTGCTTCATCATGCTGTTGCTGAATCAATCAGCAGATGGCACATTCCTGACGGCTCCGTCTTGTTCTTCAGTTCTCCCATCCTTGAGGCTGTTGGGTGGATTCCAGTCTGCCCTCCGGGGGTCCTCTGGTTGACGCCTTCTTTGGCCGACGGACACTGGATTCTTAGGCTGGCACCTCCCTGATCATTCAGTTATTATCCACACCAAGCATCCATCCACATACATCCTCTATCTCTATTTTAAAGCACAATTGTAAACAAAGCCAGAAAAATACAACAAAAGGGCGGGGAGTCTCTGTGTGCTGTTTCTGTTGTTACAAAGTGTTGCTTTGAGAACAGACTCTGTCTAGGATGTACTAACACAATTAGCAGCTTGCAACTTTCACACGGAGAGGGAGAGAAACAGTACCAAAACCCAAGAGACCTCTTAATTAGTAATACCCTGGAATTTAAACTATGGGGAATCAAACTCATTTGTGATTTTAATACAGAACTTCTTTAGTATGATCCAACAAATTAAGCTGTCTGCACAACCGAGCTGCTTTTGACCACATTTTTTTTCCTTTTAGTTAAAATACATTTTTCTGTAGGGCCTTCTTACAGTATTAAACAGTAAATCACCAATCCGTAATGTAACTGTACCCATTTCCAAGTGGGGACCCTTTGCAGATCTCAGTAAATGTCTTTGGGGCTTGTTTTTTAAACATGTTTCTTTCATGCTTAAAGTTTGGGGTGGGGGGTTGAAATAAAATGGTTGTATCACAACCATAATAAGCACCCACAGCTTTTAAAAATTTGTCTTTCGAGCAAATGATTGTTCTAAAGCATGGTGAAGATTTGTGAACCCTTCAAACATTTCAGTTTTGGGTTAGACCCGTGTGTGTGTGCGTGTGGTGGGATTTTTTGGTTGGTTGTTTCGGTTTTTTTGGGTAAATATAGTATTTAAACTTTTAATGGCTTTGAATTGCTAGAAAGAGTGACCCATAGCATTCAAACAACTCCTGGGTCATATTTAAACTGTCCAGGAGAGTTCTGCCAGTTCCTGGGTCATTTTCACTGTCCAATAGTGCTCTACCAACTCCAGGGATTATATTTAAACTGCCCAATCGCATATGCGAATTCCTGAGGTTTTATTTCATTTCATATTAATCCGAACTCACCCACCCACCTCCCTTACTATGGGTGCACACCCATCAAATTTATCCCTCTAGCAACAAGGGTAAGTAATCACAGTTACCTTCGCTAGTCAGTGGGGGTGTGGTTAAAACCATTCAGTTCAACAGGATGAGTCAACTCTATTGTACTCAAACACATGTCTGAACCATCCCTGTTTTGTTTTCGTGTTGTAAGCAGAGGCAGGATGAGCTCTACCCTGACATCTGGTGGTGAGTTGTGGAAAAGGACTTCAGGAGCTGATCTCGTTTGCACAGGACACTCACCCCACCTAGCCTGAGCCCACAGGAGCCCAAATGGTCACTTTGGCGGCTGTGGGATCCCCAGTTTCTCTGTTACTGGGGCAGGAAGAATAAAGTGCTGTTATCCTGATTATGTGAATCAAGGACAGTGGAACTGTCCTTGGCCTTTTATGACGGAGGGACTCGCCATCAACTAAGTAGCACTCGCTAGGCAAGGGACAAGGATTCCAAAACCCAGTGAATTGAGAGAGTTTGGAGGTTTGTGCCTAGTGATGTGAGCCCCCTTCTGAGGGCCCCAAACACCAATTGCACTTTCTCTCCATGGTGTAATGTCAGAGGTAATTTTGATTCTATTAGGAGTTTGGTTACAGACTGCAGAGCTGGGTTCATGGTGTCCCAGCTCTGAGGCCCCACTACTACTTAACACAGTATTCAGTGATTTCAACTTGTCATAGGGGAGCTTCAGTGCCCTGCTGGTGGGGGCTTGACCTGGTTTTGCATTGTGTTACTGGGAGGGAACTCCTAGATACTGAATCCAGCCCCTGTTGTGGCCAACTCTGATGGGCAGAAGGGTTATACTGTAAACACATTTTTAGGATTTGTTCCCCTCCCACTTCACAGCTTTTTGCTGTAAATGGGTCTCTTTTACACAAAGACACAAGACCTAGGTTCTCACAAACCATTTTTTTTTTCATTTAAAAGTCATACAGCTTCTTGAAAACAAACCCAGAGGCTCCATTAAAACTTTTAGCTCACTTAAGGGCCAGAGACCTTCTAACAGAAACACAGATAATCACAAAGCCCTTTTCATTCGATTTTTTAAAATGTACAGCGACCAAGTTTTATATTGCATGTTTGTCCCTTCATCATTCTCTCAATTAATCCTTTTAGATTTCTTACAAATAGACTTTTTCTTAAGCAGGGTTCTGTCACTTTTTGTGTGGACCAGACGGTCAATGTAACGCTGTAAGCAGGCATCTTCCAGTTTGGACATTTTCTTTAAAACAAGGTCAGGGTCTCCACTGAATTGCACAGCATTTCTCAAGGTCACCCCTTGCGCTAAATGTTCTTGGGTTAGGCACAGACGTTGCATAACATAACCTATGGCAATAATAGTGTTCAATAAGCTTTCCAAACATAGCTCAGCACACAGGTCCCAGAGCTTGCAGTTTCTATCCATTGAAGTCCAAGTCACACAGTCATGGTGCCATTGGGCTGGGGCATCTATGACACAGCCCTCACCATTTTCAAAAAGCTTTTCCCTAAGACAGTGATGAAGAACAGCATAAACAGCAACGCGTACAATAGTCCGCATAACATTTTTACGCTCGTGATGTGGCACTGGCTCAGCGAGTTCCATGCCATGCCTCCTCCTAAAGTCCTCGTAGCCGTCCTCCTCGGAGTCATCTTCAACAATTTCTAGCGGCGTTGAGCAAAAACAAGGCCGGCCTGGTTCACCTTCGCTGCTTGATGCAACGCCATGCAGGGCCTCCGGATCCTCTGGACAGGCATCGTCAAGCTGTCGAGAGATTTTCAGACAAGAAACAAGCGTAAGTTCCCACTGCTTGTTTTTAGATTTACACAACCCCTGGTTCCTAACCTCATTACACCCAATCATCGACCGTCGCTTCTTAATCATTCATGTACCTGAGCTATGTCTTTTCCATTCACCTTGTCTGCCAGTGCCTCCCCCAAGCCATGATCGCCTTCCTCCTCCAGGGTGGCGGATGACGAGAGGCCACCATGCTCATCGGGGTGTCTCATGAGCTGTTGGGCTTCAGGTTCGGATTCTGGCATATCCATCAATGGCTGGGCCAAAGGAATCCCCTTGGCTTCTCTCTCATCCTCTTCAGAACTGTCGCTGCTGTAGCGCTTTCTCCACACAACTCCAAAGGTCCTCGGGGCTAAAACAAAGTCTGAAGTTCTCACAGGGGTGGTAAAGGAGTCCACGTTTCCTCTCAGCCTTTCCACAATTTCCAAAACACGTCTTCTTGGTAAGAGATGGCCTCCTCTTCCCAGCGCTGGGACTTATGAGGTGATGGTTCTGCACTCTGATTGGCAGAGGACATTGGAAGGAGTCCTTAGAGGGGTCACATGACCCTCTTCTGGGTGGTTGAGCCCGTCCCAGAACCCACCCTATTTTGGTCGAATCTCCTTTTGGGGCTGTCCTCTGTGGCCAAAACCCATCGCGATTGGTAGAGGGTGGTGGGAGGCGTTCTTAGAGGGGTCACACGAGCCACTTCCTGATGGGTCACCCTGCCCCAGAATTCCCCCCAATTGGGCAAATCTCCTCTCGGGGTGGTCCCCAGCGGCTGAAACCCCTGCTGATTGGTAGAGGGCAGTGGGATGAGTTCTTAGAGGGGTCACACAAACCCCGGAACTCCCCCTGATTGGTCAAATCTTCTCTCGAAGCGTTCCTGTGGGGGCAGAATCCATCCTGATCAGCAGAGGACAGTGGGAGGAGTTCTTACAGGGGTCACATGACACACCTTGCTTCCGGACATGTGTCCACCTTGACCCTAGAAGTAATACTCCCAAGAGGTGGGACTTCCAGTGACCTGTGTGCAGGGCTTACGGGATCAAGGGATGGGGTTAACGTTTGATTGATGGTAGGGCCCTTATACTACTCGCTCCCGCTACCCAAAATTGGAACAAAAGAGACGATAATACTGGAGAGACAGAAAGGAATGTTTGAAATGTTTTAAATTCTTGTACAGTGCTGTAAATTCTTTTCACCAAATTAATTCAAAACATTAATTTGTATTTTTTATTTTTCTATGTTTTGTTCTTGTTTTATAACAGAATACAGGAACTATAATACTGGCCAGTATTATGCTTTTATAAATAGAATACAACAGCCATAACAGTGGCCCGTATTAGCCATTCTCCTACTGCTCAGATGCTGTAAGGGAGAGAAGGCTCAGGCCCTGTAAAGTAGGCTGGGTTGATTTTTTATAACTCCAAGTGTTTTTATTACACATCAGGACATCTAGTCATTCTGATGGACGTGCAGCCTCTGGACAAGCTCAGTGATAAGCATGTACATTGCACTGCTTGCTCAGGGGTCATTACTATAGAAACAGCCAAGTACTGGCCCAGATCCTCAAATACACCTGAGCTTTAGACTCTGGGTTGTTCTAACTTATGCTGTCTTGTAACAGCCATTGCTGTACGGGAGATTGCTGTAGCACCGGGGTTGGCAACGTTTGGCATGCAGCCCCCCAGGGTAAGCCCCCTGGCGGGCCAGGCCAGTTTGTTTACCTGTCGCGTCCACAGCTTTGGCCGATCGCGGATCCCACTGGCCACAGTTCCCCACTGCAGGCCAACGGGGGCTGCAGGAAGCCGTGGCCAGCACATCCCTCACCCCGCGCTGCTTCCTGCAGTAAAACAGAAGGTTTATTAGACGACAGGAACATGGTCTAATACAGAGCTTGTAGGTGTCGAGAACCGGACCCTTCAGCTGGGTCCATTTTGGGGGGCAGTGAGCCAGACAACCACGTCTGCCCTTCACTCCATGTCCCAGCCAGCCCAAACTGAAACTCCCTTCAGCCCCTCCTCCTCTGGGCTTTGTCCCTTTCCCCGGCCAGGAGGGCACCTGATTCCTTTGTTCTCCAACCCTTAGGTCTCACCTTGCAGGGGGGAAGGGCCCAGGCCACCAGTTGCCAGGAAACAGGGTGTTGGCCATTCTCTGTGTCCAGACCCCTGCACACACCTGCCCTCTAGGGATCTGCAACGATCATACACCCTTACCCACCACCTAGATACTTAAGAACTGCCTAGGGGAAACCGAGGCACCCCCACACTATTCAGAGGAAACATTAAGAACAGTCCCACTTCGTCACACTGGGTATGAGATTTTGCTGTTTGTGCAGGGAGCTGGGAGCCCCAGGGCGCCCTGTTTAACCCTGGGACTTGGTGCCTCACCAAGAGGCCCTGCAATGAGTGTAGGGCTGAAACCCAGCCAGCTTGGTTTACATCCGGCCCACAACAGCGTCGGATGGAGCGAATAGGCCAAAGTGAAAGCAGAGCCTCTCCCCAAGCCTCTGGGAAAGACTGACCTGCCTTGCGGGGCGGGTGTGCAATTCCTAGCTTCTCCCTCCCTCCCACCTGCTGTTAACGGGAGGCAAACAGAGACGGCAATAAACCCCCCTGGTAGGAACGAGCCTGTGCCGCTGGGGAACGGAGCCACCTGGAGCGGATTAAAAGCCCTAGTCCCAGAGCCAGGGCAAGCCCTCTCCTCTGGACAGCGGTTGGGGACGTCATACAGGGCGGCTTTAGGGCCCAGGGTTCTCATCCTGGCACTTCAGCTGCTAGTTACCTGGGGCCTCCTGTTCTGCAGCGCTGAGTCTCACAGCTGCACTGAGGTCACTGGGGCAGATCCACTGCTCGTGTCAGTGACCACGGCTCCAGGAACGGGGCTGGAGAATGTGCTGTGCCCCTGGACAGGGCTGGGACAAACTGCCCCAGCTGAGGTCTGCCCCGATGGGAGCTATGGGGAGCCCAGCGTACTGGAAGCTGCTGCCGCCCCTGGGTTTGTGATGGAGAATGTGGGGTGATGGGGGGGGCAATTCAGCACAAACAGCTCCTTTCGATTTCCTCCCAGCCACCCCAGCATGCCTGGGGACTCCCCTGCCCAATCAATCAAAGCCCAAGACGGGGATCTGAAGCTCAATATGAAGTTAATCCTCCGCCAGCTGATGTAACCCACGCACCTTCTGGGTGTGGTGCTGTGTCCCATCGAGTGGCACCAGGACCATTCGAGAGAGAGAGATAAGATGAGTCTGCTCTGCAGCCGTCGCTAACAGCCAGGGGGCTTTTAGCTCATGCAATAGAGGCTCATGCACTAAGCTCCAGAGGCCCCAGGTTTGATCCCCACCCGCCGACGACCAGGGTCTGTGGGAGTGACGCTGGCGTGGCTGGCAAGGGGCAGCAGGAAGGGTTTCCACTGAGCGTTAAGGGAAAGGAACTTGCTGGCTGTGGCACGGTGCAGCCGGCTGGTTGGCACACCGGGAAAGGAACATGGAGAAGAGCTCCGGCCCTGGCTGGTTCCCAGCTCTTGTCTTGGCCTTGTAAAAGGCTAACAGACATAGTGCGAGCTTTGAAAGCGAACACACCGTGTTCTGGGCCTGGAGCAGCGGCTGGGAAGCGTTCCCAATCAACAACCGCGCCGGGATCCCTGTAATCCGCACCAGAGTGCAGGGGGAGGGGAGGGAGCTGGAGGGCCTTTGAAAACACAGACAGCTTGATGCCAGCCTTCCCTGGCTGCATGAAGCTATTCCTCCAGAACCATGCCACCAAGGACCCAGTCCTGCAGCGGGACAGCCGGAGGGTTGGTGTCGCTATCCTCCTGTTCTACAGAGGGGGAAACTGAGGCACAGAGCTGGGCCACGTCAGGGCGCGGCTGGGGATGGAGCCCGTCAGATCCTCACGAGCTGCTGTGCGGCACTAGCCCTTGTGTCTGCGCCAGGTATGAACCCAGGCCCCTTGTGCAGGCCCAGCTGTCCGTCCCCTGGCGGGCAGCAGGGCCCATGCGGGAGCCCCCACGCAGTCCCCCACTGCCCACGGCTGCAAAGCAGCCCCAGCCCCACGGCAGGGTTATGTTCTCCTCCCCTGCCCTGTGTTCTGGCTCCTCCAGGACCCTTCATGAGGCTGGCAGGGGACCGCTGAGCTTGGAGCCTGGCCAGGCTGGAGCTGGCCCAAAGGAAACACCTCCACGGTCTTTCCAGGTGCCACCCAGTCCCCCGGCGCCTGCAGGAAGGTTTGGGGTAATCACACACACGCTGGGTCTCCCAGTCACCAACGCTTTGCCCAGAGCCTGGCTCGGAGGGAAGCACAGACGCAGTCCAGCCAGCCTTGACGTCCCTCTCCGCGGAGCTGGGAACGCGCCTGGAGCTGCTAGCCCAGTCCTGTCTACTCAGCGAACGGCTTGCTGCTGCTCTTTCCCGGGTCTCCTCCTCCCTCCCCAGCCCTGGAGCCAGACGAACACCTACTGTGCCCATGGCTGTACAGCGGCTGCAGGGCTGCAGCCATCGCATCCTGCACATATTCAAGGGGAGCCCGATGGGATTGGCCAGGCAAGGAGGGCATGAGCCCTGCCCAGCTAGGATGGGGCACCATCCCCACGCTGCTGCATCAAAGCCAGCCCTGGCTCGGAGCGATTCTGCAACCATCCGCCCGCTGGAGAAAGACATCAAGGTGAACTTGTCCCAGCTTGGAACTCCCTGAAGCCAATGGGATACATTTGGGTTAGGAAAAAGAAAAGGAGGACTTGTGGCACCTTAGAGACTAACCAATTTATTTGAGCATAAGCTAAAGCTCACTTCATCAGATGCTTATGCTCAAATAAATTGGTTAGTTTCTAAGGTGCCACAAGTACGCCTTTTCTTTTTGCGAATACAGACTAACACGGCTGCTCCTCTGAAACCTGTCATGATTTGGGTTAGGGTGAATATATGTCAAGAAGACAAAACCACTCCTTGAGAGGGGCATGGCAGTGAGCTAGGCCCAGCCTGAGGGCCTCAGAGACCCCCTTGTCCCACCCTCTCTGCCTAGCTTCGGAACAGTCTAGGGGGTTCTCTGTGTGTGAAATTCCTCTCACTCTGCCTTCATTACCGGGGCTGGAGGGGGGCTGGACTATTTAGCTGCATGCAGCACATTGGCTTCTTGGGGTGAAGTCCCATCACAGAGAGGTGCACACAGGGCTAGGGAATGGGCAGCTCCCTCAGACAGTCACAGTAGTCTACAAAACACGCCTAATACAAATCCGGGGAAGTGTGCTTTATGGGTCAGGTCCCAGGCAGGAGAGGGGAGAGCCGCACTGAGAAGGCCAGAGGTTGCCGTTCTCTGCAGCAGAATCACGGGGCACAGCAGGGGCTTAGCGCTCTCCTCGGCCTACAGGACTCAGACCGGGGGTCATGCTGGCGTGTCTGAGAGCTGACGATGATCAGGAGCCACATGGCTCAGAGAAGCACAGCGATCTCATGGACCAGTTTCCAACTGGCCAGGCTGCGCCTTCACTCTCAGAGCCATGAGCCAGGCCCACTGTGTCACTAAGGCAGGGTGGGCAAACTTTTTGGCCCGAGGGCCACATGGGGTTGTAAAACGGTATGGAGGGCCGGGTAGGGAAGACTGGGCCTCCCCAAATAGCATGGCTCCCACCCCATCCACCCCCTCCCACTTCCCGCCCCTCAACTGCCCCCCTCAGAATCCCCGACTCATCCAACCCCCTGCTCCCTGTCCCCTGACCGCCCCCTCCGGAGACCTCCGCACCCTAACTGCCCCCAGGACCCCAACCCCCCCCACTCCCTGTCCCGTATCCACACCCCGGGGGAGGGGAGGCAGCGGGGGAGGGGCTGGGGATTGGACAGGACGGTCCTGCGGGCCAGACGTCGTTTGCCCACGTCCTGTCCGGCCGCCTGAGCTCCCGGCCGGGGAGCGAACCCCGGCCCCTCCCCCGCAGCCGCTCGCCCTCTGCCCGCTGCTCCTGCCGCGGAGCGTTGCAGCGGCGGGACCGGCTCCGGCGAGCGGGGGGCAGGATTGGATGAGGGGCAGGGGTTTGTGGAGAGAGTCAGGGAGCCGGGGGCGTTGGATGGGGCGGAGACGGGGGAGAGGGCGGTTGGGGGAGGGGCCAGGGCTCGACTCCTTGGCCGGGAGATCAGGCGGGCCGGACAGGCCGGTCCCACGGGCCCTAGTTTGCACGTGTTGGTCGCAGGCCGGGACTCAGAAGTGAGGGTTCTGGGTGCAGGGGGAATGGGACTGTGCAGGGGGTCCAGATGAAGGTGGTTGGAGGTCAGCAGGGGAGGCTGGGTGCTGAGGACTCAGCATGGGGGTCCAGGTGCTGGGGGGTTCAGTGGGATGGGGGGCTCATTTGGGATAGTCCAGGTGCAGGGGGCTAGTCAGGGCACGGGTCTGGAGGCAGGGAGGAGGAGCTCAGCACAGATCCAGACGCAGGGGGGGCTCTGTGGGGGTAGGTCTGGATGCAGGGGGTCTCCATCCCTGCTGAAGGCAGCACAGAAGTGAGGGTGTCAATCCTGCAATGCCCCTAGAGCAGCCTTGGAACACTCCCCCATCCCCTTTTGGGTTGGGGCCCCCACTATTACAACAGCCTGAAATTTCAGGGGTAAACTTCCGAAAATGTGAAATTGTCTTATTTTCAAATCCTAGGGCTGTGAAATTGACCAGAATGAACTGTGAATTTGGTAGGGCCCTAGTAATAACAGAAAGTTTATCACTGCTGTACTCAGTCTCATAGCGTGCTCCATCGCAAACGTGACAAAACCCAATACAAGAATACACCACCAATTATGGGTTTTGCTCACAAGAGTGAAACAAGCCTAATCGAGGAAAGCATACACTCATGCCCACACAGCAGTCCCAAATAGATAGATTACTCTGCGCTTCATCCCACATGTAGGGAAGGTTGACGGACATGTTCCATCCAAGGGCTGGCTGCAATTCAGCAAAGGATAAAATAATACCATGTGTAAAGCACTGAAATCCTTCTGGATAAAAGGCACCAGAGGATCATAAAGTGTTATCAATAGTCACAACCACACATCTAATAACCAGAGGACTAAACCTACTAACCAGAGTTTGCTTCAAATAATTCCTTTCCTACTCAGTGGAGTCCAAGGGCTGTGTTATGGTGGGAACGCCAAATCCCACCCCCTTTACTTCACTACTGATGGAGGAGAAGGGCTTCCTGCTCAGGTATTGTCCCTGAATGTTATTTGAGACTCATGCATTTTTCTGTTAGACTTGGCTACAAAGTGCCTCTTTAATTTGATGGTTTCCCAGTCTGCTGAGAAGAATGGAAACCGTCTTCTCTCCAAGACACAAACCCATCCCTGCTGTCTAGTTAGAGGGAACCAATACCATTCTCTCCATCCGTCCATCCCCATTCTCTCCCATCCCTGTCAGCTGCTTCTTCCCTTCTCTCTGAGTTTTCTTTTTCAGGCTATAGATACATTACAGCTTAGTGCAGATGGGCAGAGTCCCTGCGTGTTTCTGGAGAGGCTCAGCCCTGGCACTGTGTCAGGGTCGGGTGCAGCCTCACCTCTGAGTCCATGTCTCAGGGGAGGCGGGGGGCTTCAGGGTGATCTCCCACCTCCATACAGCCAGTGCGCGACTCTTGCCCCTGTTGCTGCACCCGCACTGCAAAAATGTGGGAAAGACACAAGCAGCTGTGGGGAAGCCGTGGGAGTCTTGGCCAGGACTGCCATTTAGGGAGGGTGGAGGGGCACCCCCATCTCGAGTTCCATACCAGAGGTCTGTTCGTGGCACATAGTCAGAGC
The DNA here is from genome assembly GCF_965140235.1 of Caretta caretta. Classification (NCBI taxonomy): domain Eukaryota; kingdom Metazoa; phylum Chordata; order Testudines; family Cheloniidae; genus Caretta; species Caretta caretta. The sequence continues at coordinate 10,448,102 of NC_134225.1, forward strand.
TCTTACCTGCTGCGCCATGCAGGTGCCCTCCTCCAGCTCCTGCGGTCTATTTCCTCCACTGCACTAGGGTGTCTGGGGGTGGGCAGGCAAGGAAGAGGTCAGATGCTGAAGGAGTGGGGATCAGTGAGTTAGATACAATTGTTGTTATTGGGTCTCTGCATGAGAATAAAATATATGCATAGACTGTAACCCAGTTCTTCCTCTCCTTGAATTTCAGCCTGCTATGGTGTCATTATCCTGCGTTTGTGGCATCACACTATGGTCATGGAAAAGCAAATGGAGTAAATTCAGCATTATTGTGTAACAGCAGCTTCTAGCAGGACTCCTGAGAGTTTTCTCAGGATTAAGTGACTTGCCTGAAATGTGTCAGGCTGTGTGTGCCCGCCTTTTCCCCCACGAGTACGACGGGATGACTTGTCTCATGGGAATGCTCTTGGGAATGCTTCTAAAGCACTCTGGAGACTGAAGCAGCTGTACTAGTGTTCCTAAAAAGAGTAAAGGAAATGGGATTTAATTCTAATCCTGCTGAGATCACTTTCCAGTGCACAAAGGGGGCCTTGTCAGAGAGCCGCTTTTCAATGAGACCTTTTCTGCGGTCGGGTAGTGGTAGAGGTACCGTGAACAGAGCTTAGCTGAATATTGGGGATAGAAGGCCTGTTTCTTGGTTGAGAAACTGTACCCTCTGCTATACGACAGACTACCCCTTGACTTCACCACACCTTTGTCGGGATCTCCTCTCAGACGAATTCTCACAGGGCCTGTATTTCAGGCTTTGCTGAAGTTTCAAGGGAAGGCTGATAAGAACCAGTCTTCAGCAATTTTTGCTGGCAGAGTGGTGATTTGAAGAGAGCACTTTCCTTCTTTACAGGCAGTGGCGTAGCTAGGGCAGGGAAACTGGGCGGGCAATGATGGGGCGGTTGGGGATAGGGAGACCTGCCTCCCCCGCCATCTCTAGCCGTCCTTCACTGCTCAGCAGGCACCTGACCATGAGGCTGCCTGGGGGAGGGCGGGGGTGTACCTTGCAGGGGCAGGGCTGGAGACCAGGGCAGCAGCATGTGGCGCTGGCAGGAGCGGGACACGGATGGACACCGACCCAGTGTTGGGAGTCCCAGCCTGTGGATTCGGGGGGCTCCAGCCCCGCTCTGGGTGGGCCTGGATGCTAAGTGGGTGGGCCACAGCCCACTCAGGCCCACCCATGGCTACAGCCCTGTCAGGTGCTTGCTGACTCCTAATCTAACGCACAGATTAATGGTAAAGCTGCCCTGAATTAGGGTTTCATTGTGGGGGAATCTGCCAAGTTCTTCGAGTGCTTGCTCATGTCGATTCCAAGTAGGTGTGCGTATGCCGCGTGCACAGTCGTCGGAAGGTTTTTCCCCAAGCAGTACCCGTCGGGTCAGCTGTGGAGCCCCCGGAGCTGCGCCTTCATGGAGGTGTATATAGGTCCCTGCCGACCCGCCACCTCTTCAATTCGTTCTTATTGCCTCTGACGGTCGTTGGAGCTGTGTGTCTCTCTTGCCTCCGCAAGCAGTTTCCCCAGTGATTGGACTTTCTGTTAACCTGTAAATAGTTAATTAGTTAGGGTTAGTTTTCAGTAATTAGTTTGATAGAAGTGGGGGGTTCCCCCAAGACCAGTTCCCTTCCCTCTTGGGGTTCGGCACATGCCTCCATCCCAAGAGTTTAAGCCGTGCGGGACCTGCTACAAGCTCATCTCAATGGGCGACCGCCATGACTCCTGCCTAAAGTGTCTGGGGGAGGCACATCAAACAGCTCACTTCAAGATCTGCATGTTCTCCGCCCGAGAACAAAGAAAGAAAGGGACTTCAGGCTCAAAGAACTCCTTATGGAGGCAGTCCTCCGTCCCCTGCCGGCTCTGGCCTCTGTTAGAGAAACTACAGCTCGCACTCATCAATGCCACCTAAGCAGCACAAGAAGACGAATAGAGGGCGCTCACCCATGGTCAGAGCACTGAGTCTGACAGCATAAGCGATCTGCGTCCTACGCAGGGATCAGCACTGTCGACTTTGGGCCTGCAGAGGGATCCGTCAAGTCTGGTGCCACTGGACCCTCCTGCTAGAGAGTGCCAGGTGGAGCAGCAGGAGCTTCCTTCCATCCTGGACACGTTTGAGGTGGCCAGGGACTTGATTGCCATGATGGCACCGCAGTTTCCCACCAGGCAAGATAGACCTCCGGCCCCACAAGGCACGGCGCCGTCCAGAAGCAAGCCCATGATGATGAAGCTCTGCTCGCCTTCCCCACGGCACCATCCTCCGACACTGTCCTGCTTGGACCACCCTGCCAGATTGGCTGAAGAAGTTAGCTGTCTGGTTCTTAAACTCAGCAGCAGCAGTCGCTCGCTGGGTGCTCAGTGATTCTCTGCCTCCCTGGGCTCAGCTCTTGCCAAGCCCTGCTTCTGCTCTGTTCCTCCACAGCTTCAGCCCAGATCCTGTCCTACACCCAGCCTTGCTCCTGCCTCAGAACCAGCCCTGCTCCCTTCTTCCCTGCCCCCGGTGATCCGGTTCTGACCCTTGGCTCTGATTCCTGACTCCGACTCTCTCTTGATTCTAGAGTGACCAGATATCCCGATTTGATAGGAACAGTCCTGATCTGGGGGTCTTTTTCTTATAGAGGTTCCTATTACCCCACCCCCATCCCAATTGTTCACATTTGCTGTCTGGTCACCCTACTTGATTCTTGGCTCTGGCATTTGGATTCTGACTCTAGTTGTAATCTTTGGACCTGCTTCTTGGTTTTGGCCCTGTCTCAATCCCTGCTTTTGGCATTTGGACACTCACCACTAGGCATGACTCCCAGTCTGACCACTATGCCTGACCACCTACAACCCGGTCTCCTGACATGTGCTCAGTCTGGTTTGTGGTTTAACCATCTGATGAGTTCCATGTAACCTTGTGCATGTCTTTGTGAGGAAACCAAGTATCACCAATAATCAGAGCATGTTACTGCACAGCGATTCTCAAACTGTGGGTCGGGATCCCTTTTTAATAGGGTCACCAGGGCTGGAGTTAGACTTGCCTGGGCCCAGGGCTGAAGCCCAAGCCTGAGCCCTGGGCAGCAGGGCTGAGACTTGGGCTTCAGCCCTGGGATCAGGTTACAGCTCCCCGCACTCCCTGCCTGGGCCTGAAGCCCTTGGGTTTTGACTTTGGCCCCTTCTGGCCCAGGGGAGCTAGGGCTTGGGCGGGCTCAGGGTTTGGTTCTCCCTCCTGGGGTCGCGTAGTAATTTTTGTTGTCAGAAGGGGGTCGTGGTGCAATGAAGTTTGAGAACCCCTGTTACAGCAAGTTCTCATCTTTCTCTATTATCGTTTGCCATCCTAATGCCATGTGGGGAGTGGTTTTGTTTTGCTGTATGGGGTGGCTTGCTGCATCAGGGCCTCTAGTGGTGGAGCACGTACGGGCTCTGGCTGGGAGTTCAGATGTGGGAGTTCAGTGGGGACACTGGGGCATGGCCACTAGGTATCTCGAGGGGATGGAAGACCACAAGTGTCGATGAAGCCCCCTCGCACTAGGCCCAGGTGTCCTTGCCCCACCCCACTCCGGCCTGGATGCACTCGCAGCAGCTCTGTGTACTAGGCCCAAGTGTCCTTGCCCCCCCCGCCTGGAGGCACTCGCAGCAGTTATGCTGAGGATCTGCAACAATATGTTGCAGAGTCAGACTGCCTGAAACTAAACAAGGCCAAACAGGGCAGATATGGAAGACCAATGCTGAATAAAGCAGCTTTATGTATGGTTTAACAAATGATACAGAGAACAAGGGAACTAGCTGGGAACTGGATTGGCTGGCTATATGGATACTTAGGGCAGCTTGCTATTGGATAGGTATGCTGGGAAAAAGGATGTATAAAAGCCTGTGTAACTTCCTGCTCTGGGTGCAGGATTGGAGATTTTATTCTCCCTGTACCTTTTTGCAGCTGCAAATAAACTTTTCTGCTTCTTCACCCCGTTGTGATTATTGGGTAGCGAACCAACCTCAGCTGTTGTTTAGCCTCTCGGCACTGGGTGCCGGCAACAATAACAATTATCAAAAAGTGTCATGTTTTCTCTAGTGACGTGCTAACATATTTTGTCACCAGGATAAATATGGAATAATTCTAATGAATTACCACAGATTTACATTGGTGTAACTGAAATTATGCATTCAATATCCTGTTTCAGGTTAGTAAAAATTAAAGAATGCTGTGGGTTTTGCGGACCTGTACAAGATACAGATTTATAAAAACAACATGAAAACAGGTAGTTATGCTGGGGAAAGGGGAAGCCTTATTGAAGCTGGTGGGCATACCAGTTGTCCTTTATTCAGGATCAATGTAAAAACAATCAAGCTCTTTTGTGGAATAGATGGCTGACTTAATAGAAGTCACCATCAAGTAAAGCTGGAATAAGAGTTGAGCCATACAGTGGAAGGGGCTTTCACTGGGGTCTGAATGCAAATGCAGGGGGGTGGGGTTCAGGGCGGGGGGGGGGGGGGAAGAGAGGGAGTGTGACACCGCAGAAGCACAAAGGAGCCCCAGGGAAGTATTTGTAGCGTGATCTCAGAAAAAGTTGAGAGAGAGAGAGAGAGAGAGAGAGAGAGAGCATGCACGCTTTATGGTAGACTGCTGGATAGAAAGAGGCTTGGAATTGTGAGCCAAGAAACTATTCCTGCTGTCGTTAGGGAAATAGAACTTCGTGTACATTCTTTGTAAATAAGCAGGATTGTGTCAAAAAAATACCTGACTCCATCATCCATTTCTCCCCCTAATGGAAACAACTCACAAGACCCAAAATATTCACTAATTGCTCAGGTCAAAAGGGATAACAATATTGTGAATTCTTTTGTTTTCCTGTTCTTAGATAAAGAATAGACCTGCTTCAGTAAAGAACCATAAACACTGAAAATACTGTTTTGTTCTCTCAGAGCTAGCTCTCAGTAGATCTAGAAAATAAGAGTGTTTGTTGTTACACAATCCTTAGAATTCAATTACTTGCACAAATCATTTTAATTTTTCTCTGATTAGGATTCAAAAATAAGCAATTAGATATTCTGTATAGTGTTTAGGAAATTTGTAGGATTAAAATCAGCATGTATTCTGTATACATGGCTTTACCATATATGCAACCTCACATCTACACTTGTAAGAGGACCACATTTCCTGAAGCAGTTTCAAACCACTTCAAGCTAGAACAGTTTTAAGCTACTTTATGTTTCAAATGTGAATGGTGTCCGCTGTGTCAATTAATCTTTTTAAATTATGACCATGATCTAAGATCCACATTTTCAGAATTTTCTGACATCATTCATATGCTTGGATGAGTAAGGCTGCTTTCCTGAACTGCAGTCCATATTTGGAACTGTCTTTATAGTGTAGACTCAACCACCCTCCTTATACAGTTTGGAAGTTGTTCGATACTCCCTCGGGACCAGATTTACTCTTCTTTACACAGATTTGGGCCCTAGTCGGGGAGTGACGTACTCATGTAACCGAGGAGCAGAATTTGGCCCTCCTATGGGTTCAGTCTCTCAGTTAGGCCTGTCTTTTTATCTTATCTATTGATATAGCATCCATCCCGAGAGCAGAAGAGCAGCTGTCCCATTTCAGACAAGATACATCAATACCTATATTGATTATTCACAATGGAGTTTTTATCTTTGTTGTACTGTTCCTTTTGAGAAATAAGAAAACAGAGTAAAAGTAAAATGTACTTTTTCTCCCAAATCTATGTGCCATTCCTGATCTTGATTGAACAGGGGAGAGCGTCTTTCCTCTGGATTAAGAATCCAGCTGAGACAACTACCCCAGCCCCACACATTCTACAAGGGAATCCAAAGTCAGAGCAGTGGCATTCAGTGAAGGGTAGCTGCTCTCTTTGAACATCCTGATAGATGAAATAAAGGACTGGGGGTCATCATTAAAAGTACCTTAAATGGGAGCTCAATCCCCAGAGCTATGATTGCTGAATCAGGAAAAAACAAGAAAGTACGTCCTCTCAGGGATTGGCATATTCAAGTTTACAAGAGAGACGATAAAGACTGGCCATGACGTAGAAAAATCAAAATTCAAGTTCGCCAGTAAGAAAAGAGCCTGAGTAATAGTCAGCTAAAGAATGGAAGGGACCAGTTGACCCAGGAAGTTAGAAGAGCCTTTATTAAAATGGAGAGCTACTTTTGTCCTTCTGTCTGCTTGCTTCTGGCCATGGTTGGCTCAGGAATAGAGGGGGAATTTCTTGGGGTCCAGCAACTCTGCTGGCTTGGGAAAGTGTGCACTGCATCACCCACTCCTCCCTGTGTGAGACAATCTCTGTGCCTCTGTTTCGACAATTCAAAACCCTTAAAAATACCTTTCTTTACAGCTCAATACAGAAATTGCCAGAACCTAGTCCTGTAGTTTTTTCTTTAAAAAAAAAAACAATGAAAAGGGGATTTTGCACGACAATGATATGAATCGATGTCTGTATTTTTATATCTTTAGACGCTCAACAAATATCTAAAAATCTGCATTAAAATAACAATTAGTAAGTTTGCAAAACTGAGCAATGGAAAGTTTGGAAATGCCAGGATTCAGGGAGTCTGAGTACTGTGCACGTGCATTTTGACACAGTCTTGAATTGCACAATTGTACTATTTTTTTCCACAGGCCCCTCATTCAGTGACCATTGAAGTGTTGTTTGTTGCTTGCCTTCAGATGCTGTGTACATACATCTGCAACGTGAACACATCAAGTCAGGTTCCAGGTCGCAGTCCTTCTCTTCCAGGGGCTCAGTGGCCAGGGCCCAGTATATCTAAAATATCAGGTAAATCCCTGGGATTAGGGGTGTGGCTGACAGGGCCTATTTCTCAGGCACCATGAAGTTTTCTACTCTAAGGATGAGGCTTGTCTGTGCAGTAGATAGAGCTTTCTCAGGGGACAGTCTGTGACAGGAGAACAAACTCCCATGTCATTCCGAGGCTATTAGAGAGACAAGGTGGGTGAGGGAGAGGGTGACCAGATAGTAAGTATGAAAAATTGTGATGGGGGTGGGGTGGGATTGATAGGCGCCTAAACCCCGAATATCTGGACTGTCCCTATACACTTAGGACATCTGGTCACCCTAGCTGAGGTAATATCTTCTGTTGGACCAACTTCTGTTGGTGAAAGAAATAACCTTTCAAGGACCTGAAGGAGAACTCTGTGCAGTCCTTTCACCAACAGAAGTTAGTCCAATAAAAGATATTACCATGACAGATGTGAGTCATATTATTAATGTACTAGAGGAAGCTGCTCAGATACTTCATTGATGAGAACAGTAGAAAAACCTCGATAGAATAAAGTGAAGGAGAAAGAGAGAGCCTCTTTCTGAGATTATCCTTTTCCTTCTCCCTAATGATCCTATTTGCTAACAAAGATATACATTCTTAGTGCTGTTGTGGCTTTGTGCAGAAGTGTGAATTGTCTCAGTAGATTCGGATGTATTTTATCTTTTAGGCAAAGATATCGAAAACAGGGAATACAAACAACACATGTTATGCAAACCCGCACCACTAGGTGGAAGCAGATATTTTGAGTTGTCATTAACTGAGAAACCATTTCAAAAAGCGAAGTAATGTTCTTGGAATTCTGCTTTAAGCCACAAGGCACACAGCTAAGCAGAGTCATCTTCTGAGTGCTGGATCTTTAATTTTTTTTCCATACGAGAACCTGCTTAAAATCCCATTAATGAACTGTGTTCTCTTCACTCTCCTATTTGTCTGTGCTGTGACGGAAAAATATAATTGTCTGTCAATAACGGCTTTTATTTGAAGCAGAGAGTGAGAAAACATGTGTGCAAAATGCTTTGAAGAAGAAAATCTCTCTAGAAATGCAAATTATTATTATTATTATTATTGTTGTTATTGGGTCAAATTCTACAGTAGGTCTTTAGGCTCCTAGCTTCCACTGATTTCAGTGGAAGTTAGGAGTCTAAAGACCTTTGAGGAGCTGGGCCTCATACCCTACTCAGACAAAACTTTGACTGACTTTAATTCAGCCTAGCCCTGCGTTGGGTTAAGCCCAATATCTTACTGTACATTGTACAGAAGCTTCTTGCTAGCAGGAGTCAATCTGCAGCTGTTTTTTCAGTAATGCTGTCAAGGTTCCTTCCCCACTCTGAACTCTAGGGTACAGATGTGGGGACCTGCATGAAAATCTCCTAAGCTTACTTTTACCAGCTTAGGTTAAAACTTCCCCAAGGTACAAATTAATTTGACCCTTTGCCCTTGGAATTTCCACTGCCACCACCAAACTTTAACTGGGTTTACTGGGAAACGTAGTTTGGACACGTCTTTCCCCCCCAAATCCTCCCAACTCTTGCACCCCACTTCCTGGGGAAGGTTTGGTCACAGACCCTTTGTTTTTTCTCCCTCCTCCCAGGTTCTGAAAGGATCTTGTCTCCTCATTGGTCATTTTGGTCAGGTGCCAACGAGGTTACCTTTAGCTTCTTAACCCATTATGGGTGAGAGGATTTTTCCTCTGGCCAGGAGGGATTTTAAAGGGGTTTACCCTTCCCTTTATATTTATGACAAATGCATTTTCTATATTTACCAGCTTTGTTTTCTTGCACCCTCAGTCATTTTGGGCCTTGTACATAATGTGTATAAATGGAATATTTATCATCCTCTCTGACTGTAATGTGTTTTAAGTGATGGTATATTGTCAAGCTGCATTCAGTATGGGTTGATCTGTTGATCCTCATTAGTGAGAGAAGTGTATGAATTACGAGCCCAAGCAGGATCCCGCTGCTCATTGCTGCAGCTCACCTTGCACTGCTGCAGAACACTATTTGTGTGCGTGCACAAGGCTTGTGTTGTGAAAACCTTGCCCCCTGTAAATACACTCAAAGTCAACCTCTGATCCAGCTCTTGTCAAATGCAGCCAGTTAACATCACAGTGACCACGGGTGGAAAGCTGTGGCCTCCTCCTTTTGAGGGTCTACTGTTGCCCAAGCTCTAAGTCAAGCTGAGGCAGTGTTGGGGTGATGAGGTGCTAATTTATGAGCTCCTTGATGCCTGCACAGTGTTTGTCATGGCTTTGCCACACATACTCTTGTTCTGTTCTTGATTTTAATTTATTCTGTGGCAAAACATAGTTCTTGGTGTTACTTGTCACATGCATGAACACTCTTCCCATCACTGGTCCATCCGTAGTGGACTTATATGTGGATGCCTTGCCCGGATGGTAACAGCTGCAATGAGCAAGCATTCTTACAATCACCTGTGCTCCTACCTGATGCTGCATTTTTGAAAGGCCTGACTTTATGGAGCCAGGTGTAGACAGTGAGGGGTGCAGAACACCAGCACAGAGACAGGCAAACTCTCTGTGCTGACCATGCCCTTAGCTTCTTGCAGAGTGGCCTGCTGTTTATGTACTAAAAATGGAGTAGGCCTCAACGGTGTGCCACTGGATACTTTCCATCTTGTGCAAATGTACGAGTCCCCAGTTTACACAATGGCATGGAACAGGGGCTGAGTCACATCAGACCCTGAATCAGGAAGAAAGTTCCCGAAATAGGTAGCTCTATATTAGTTATCTGCTGGTACCTGGTCAAAGGGGGCTTTTTTGCTTGCTTTATTATCCTCTTGTCTGTTTGTTGTGCTGTTAAGATGTGTTAATTAATTAATGACAGTTAAGGACCATCTTGTTCTCTGTTTGTACAGGTCCGAGCGCAATGGGATCCTGGTTTGTGACTGGGACTGTGAGGCAGTACTGCAATACAAATAATCACATGCTGATCTCCAGAAATATTTTTATACCATGGCCATCCTCACTAGCTTAAGAGATTAGTCACGGAAAATGGAAGTTTGTGAACCTGACATCTGCAGTTTAACTCAGTCCCCTTGTCTCCTGCACGGAGTGTTCTTTCTGCTCAATACACACTCAATGGTAGGCATGCCCACAGAATAGGGTTATGAAGATGGGTCTCTGGGAGGCTTTGACTTCCTCTACCATGGGATGCTATTGCAGGAAGGAGGTTTGCTGGGAAGAGATGGGGTCCGTCTGACCAAGAAGGAGAAGAACATCTTCATGCACTGACTCACCAACCTTAGGAGAAGAGCTTAAAGCTAAGTTCAGAGGGGGCAGGTGAAAAAAGCCACCAGGTAAAAAAAGGTGGCTTTAATAGAGGACTAGCTGTGTGGGGAGAAGTAGATGTGGAAAATTGCAGTAGAATTATAGGAGAAACAAGAGGGAAATCCATGGGGGCATCTGCTTAACATCTTAGATGTCTGTACACACAAGCAAGGAGGAATAATAATGGGGAATAAACAGTAAGAACTGGGAGTTTTAGTACATAAATCTTAACGGAGCTTAACTGCATCACAGATACTTGATGGGATAAATCTCATGACTGGACTATTGGTATAGAGGGCTATAGCTTGTTGAGGAAGGACAGGCAGGGAAAAAAAGAGAGGACATATTGCATTGTAAACCTGTTCTGAGGTCCAGAAGGAGATGAGAAGCAGACCAGTTGAAAGTCTCTGAGTAAAGATAAAAGAGGGAATAAACAGGGGTGAGGTCCTGGTAGGGGTCTATTACAGACCACCAAATCAGGAAGAGGAGGGAGAGGAGGCATTTCTAGAACAAACAACAGAAATATGCAAAACACAAATCCTGATTTTAATGGGGGACTTTACCTACCCAGACATCTGCTGAAAAAGGAATATGGTAAAACCCCAAATTACCCAATAAGTTCCTGGAATGTACTGGGGACAATGCTTTGTTTCAGAAAATGGAGGAAGTAAGCGGGGGGACAGCCATTTTAGACTTGATTCTGACCAGCAGGGGGGAGCTAGTGGTGAATGTGAAGGTGGAAGGTGATTTGGGTGAAAGAGATCATGAAGGATAGATTTCATGATTCTAAGGAAAGGAAGGAATGAGAATGACAGGAGAAGGACTGCCAAAAGCAGACTTTAACATCCTCAGAGAATTGGTAGGTAGCGACCCATGGGGAAAACGTCTAAGGCATAAAGGAGTTCAGGAAAGCTGGCAGTTTCTCCAGGAGACAATATTAAAGGCACAACTGCCAATGTAAAGGAAAGAGAGGAAGAATAGTAAGAGGCCAATGGCTCCATCAGAAGTTTTGTAATGACCTGAAAATCAAAAAGAAATCCTACAAAATGGGGAAACATGGATGAATTACTAAGGAGGAGTACAAAAGAATAGTGTGTCCGTGTAAGGGCAAAATCAGAAAGGGTAAGGCACCAAATCAGTTATACATAGCAAAGGACACATGTCATTGGAATTCTTTTTCCATATGGTTTACTGCAAAGAGTGTCATCACTCTGAATGCTTTAAAGGCAACATCATCTCCAAAATCAAGTGTGGGCTCTACATATGGCCATACATATGACACCACACTGTATTAAACACAACAAAAAATAATTGAGTTGATTTGTTTGGCAGGACATGGAAATGAAGAATAAATTTCAATTCATTGTAAAACAATATAAAAATCAATATTTGTAATACAGTCCAATAAGATTTCATCAAGCTTTTTAATCAACCGAATTAAAAAGCAAAAGAAACCAACCACCCACACTCAAGTGTCACTGTGCATTCCAACCAACCAACCACACTCAAGTGTCACTGTGCATTCTCCAAGGCAGTTTCTTCTCTTTCTTTGTTCGGTGCTTTTATTTTCTATCCATTCAACCAGGAGCAGATTTTCCAATAAAACCAATATTGGAAAGTGTGGCAAACTGAGAGAGGGACGGAACCAAAATTCAAAATGATTTAGAGCGAATGAGAAAGTCTACACTGGAGCAAATTTAGCCACCTATTGGACTGCGTACATGGATGGGCCCAGATATTGAAATGTATTTAGGTTCCTCACATCTATTGATTTCAGTGCGAGTTAGGAGCCTAAATACCTTTGAGGCTCTTGTTCATGTCATCACAGCACCTGCCTGGTCAGCAGCAGTTTATGTGCTATGTCACAGTCACAGTGATGTCATAATAGTGCTTGCATAATCTTAACTGGCTATCCTGGACAGGACAGCCTGAGAGGCCAGCTGCCTAACCGTACTGGAGCTCTTTGGAGAAAGGACTGGAGGAAGTGTTGAGGAAAGATTAAAACATGAATAAATTTGTGAGTGATCAGGAGGTAACCGACAGAGGTAAGGGTCAGCACTGTATTCTCTATATCCATTCTATATTCACACACACATTTAGAAAGCATAGGCATACAGATGAGCTGTAATGTTCTCCATTTGTATGAGCATAACCTCAGCTGCTGTAAACCAGTGTCCCTCTGTTGACTTCCTTGTAGCTGTGTTGATTTACACCAGTTGAGGAGTTGGCCTACAGCCTCTGGACCTGGAAACTTTCCTGAGAATCTGAGTTTCTAGGGAATGTTATGGGGGAGGTCTTCCTTCTTTTCTCCCAGTTGTTTTATGTTTGTTATGGGTCCTCATTTTGTGTCTTCTGCATCCATGGAGCCAACTCCATCAGCGATAGGGGAAATTAGAACAAAAAAGGCAGAAGGACTTCTCCTCTAGCTGTCTAAATGAAGCTCTGCTACTATCTTAAATGCAAGAGAACAAAGCATGGGGTCACATTTCTTAGCAACACTAGTGCTCCTCATCCCACACAGATGGGCAGAGTAGGTTACAGTTATGATTCCGTTTGCATCTGGGTGTTACAACTGAAGGATGCAATTTGCATAACGGATGGGCAATCACCTAACCTCAAGTAGTCTTTCCTGGGAAGGGGAAATCTTGTTAGTTCCTCCCTCATGCTTGGAATGCTGTTACAACGGAGACAGATAAATACGGCATTTCAGATTTCTTCTGAAATACTAAGTCTCCTGGAGAATTTCTGCCCAGAGCGAAGAGATATATGGGAGATCAAATCCTGATTTTTTTCATACACCAGCTATTTCATTGTTCCTAGAGTTTAAGGCCAGAAGGGACCATTAGATCATCTAGTCTGACTTCCTGTATTTCACAGGCCACTAAATTTCACCTAGCAACCCTACAGTACTGAACCCCAAAACTTGTCTTGGACAAAAACATTTCAGTCTGTAGGAGACAAAACTGTTGTGTGCCATCGGCAGAGGACAGGAGAGACTGAGGTTCCACCAATGCCTGAGGCCCTTGCAATGGTCAAGAATTGATTAGGTCAGATATACTCAGATTATCCTAGCAGGTGATCAGTGCCCCATCCTGCCACTCAAAGGTCCCTGCCAATCCCACCAGGGGGAAATTCCTTCCCACCCACAACTCTGGAGATGAGTTGGACCCTGAGCATGTGAGCAGGACAGCTAAGGAAACAGATTCTCTGAACCATTTTAGAGCACTGGTCCACCCTACCAGGTGTCCCATCTCCTGCTATGGTCAATCCCTGATGCTTCAGATGAAGGTTGGAGGGACCCACCCCACCCCACCCCACCCCACTCACAGCGTACACTTCGCCAATTGTGCATGGGGGTGGGGGTGGGCGTGGGCGTGGGGGGGGGCGGGGGAATTCCTTTATGACCTTTACAGGCAACTGTACAGTGGGGAGGGATAGCTCAGTGGTTTGAGCATTGGCCTGCTAAACCCAGGGTTGTGAGTTCAATCCTTGAGGGGGCCATTTAGGGATCTGGGGCAAAAGTTGGGGATTGGTCCTGCTTTGAGCAGGGGGTCGGACTAGATGACCTCCTGAGGTCCCTTCCAACCCTGATATTCTATGAACTGGATGAACTCCGTTCCATGAGTCTTCTCTGCAAGTATTTAAACGACCATCAAAGAAGATTAAAGGCTTTCTTCAAAAGAAGGGGCCTAAAGTTAAGCTTCTAAATTCATACTGAGGTCTCCAACAGTGGCCTGATTTTCAAGAGATACCGAGCCCCAAAAGTTCCCAGCATAGCTAATAGGTACATCTGGGTGCTCAGGATTTTTGAAAATGAGGCCCTGACTAAGCAAAACTCTTCAGCATGTGCTTAACTTTAGCTCTATTTCTTGGCTTAGAGTTAAATTATTATTCTGTATGCTATCAAAACTCATCAATTGACAGTAAAGAGGGAAAGGAAGATTATTTTACGTGGGGACCTACTTGAAAGGAGCAAATTTGCTTCATTATGATTTCCCCCCAAGCACACTGGGGAGTTCAGCAAACAAACCTGGTCATGAGGAGGAAGGAAGAGGATTTCCAGGATTCCCAGGTCTACTTCTCACAGTGTTTGGGCTCCTGCAGAATCTTGACTGGATAGTGAATTAAAGAGGCCAGCACCAATTTCTGCTATCAGTGGTAACCAGCCGAATCCTTTTATTTAATTTCAGGTGTTTATAATGAGGTTGTTTCCCTCCTGGCACATATGGATGACCAAGATAAGGGCAAAATTGCCCTCAGGATTGCCTTTATAGCTGAGACCAAGTTGGCTATCGTTCTGACAGTTCTGCTCGAGAAACTGCAAAAGGATGAGGTAGGGCAGTTTCATGAAATTACATCTGCTTTCCAGGTGTCCACACCAAATTCTGCCTGACTTCATGGGGGTACAAGGGACTGCACGGGGGTAATTCAGTGTAGAACTTGGCCTGGCGCACCATCAGGAGAATCAGTATTCGCCCTTCTGTCCTCAGGCGTAAACTCATCATGCAAAATGCTGTTCTTACAGATCAGGATGATATAATGCTCTATAAAGAGAGCATTGTCCTTTTACACACAGTGGAGTACCTGGGCTGTAGACAGTAAAAGTACACCATCGGACTAGCAGTAATCTCTTCTAATAATACTTTGCCCTTCTTTAGCATCTTCGTCCAAAAATCTCAAAGCACTTCCCTAAGACTAATGAATTAAGACTCACAGCACCCTTGTGAGAATGGGAAGCATTATCCCCATTGACGGATGACTTGTGTCACAGGGAATTAAGTAACTTGCTCAACACCACTTAGGAAGTTAGTCAAAGAATGTGAATAAAACCCAAGTGAACTGACTCCCTGCTCTAAAGCCTAGCCAACACTCCTTTGTTATGATGACATATTATTGAGATTATAGCATTGAAGGGACCCTTATCTATATATATTTTCTACTGGGGGAATTCTGCAAGAAAAAAATAAAAATGATGCGTACAATATTTTAGAAGTTCTGCAAAATTCTGCATAATTTGTTTGTCAAAATAATACAATATAATTACACCCGTTAAAATGATTTTTGGTTATTTATTTCAAAATACCTGTCAGCAAGTATGTCTGTATGAATACAGACAACAAAAAGGATTCAGGAAATGTTTTTTGACAAACCAATTCCTTACTCTGCATGTTAATACAGAACTCTGAGTAATAATTCATTTAAACTCAATACAGAACCATATTTCTTGCACTCCTTTGGAGCAGTGCAAAGGCTTGGTAGAGTCAGGGGTAATGGAGGGAAGTAAATTGCTGGGAAGGAGCCTGGGTGTGAACTTGGAGCATTGCTGGGTATGGGTGGGAAAAGTATGGAACAGTTTTTTTGGGAGGGGCAGGGAGGAATTGTTAGGCAGCTCCCCCCATGCAGACCCTGTCTGACCCCTAACCTCTCCCATTCAGTAAGGCACATCTGCCCCTGTCTCCATGTGTTCCTGCACACCCATGACTCCTTGCACCCCCGTCCACATGTGTCCCTCCACCCCCACTCAGAAACCCACTCCCCCCATCCCCATGTGTGTTAGGGGGCTTATTCCTTCACCCACTCAATTCCCTGGTCCTTCTCGCATGAACAGAGAGCAACAATACCCGAAGTCCAAAGGTGCAAACAATTCCATGTTTATTGGGTGAACTTCCAGCAAGCATGATTTCAGTTTCCTTCCTTAGTGTCCCCCTTCCCAGCTCTGACACCACAGAGCCTTACAGCTGTGTCCCTGTTCCCATTCCTGCCCTTAGCCAAACATGATTCCAATTTCCCCACCCCCATTCCCTGTTCCCATTTCCCCCACCCGCACACCCACCCCCTCACTTCCTGATTGACTGCAGACTATATAGTAAAACTTGACTTCTGCTTAGCTGTACCTTAACCAACCCTTTTCCTGCAATTTAACTAACCAATCCGAACATATTGTAACATGATTATGTAACCAATTATATCCCACCACCTTAATTAGTTTACAGCCAGCAAAATTAATTATACAGCAGACAGAAAAAATCACAGAACCAGACAGAGATTATACAGACAAACAATGGGGAAATGGGGACTACAGTGATAGAACAAACCCAGAAATGAGGATTTCACATCCCTGCTAGTGATAAGTGAGTTCTTGCCAGACAGGATGCTATCAAACTAAGTTTCCTTTTACATCTTCTAGGCCCTTCCCTTTCTCTGGAGGCAATAGGCATTATCAGGACAGGATTGTGTTCCTAACAGCCCAATAGCACCTTATTTCAATGTGACTAGTTGGGAATGTGAAGAGGTGACTGGTCGCTTCCCAGCTTATGGCTGCCTCTGCTGCTTAGCCAAAGGCCTTAGCCTAAGAACAGGGCCTCAGACTGTCACAGTAAGAGAAGGACCTTACACTGGCAGACAGTGATTTTCATTCTTTCTTTTATACCTCGAGAACTAGCCAAGTGATAAGAATACACCTAAATTCTAAGCTGATAGGCCTTTACAGACAGGCCTGAACATCAATATCCTAACAATGTGTCCCTGTACCCCCTCCCCCCGTCCCCATGTGTCTCTGTGCCCCCAGCCAACCACCCCCTGTCCTTATGTAGCTCTGCACCTCCTCCTCCATCACTATGGGGCCCTGAACCTCCCTCCTCCTCTAACTCTGTGCCTCCACTCCAATTCAGCCCCTGCCCAGTCTGTCCTCCCCCACTAGCCCTTATGAGCCCCTGACTGACCCCACCCCAGCATCCCACACTGTCTGTCTCCCCATAGCCCCTGTCTCCTGACCTGGCCTGCTGTGAAGAAGACAGGCTCTCTCTCTTCCTTCGCTGATAGGGAGTTGCTGCTTTGTTCTATTGCCACAGCACCCTTTGGTGGGCAAGAGATGGAACGGCAGCAGCATTTCAGCAGAAGCTTTTTACTGTGCAAAAAAATAAAAATATGCAGGGCTCATTAATTATGCACGTGTGCAGACGTGCAGAATTGCCCCAGGAGGCATATTCAGACCCCTTTTTTCCATTGATTAATACTTGCATCCAACAAAGTCCATTTCCCTATTAAGGGCCAACACAGAAGGCATTTTAGTTTCCATTAAAGTACTAGGAGGCCAACTGAACTGCTTGTCTTGGCCTCCGACTCCTTTAATTATTTGAATTACTTGATTAATTATAAAAAGAAAAGGAGTACTTGTGGCACCTTAGAGACTAACCAATTTATTTGAGCGTAAGCTTTCATGAGCTACAGCTCACTTCATCGGATTCATTCAGTGGAAAATACAGTGAGGAGATTTAGATACACACAGAACATGAAAAAATGGGTGTTATCATACTCACTGTAAGGAGAGTGATTAATTATGTTAATTCATGTGATTAATTACTTGAATTACTTGAATTATGTAGTGCTTATGTATTGATAAGTTGTCAGTGACAATTTTCCATTAAAAAAATCCTCCTTACATTTAAAAATGAATGGAAGGGGCTTCTCCCCAGTGGAGCTGTCTGTTATGATTGCAGTTTGCAGAAGCATGCCTTTTAAAGCAGAACCACTGGAACGTATAGCCAATCAAGAGATCTGATGCAGACCCTGTCTGACCCCTAAGCTCTCCCATTCAGAGATCTGATTGGCTTTGAACCTTCCAAAGTGGGTTATGACCTTGGCATGCAGGTCACACAGATGTCTAGACTCACAGGAGACCGAGACGGAAAAGACCTATTGGATCATCCAGTCCATTTCCCTGCTAATGCAGGAGAATTCCCAGCAGCCATTTTCCACTGTTTTGGCCAAACTAATTTGAAAAGCCCCTAAGGACTGAACTTCCGCCTCTTTCCTAGGAAGACTATGTCATAACCTAATAGCCCTGTCTTACAGTTGGGGCATTTTTCCTCTTATCAAAGTCTAAATTGAATGTCCTTTTTTAGCTTAATCCCATTACTCCTACTTTTACCAAAATGTATTATCCTAAAAAATTCCTCTCCCTCCTTGGTGTTCACACCCTCCAGGTAGTTGTATGGTATTATCCTCTCTCCTTCAGAGTCATCCCTTGGCCGCATCAGACACAGACAGCTCTTTCCGTCTGTCTGCAGAAGTAGGGGTCTGCTTGGGCCCAATTTTTAAGCCCGACCTGAACTGGCCCCCGGCCCACTCACCTCACCCTGAGAGGGCTGAATCATTTTCCATCCTGGTCCCAACCTTTCCCCCCAAACCGGATCCTGCCGCTGCATCCTGCTCATGGGGCTGGTGCAGCGGCCACTGTGTGCAGCAATGGCTCCATCCACTGACACGGGCCCTGCTGCGCTGGGTCTGTGCTGCAGAGAGAGGGAGACGCAGTGACTCCTCGGCATCCTTGCTCCACAGCGCGTGCAGCGCAGGAAGGAGGTGGTGGCTGGCAGAAACACGCAGTCCCTGTTGTGCCAATCCCAGGGGCTAAAGGAGGAGAGCCGACCTGACCCGAGCCCAAGAGGGTCCAGTTGTTTTCTCACCCAACCTGACCCGGACGCCTGTGGTCAGGTCCCCTAGGATTTGGGTCAGGTTGCAGGGCTCTATCCAGAAGTCACTTCTGCCAGCCCCCTGCATTCTTTTTTGCTCTCCCAGGAATGACTTCCCATTTGTTGATCTCTCTGGGAATGTGGTGCTAGAAAAGGCACTCCTCCAGATGCAGTCCCAGCTCAGCTGAACAGAGAGGAACTGTTGTCTTCCTGCTTTGTGCCATGATCCCTGTGTGTAAAAGACCCGACCCACATGGCTCTTTGTGGTAGCCATCACACCTTGCATATACCTCTTGACTTTGTTTTCCACTGTCACCCCCAGGGCACTTGTTGCTTCCCACTTGTCTCCCTCCCATTCTGTCAGTTACTTCTACCTCCTTTCCAGGGGTGCTAGTTTGCAGTTTTCTGAAATGAATCTTGGTCTCTCCTCAGGCTTTTAATTTCTCAGTGTCCCGCTTTATTTTTTCTCGGTCCCAACTGATCCTACAACTCCTCCATAGTTAGTCTCATCTGTGAAGTTCTACACTGATGGACCACATAAAAGACACCTTCGCGCGTGCTACTGTCCGTGTAGATCTAAGGGCTGAGCTCATTATTGCCCCCGGGAGCGGTTGAGGACTCACTGCAGGAGCTGGGTATTTTATATTCCACATTTACAAATTCTGCCTGGAGTGGCTAGAGCAAGGGCAAGGTGCTCATTTTTATTGTTTGTTCTGAATAAATGAAACTAGAGAAGGGGGCAGTGAAGGGCGCTTCCTCTGGCTCTTTTCTCTCCAGGAAGATTAAACAATGTCAGTTGCTCGGCTGCTTCTGAAGCGCTGCTGAATGCGGTGCTTGTGGAGGGCAGGGCATGTTTTACACCAGCTAAGCCACCAATTAGGGCAGGGGCTTATTAGCTACATTACTGTCTGGTCGGCAAGAAAAACTTTTCCCAATTCTTCTCCTTTATGTTTTGTCCCCAGCAAAACAGAATAGACATTTACTGTGTCCTGGAGAAAGTCTTACAGCAGGACACCCAGGGCCTAGAGAGACGGCTTCTGAAGAAAATAATTACACTAGCCTCAAACCACATGACAGAGACTCAGGTAAGTTAGTTCTCCCGAGATACCAATCAAAGGATCCAAAGCTTTAACTCATTCAAACTCTCTTTTGGGGGGATAAACTGTATACTGAAATGAAAAGGTATTCTTCTGTTAGAGGTCCACACCTTCCTCCAGACCAAAGCCCAGGTCCTAGACAGCATTTGTGCACATGCATAAGATGGGACAACTCACATGCTGAAAGTTACACATGTGCTGAAGTGCTTTGCAGGATCAGGACCTGAGACACATGATCTCAGACCCAGAGACAGGCCTATGGTGTCTTAAGGAGCAAGTCTTTCCCGAAGTCTACTCAGGATTTCATTATTGATACTGATTTTATGGGGAAGGCGCTCTGATACTGTAGCGATAAGTGGCAGTATAAAGCCCCAAGACAGACAGAATCTGAGCTATCTCCAAAAGAAGCAGCATTGGATTTAGAATATAGTTTGCCAGGAGGAAAACCCATGGAAAAATCCCTCTCTTGTTCCAAAGGAAGTCAGCCTCCTTTTGGGGGACAGTTTATTCCAGCAAAGCTCTCGGACTATCTTTAAGCTGCCCAGCCTGTGTCTCACTTACTGCCTCAGGGAAGGGCAGGGAAAATATCATGGGACTATGGTGACCAGTCACCCACCATAAGTAGCTAACAGTGAATAGGCTAACGAAGCAGCTTGCAAGCAACTCAAAGGCTGAAAACTGTTTAGCCAAGTGACTCAAGGAATATTTATGACGAATGACTCTACCCTCAGAAAGTTGGGTTGGTTCATTCACAACTTGTGCACAGAAATAAGGACTTGACTCATGTAAACAACTCTGGCTCGTGCAACCGGCTTCAGTCACCTCAGTCTCTCTCTTTTGGTTTTTGGTTTTAGGAAGCAAGAAATGAACTAAAAGTGGCAGCTAGCAACACCTTAGTGACTCTGGCACGCTGCTATTTCAGTGATGTCATGTTAGAGCTGGTGTATCGTCTGGAGCTGCCTGAAGAGTTTATTTTCATTACATTGGGCAACCTGTCATCCGCCTATGGTATAGTCACTTCCCTCTTTTCTTTCAAAGTGATTGTTTTTCATTTAAGGACAGGGGATTATCTCTCTACCTAAAAATGTTACCGCTAAACAGAGCTCTGTTTGAGTGTGTGTGTGTGTGTGTGTAGAAACACAAGATTAACTGCTGTTGCTAGTTCTGGCCTCCAGATCATGAGCGATCCAGCCGGAGGTGCAAGCTCTAACCTATGCCCCTGAGTGAAGTACCTTAAGGATGGGAATGCGTGGAAGATCAGGTCAAGAGGAGCTCTTCTCCACCCCACTTGCCATCCCGCCCCAGTGCTCTCTCCCCTTACTCTGGGAGTGAGTTGGGCATTGGGCACAGCTGTACACTTGTGGAGGATTCCCCTCTTCAGGGTGAATCCCCCACTGGCTTTCAATGGCTGCTTTAAAGCCATTCTGCTCTGCTTACGCAGCGCCAATGGCCTCGGAACCCATAGCATCCTGCCCCACAGTGTTTCTACGTGTGTTGTAAGAAGGCAGAGAGCAGCTGATTGTCTGTCTTCCTTCTCTTCTGGACTTTCTCTGCAGCACTTAAGTGTATCCCTTTTGTGGGAATGATCCTGAAGGTCATGATCTCCATGTTGGAGTTAGTCAAGGACAGCAGGATGAGACAAGCATTTTGCGGTGGTAAGTGCCAGCACTTCCTGTAGGTGCCCCAAATGTATATTTAGGGGGTCTTGGTACAGATTTAAGTGACTGACCAAGTTTGCAAACAGGCCCTGAACTGTGCTTCCTTCCCTGGATTGCACCAGGTGCTGCGTTCCTTGGCTCCCGTGGCACTCAGTGAAGTTGAGAGTACTCCTTCCTTTGCAGGTGCTGAGCATTTGTAAGTTCAGGCCATTTATGACTCACACATATCGTTTAAAATAAACAGACACAAAGGCTGAAGCTGCTCTCTGCCAGGAGGCTCCTGGGGGAGGAGGTGAAGGGAGCAGATTTCATTACTGTACATTTAAAAATCCCCTGTTTCCCACTCCTCCACCCATTCTCTCTCCTCAGTTTCTTCATCATCATCATCATCTCCTTTCACCCTCTTTCTCTGTCTTCTCCACTTCTCTCTTCCTTTGCTTTTCAGGTGATGCTCAGTAAGGGGTTAATCCTGTGTCCTTGAGGGAAATGGGAATTTTGCCATCCACTTCATAGAGAACAGGATTGGGCCCTAATTCGTCTTAGCAAGGACACTAGATACACCTACTTTTAGGGCGAAGTGCTCCCCACTACCTTCAAATCCCAGGAAAGCCAATGGCAGTTAGGGGCACTGAACATCTTTCAGACAAACTGTAACTCAAGATGAAATCATACAGTGTCCGGGTTGAATAAACAATAACTGCAGGGGAGGAGAGTCTTCAGATGATGGTAATTGAAAAAAGATGGAGAGATGTACAAAGAAAAAAGCCTTTTAAGAAACAAGAAATGGAATGGGGGAAAGAGAAATAGCTCCAAATTGATATGGGATTTCAGCATCTAGTCCTGAACTGAGCAGTAGCTGCCATGGAACTGGAGTAAACGATAGGCCTGGGTGTCTTCTCTGAGAAAGCAACTTCTCCTCATTATTACTATGTCCTTTTCACATGGCCTATCTTCTCTCCTTCCGTGCAGTTCTGGAAAAATGCTCAAGGGCAGTGAATGTATATTTTATGAACTGGGAAAAGTGCCCATTCCCCAGAATGGGTGAATCACAATTCTGGAAGAACATTCTTCCCTTATATTGCCATGTGACCAGCAACTGGCTGAGCTGTGAGGAGCTGGAGGTGAGAATTGCTGGCTTTCTAAACCTTTCGCGGAAATTGTGATGTTACATTCTGTGTGTCTGGCACTCTTTGTGATGATGGCATTTAATGGTAGGTCCTTTTGGATGGAACAGATTGTCATGTAAAACATCGAAAACCCATACGTTTATAATGTCACCACATCATGGAAATTCGGTCTGTACCCAGTGTACATGGAGTCTAGTTTTGTGCAGCTAATGTGCAGATGAACCCGGGATAGTGGGCTAAATTAATTCCTGGTCTAAGTCCATTCAGCCCCAGTGGAGTTACAGCAGGGATGAGTTGGCCTAGAATGCATACTAATCTGGGGAAATATTTTACCTGGTCTAGTTGTGAGGTGCATTAGAATATAATCCTGACACCAACCCTACGAGTCCTGGTTCTTTACCAGGAAATATTGGGATAGGACCGTTCCGACAGTGGAACAAGGGAAACTGCACTCATTAGAAGTAGGAAAGGTGTGCCTATTGGAAGATATTGAATGAATTCGTAGGAACATAAATTCTGTGTCTCATCTATGCAGCTCAAGCAGGCCGTCATCAAAGCCCTTGGTCCCATGATGGGCATCCTGCTACACAAAAAGGAGCCGCAAAATCCAATATTTAAAGAGATCTCATGGCTCCTTGAGCAATATGAGGAGGAAACTGATGTTTTTCACGTCACCAAGGTGAGGTACCACTCATTAAGGTAACTGTCTCTGTGTGTGCCTGTATGACCTGCAGGAGGAATTTGCTGCCAGTGGGGTTTCCTGGTCTAGATAGTGACTTGTTAGATAATAAATATGCACACAAGTTCAGGGTTTATACACATGGTGACCCAGGCAACAAGATTTGTAGGTAACTGCCTCTGATGAAAAGCATCCTCTGTTTCCTGGGGAGGAGGAGAAGGAGATAAAAAACAAAAGACCTGCACAACAAGATACTCCCTCCTTGTGATTTCCCAAAACATCCTGTCAACTCTGTGTCTCTCTTTTAGATCGTAAGCTCCTCAGAGCAGGGGCTACCATATGTTGTCTCTGGTCGGCACCAAAGCAACTGTCAACGGTTGAAAATTAATAATAAGGAGGCTTGAGGGTCATTGCTTTGCACTGCATAACTCAATAGATATAAAATCATTGCCTGTCTGTTTCATCTACTGTTCTATGCAGTGCTGTTGTAGCCATGTTGGTCCAAGATATTGGAGCGACAAGGTGGGTGTGATAATCTAATTGAAGATATTGTCTCACTCACCTTGTCACCTTGGCAGAGGACATAAAATCATCACTGATAAAGTTGGCAAATAAGATAAAAATGGGAGAGTGGTAAATAATGGAGAGGACAGCTCATGGATTCAGAGTGATCTAGATCACTTAGCAAACTGGGCGCAAAGAAACAATATGCCTTTAAATACGGCTGAATGTAAATGTATGCGTCTAGGCACAAGGGATTTAGGCCACACATACCTGATGGGGGATGCTGTCCTGGGAAGCAGTGACTCTGAAAAAGATTTTGGGGGTCATGGGGCATAATCAGCTGAACATGAACTCATGCTGTGGCCAAAAAAGCTAAAGCTGGGGTGCATCAAAAGGGGAATCTCAAGGAGGAGCACAGTGGTTATTTTACCTCTAAATCTGGCACTTGTCTGACGACTGTTGGAATCCTGTGTCCAGTTCTAGTGGCCACAATTCAAAAAGGGTGTTGAAAAATTGACAGAAGAGCCACAGTGACGAAAGGATTAGAAAATATGCCTTACAGAGGGAGAATCAAGGAAGTAAATCTCTTTAGTTTAATACACAGAAAATAAAAGGGTGTGTGATGGGGTTTACCTACCCCGCATTGGTTCAGCAGGGGTTAATCCTGCTTTGTGGGCCGAGGAGGCCATGCCCCCTCATCTCTGCTCGGCATGCTTCAGCTGGACCCAGGATACAAAAGAGAGCCGCTCAGCTCAGGCTGGGATGGCTGCCGAAGGGAGCAGAGGCGCATTGCAGGCTCCTGCAGAGAGACTGCCAGTGCTCCAGGATTCAGAGGCCAGCCGGACTGTGGCTGCAGCTGACCGCCAGCCACCCAATGCCAGAGATGGAGGAGAGACCCCAGAATCCCTGAGAGTCCCAGCTGCGGAAGAACGGGTGGGAAGCAGCCTAGGTGGACGAAGCATTGATCCAGTTGAGGTAGCGGGCTTGACTCAGCATGCTTTGGAAGGATCCCCGCTGAGTTGGTGGCAGATACCCCTGCGCCCTGGGCTGGGACTCTGTGCAATAGGTAGGACCCAGTGGAGAAGGGCTCACCACTAGGTAACACTTCCCTGCCACAAAAGGCGGTTCTATCGACTCTGGCCACTAGGCCGCATTGCCCTGCAGCCAAGGGTGGGTCTATTGACTTTGGCCACTAGGCCGCACTGCCATCCCTAGAAGGGCAGCCCAAGTGACTCAGGCTGTTGGGCTGCGGACCCTCACCCAAGGGCTGCTGCACTGATCCCGACCATTAGGCGATGGTGCCCTAGGAGCCCGGACTGCTGTGGTGGCTAGGGAGACTAGGCCAGTTGGGCCACTCCAGATCTACTTCAATTCCTCCTCAACCTGATACCACCCTGACGGGGTGGACCTATCCTGTGACAGGGTGACTTAATTACAGTCTCTAATATCTTACATGAGGGACTCCTATTATCTAATGGGCTCTTCCGTCTAGCAGAGAAAGGTGTCACTTGATCCAATGGCTAGAAACTGAAGCTAGACACTTTCAGACTGGAAATACGGTGTACATTTTTAATGGTGAGATAATTAACCATTGGAGCCATTTATCAAGGGCCGAGGCGGATTCTGACGACTTTTCAATCAGGATTGGTATGTTTTTCTAAAAGCTCTGCTCTGGGAATGATTCTGGGCAAGGTCTATGGCCTGTGTCATACCGACCGGAGGTCAGACTAGATGATGGCAAGAATCCGGTCCGGCCTTGGAATCGAGGAATCCCCTGAATCTGCTTCAGTCACTACATATGGCTCCTTTGTGTGCCCACCATCTGACTTTCGCCCTCTGTTGCAGAGTCTGAGCCAGCTCTTGGAGGTCTCTGGTGAATATAAGATCCCTCTACCTAAAGCGAAGTTTCAAGCCATCTGCAGTGCTCTGCACAACCAGGTGAGGGGTGGTTTTGCTTGGATCCCTTGAGCTTAGGCACAGCAGACCTGAAGCATATTAACACTGAAAAATCGATGGAATGATCGTGCAGAGCCTGGGGACCTCCTCATGCCTTACTGATTTCTGCAGGCTCAAGAGTAAGCAGGGAGCGCTCTCATTTTCTTAGCTACTATCCAGCTCAGTTTGTAAAGCAATTTCACCATAAGCCGATTACCAGGGGGAGTCAGAGTTGTAAAGTAAAGCTGTGTCTTGATTAGGTCAGCTCTGCTGCTCAAAACACTTTAGCTTCTCTTATCTTATGTATTGGTCATTGTCTTTGAGTCTTGCTGTGCATGCAGGACCATCTCCCTGGGGTTCAGACCTCTAGTTGGACAAGCAGGAAGTGGAAGCTTAGAAATTAATTGAACATTTTTCTTTTCCATTGCTTCTGATTAGTTTTTCTTTGACCATTTCCCTTCTTCCCACAGATCTGTTCTCCAGCTAAGCAGCACAGCATAGAAAACCACATAGAGCTGTTCCATTGTGTACTTCTGCTAGGTAAGGGGAAGAGACTCTGAGTGACACTGTGGTTTCTTTGTAACTTCCTTACCTTTATGAGGTACGGTAAGAAGAAGAGTTCTGCAGACAGTGAGGATGTGATTTCTTCCCTTGCAGCCCGTTCTTCTCCTGATGACATGCTAGCATTTCTACACAAGCAGCAGGAGACTGAGCATGAGGCCGTTCGTGTGGTGTCTTTAGAGCTCCTGAGGGCTATTGTTGGGGCTGACTGTAAGTAACACAGGAGCAACTGTGCCAGCTGCCCTCTTGGCCGACATGCTGAGGGTTGAGTTGAGGACATCCAGAGCTAAAAGCTTGAGCTACTAGAGATTGAGCTAAAGAACCAAGGCTGTGTAGGCACGGCAGGGCTGCAGCAGACTCATCACCTCTGCAACTGGGGCACAGAGGCTCGAGAACAAACAGTCACCAGTGGTTTGGAGATCCACTAAGGGACCAAATGCTGCCCTAAGTTACCCCCATATGGCCTCATATGGAAATCAACAGGTTCAACTAAGTGCTGAATGTAGCCCAAGATATTTGTCAAGGTCTTTTTCAACTTCAAATACAGAAGTTAACTTGGGGCTAATGCATGTTAACAATAATCAGACAAAAATAGAATAATACTCCTGACTCGAGAATCCCAAGTATTATACACTCTAGACTGGATTCTGAGTCCTGTTATGCCGGTGTAAACACAGATTAACTTCAGGTTTCAGAGTAACAGCCGTGTTAGTCTGTATTCGCAAAAAGAAAAGGAGCACGAAAGCTCATGCTCAAATAAATTGATTAGTCTCTAAGGTGCCACAAGTACTCCTTTTCTTTTTGCAGATTAACTTCAGTCACCTCAGTCTATCAAACTCCTTTATAATATTTCCATCATGGTGGTAGGATGGCACTATTTAGAGAAATGGAATTACTTTAGATTTACACTGGTGCAACTGAGACCAGAATCTGGTCCTATGTTTTCCCCACTGATTCTGTAGAGGAGAGAAGCTTGGTACTATTCTTAACTAGGGCCCTTTGAAATCCAGGATTAATTCCAGTGTGGAAAGTGAGTGTGTGTGGAACAAAGAAGTACTGTACACCTCTCCTTATCTTTCAGTGCCTGAGACAAGAGTTAAAAAGCTTCTGATTGTGAAATCCACTCTCAGTGATCAGAATGCTACGGTAAGATTGTGTGTGGAACAGTGAACTATTTCAATTTTTTCAGTGTTATGGGATGAATGGATATCTGGGTGGAGCTTTCATTCAGATCCAGATGGGAGACTGCAGAATAGAGAAGGCATGTCATTCTCCTGCCGGTGTTAAATGTATCCATGTTTCTAATCCAAGGAGACAAAATCAAAAGCATAATGGCCCAACTTGACTATCATACACATTGTAAGGAGAGTGATCACTTTAGATAAGCTATTACCAGCAGGAGAGTGGGATGGGAGGAGGTATTGTTTCATGGTCTCTGTGTATATAATGTCTTCTGCAGTTTCCACAGTATGCATCTGATGAAGTGAGCTGTAGCTCACGAAAGCTTATGCTCAAATAAATTGGTTAGTCTCTAAGGTGCCACAAGTACTCCTTTTCTTTTTGTCTTGATACAGTGGAAGTGCCTCTCGTTAAGTTATTATGGGTCATACACAGGTTGCCTGGTCTGCCAGTGTCACAAATGCATTCTTGGTTCTTATGCTCCCAGGGTGGTAAAGGAAAATTTCTATTTAGCCAGCTAAGAACATAAAACATAAGAATGGCTAACCTGCCTCCTGCAAAAGAATGGTTCATCTGGTCCAGTATCCTGTCTTCTGACTGCATTGTGTGAAGAAATGCTTCCTTTGGTTTGTTTTAAACCTGCTGCCTATTAATTTCATTGGGGGACCCCTTGGTCTTGTGTTAGGTGAAGGGCTAAATAACACTTCCTTATTGACTTTCTCTACACCAGTCATGATTTTATAGACCTCTAGCATATTCCCTCTTCGTCGTCTCTTTTCCAAGCTGAAACGTCGCTCTTTTTTTAATCTCCCTTGGGTGAGAAGTTATCCCATAGGCCTAATTTGTGTTGCACTTCTCCGTATTTCTTCCCATTCTAACACATCTTTTTTGAGATGAGATGACCAAAACGGCACGCAGTATTCAAGGTGTGGGGGTCCTGTAGATTCATATCGTGGCATAATGATAGTTGCTGTCTTCTTATCGATCCTTTTCCTAAGGGTTCCTAACATGTTGTTAACTTTTTTGACTGCATGTTGAGCGGATGCTTTCAGAGAACTGTACACAATGACTCTGAGGTCTCTTTCTTGAGTGATAACAGCTAATTTAGACCCCATCCATTTGTATGTACAATTGGGATTATGTTTTCCAAAGTGCATTACCCAGTACAGTACAGGAATCAGGGGCACAATGGTACCAGATGTGCCTGTTACTTTGGGGTAGGCTCATTGATTAGGGTTACTCTTCTTGGGGAGGGGGGGGAGGGTCTGTAATTCTATTAATGTGCTGCTTATGTCACTTGTGTGGAGCTCTCCTCCTTCCTTCTGCAAGTCCCCTCCCAGTGGAGCTACCCTGCAGGACCTCGGTTCCCCAGGGCTGGGTCCCTCCAGCCCTAGAACTAGATGAACACGCACGCACGCACGCACACACTAGCAGAGCAAGTCTGAGCGGACCAGGTCCATCAGCCCTCTCCAGCTGATCCTCTCATATGGCCCTGTACTCAATGGGCTGGGTTAAGCAGCACTTTCAGCTGCTCCCCTCTTACGTGCCCCAAGTTTAACACATCCCTATCCCACTTTCACGTTACAATTGGACTGGTAGTAACCCACTTCATGAGCAAACCCCACAGTATTTTTGGGCACTACCGGGATCTTTAGCTTAGGTAAAAGAAGGGTTGCTGCAGAGTAAATGGGGGAAGCGGAAAATACAGAGTAAAATTTGGAGGGAGAGAGAGAGAAGCAACCAGCTGAACCATAAAAGTTATTTGTTGAATAATAGTGATAACTACACAAGGAGGGCTAAACAAACATAATGATTACATTTGAAAGGTTAATACCTGAGGAAGAAAAGAAAACGGAGGGGCGGGGGGGGGGGAATCTCACCCACTCCATGAGGCTTGAACTGGGTGGGGTTCCCAGGTGGTGGTGGTAGCTCAGGGTCCTGAGTGCTGGAGACAGGCAGAGCCCCCCGCACGGTCAGTCAGGAGATGGAATCCCAGTGGAACTGAAGCAGAGTTTGGGACTATACATCAGAACCCTTACTTGGGCATAGGTAGGGGGTTTTGTAGAGAAAATACAATGGTTCAAGGTAGAACACTAGATTTGTTTATGGGTAAACTGATGGGTTTTCAAGGGTTTTCTTTAGGCTAGACAATAGGAGCTGATCACTCTTGGCTATGGGTGGTGGTTTTTTCCAGGGAGCTCACAAGACAACTAGGCTGCTTCAGTATTTTAGGATAATAAAGATTTATTACTAGAATTGGTCTGATAATTGCTGAGCTAGGTGTGTGCAGGCGTAGGTTCATTAGCATCTGGAGCAGGGATTACCATGATGCAGTGCTTCCCTGCTTTTCTGGTCCCAGAGTTCAGTGCGGTTCTCTGTTCCTCATTCTTCATGTTTCAGAGTAACAGCCGTGTTAGTCTGTATTCGCAAAAAGAAAAGGAGTACTTGTGGCACCTTAGAGACTAACCAATTTATTTGAGCATGAGCTTTCGTGAGCTACAGCTCACTTCATCGGATGCATACCGTGGAAACTGCAGCAGACTTTATATACACACAGAGAATATGAAACAATACCTCCTCCCACCCCACTGTCCTGCTGGTAATAGCTTATCTAAAGTGATCATCAAGTTGGGCCATTTCCAGCACAAATCCAGGTTTTCTCACCCTCCACCCCCCCACACAAATTCACTCTCCTGCTGGTGATAGCCCATTCAAAGTGACAACTCTCTACACAATGTGCATGATAATCAAGTTGAGCCATTTCCTGCACAAATCCAGGTTCTCTCACCCCCCTCCCAAAAACCACACACACAAACTCACTATCCTGCTGGTAATAGCTCATCCAAAGTGACCACTCTCCCTACAATGTGCATGATAATCAAGGTGGGCCATTTCCAGCACAAATCCAGGTTTTCTCACCCCCGCACCCCCATACACACACAAACTAATTCCTATCCCATCTTTCATGCAGATGAGGCTAGGGGAGTTGTCTCTGTTCTTCATTCTGTATGCAAATGGAGATGTCTTAATCTTGTCCCCCTTCTCAGGAGGGGTCTAGGTGTGACTCCCAACACCCTTCGTTGTTCTCTGCAAGCCTTTTCTCTGATGGGTTTTGGTTCAAACAGAGACTGGTGGGGGCGGGGGGTGTCTTTCATGAGTCAGACAGGCTAGATACTGCGCCCTGGTTCCCCAAAAACACAGAGCTGACTGGTCTCAACAATAAGGATGGCAAGTGAAGTCTAGTCCAACTGGAGACCATTCATTCTTCGTTCTTCCTTCTTTTTTCATTAGACTCAGGGAACTTTTGATCGGTTTGGATCTCTGATTGGACGAATAGCACCCTACAGCTGTGATTCGCTGGCCACGTCCCGTCAGTGGGTGGTTGACTGTATCAGCTGCCTTCTCTGTATACAAGGTGAGGAGACCATTAGCAGGTATAAGGAATTCTTCACCTTCTTTCACTGTTGTAATGTCCATTTGTCTGCCTATCTAGTTCTTTCTGTCCTGTCTGTTGTCGCTTAGATAACAGAATGGTGGGCATCTTGTAAATACCTCATTAGAAGAGAAGATTCTGATGTGTAAAGAGCCTAGCACACTTTTGGGAACTGTACAACTAATAAATGGTCTGCATACAGGTAGATAAGCACTAAATTCCTTAGGGCTTGTCTACACGGGGACACTAAGGGAAGTTAATCCAAATGAACTAAAGGTGTACATTTCAAGTGCATGAGGTAAATGGCATTAAACACATGTGTGGATGCTCGGATTCTGAATTAAAATGGGCCTTATTAATTGTAGTGAATTCCATGGATGAAACTAACCTGAAGGAAGGCCACTTTAATTCTAAATAAGTGTGTCCCCATAGGTGTTTAATGAAGTTTAACTCATGCATTTTGAAAATGAATGGGGATTAGCTTTCTTGAATATCTCCATGGAGACAAGCCCTTGGTACTAAACATTTTCATTCTCTTTACCCTGCCACTGGCTGTATTGGAGGGGTTTCCTGGAATAATTCTGTAAACAAAAAGTTCTTCCAGCAGCCCTCTGTCATGAGCCTTCAGAGCTATTGGAGTAAGTAGAGGCCATTTTTCCCCTTTGTGAAAGAGTAGGATATTCTTTTCACCTAAGGGTTAGATGATAAGGGATAGAGCTTGGTTATCGTTTAAGGCCATTTCCAATGAGGGTGACCAGACAGCAAATGTGAAACCTCGGGACAGGGGGTGGGGGGGAATAGGAGTCTATATAAGAAAAAGACCCCAAAATGGGGACTGTCCCTATAAAATCGGGACCCCTGGTCACCCGAGTTCCAATTATTATTAATCGGTCCTAAAAACAGTGTTGGTGATTCAGAAACAGAATAAGGGACTCCAGCCTTTGAATGTAAGACATAGTAATCCCAGCATTGTTTAGAAGTGACTGATGAGCCTGGGTTTCTTGCCGAAGTTTTTTGTCTATCCCCGTCTCTTTTACAAGGAGAGTTTGGTGGAGGGATTCACCTCTAATGAATCCTTAGATGTAAATAGTGAGAGCAGAGAGACTACTGAAACCGGACACACAGAGAAAGACTAGGGACCGAATGGCTAGGCAGCAGTTCTGCGGAAAAGGACCTAGGGGTGACAGTGGACGAGAAGCTGGATATGACCCAGCAGTGTGCCCTTGTTGCCAAGAAGGCCAATGGCATTTTGGGATGTATAAGTAGGGGCATAGCGAGCAGATCGAGGGACGTGATTGTCCCCCTCTATTCAACATTGGTGAGGCCTCATCTGGAGTACTGTGTCCAGTTTTGGGCCCCACACTACAAGAAAGATGTGGATAAATTGGAGAGAGTCCAGCGAAGGGCAACAAAAATGATTAGGGGTCTGGAACACATGAGTTATGAGGAGAGGCTGAGGGATTTGGGATTGATTAGTCTGCAGAAGAGAAGAATGAGGGGGGATAGAAGAGGACAGGACAAGGAGTAATGGTCTCAAGTTGCAGTAGGGGAGGTTTAGGTTGGATATTAGGAAAAACTTTTTCACTAGGAGGGTGGTGAAACACTGGAATGCGTTACCTAGGGAGGTGGTAGAATCTCCTTCCGTAGAAGTTTTTAAGGTCAGGCTTGCAAAGCCCTGGCTGGGATGATTTAGTTGGGGATTGGTCCTGCTTTGAGCAGGGGGTTGGACTAGATGACCTCCTGAGGTCCCTTCCAACCCTGAGATTCTATGATTCTATGATTCTACGATAGCACATGGATCCTCCCATATGAAGATCCATGCAGTAGGGGTTCAGTTTCCTTAATCGTTACAGTACTTTTTCTCCTTTTCTCCACTCCAGGCCAGTCCATAAACCTGGGCTCAGCAGAGGAGGAGCTGAGATGTCTCCGTGAAGCACTAACAGCTCCAGACCCCGAGGCTCTGTTTCAGGCATCTTCCAAAATGGCCAGGGTAACTGACTCAAAAAGCTTGTGCGGATGTGCGAGTGACCGGGCACCGTTCATTTGACATTTGCTCTTTCATGATGCCTTTCCGTACTCGGAGCGAGCTGTGGGAGCGGGGCGTTGGTTGCTAGTAACCAGCAAGATGCTTTTCATAGATGTGTGCTCTGAATGCCACGTAAAAACCAGATTCCACAGAATGTTGCACGCCCATGAAAATGCGCACGTGGATGCACACACATGTACCTATCCAGCAGGGCCGGCTCTTGCTTTTTCACTGATCCGGAGTGGTGAAGCACAAAAAATAATGAAATAAAAGACCCCCATGCCGCCCTAAGCTTGGCTGGAACACCGCCCCTTGCAATCTGCCGCCCCAAGCACGAGCTTCCTCGGCGGGTGCCTGGAGCCGGCCCTGCCATCCAGCCATCCAGGAGAAAAACTGTGTTAGTGGAACATCAAGCTGAGAAACCACCCAGGATTCATTCTGTCACCTTGTGGGTTTGCCTTCGCCGATATTTGTGTGCACGCCTCTCTTGACTGACTTCTATGTGCTGTAAAAAGATGCAGTGTATGGAAGAGACTACAAACGGGAAACTTACCTCCTGCCTATCCAGTACAATGTTGTGCTAACTGTGCAACAGAGTCTTTGCCTCTAACCTGATATCATTAGTGTAGAAGACAAAAATGTAGTCTCTGGACTAGAGAGAGAATTGTAATCCCAAATGGCGAGCTAGACAGGAGGCTAATTCACCATTTGCTGATGCAGGTATATCTTTTTTTCCATTTTTAAAAGTGCTGGAGCCAAACATCATTGCGGTCTCTCCTGTTTTTGATTTGTTCCCAGGTTGTTAGTGAGTACTTTCCCTCGGAACAGGCCACAGACTTTGTTGAGGCCACATTGGGTGGTCTGCTGTCTGCTAGCCCCACCTGTGCCACGGCAGCTGGACTGTGGATGAAGATCATCCTGAAGGAGTGTGGAGGTGCCATGCTGGACAAGGTAAAACTGGGAACTGGAGAGCTTTTCTGCCTGAACTCTAGGCTTTTTGATCTTTGCCCTCATGTGTAAGGAAGAAAAATCTTGCTGTTTCTCCCCCTCGGACATAGAGTCGATTCCATCTCTGTTTCTTCCCTAAGATAGGCAATGGCAGAATCAATAGCAGTAGAGCGAGATAATCCAAGGGAAAAGGAAGATGGTTGGTTGTTTATTGGTCTAGCTTGTAGCCAAAGTATTCAGCTAAGAAAGGCTTGAGAAAACAGACTCTGGGGAAAAGACAAGAAGACAGAATGACTGGCACTTGGAGGCCTCCAGGTATTAGGAGGCCTATGGTTAAGGGCTACATGGATTAAAAAGAGCACTGGGCTATTGCCAGCCTCTTGCCAGGTTTCTGAGCCTGGGCTCCAGCCCGAGCAGGAACAGCTCCACTTTTAGCCCCATGGTGCAAGCCCCACAGGCCCAGGTTGACCTGAGCTCTGAAACTCAGTGCTGTGGGATTTTTTTGCTGTAAGAAAAGGAGTACTTGTGGCACCTTAGAGACTAACCAATTTATTTGAGCATGAGCTTTCGTGAGCTACAGCTCACTTCAGACCTACCCTTTAAGAAGAGAAGGAGGGAGGGAGAAAACTCTAGTGTCTTTGGGATCCACTATTTATATGCCTTATTCTGGAGCCCAGTGCATTAGGGCTAGATGAAAGGAGCACTCCACAAATCTTCTAACAAGGCTGGTGAAAGGCCTCAGGACAGGGAACCCTCGCAGCAGAACTGCCATGTTTGCACAGTGTTTTGAAGATGTGAAGGGCTAGGAATGAATATGAGAGGTAGTCCCCTGTTCATAGTCCCAGGCATTTGCACACTGTCTTTAAAGCACTTGCATATTTTGTGCTTGTGGTTGTTGATGAGCTCTGCATTCTTCGAGGCAAATGCTCAGATTTGGCTGCTTAAATCACACCTGCAAAATCTGGGCAAGCAAAGCCGCCTTTTGTGCATGTGAACTGGTTTATGTGATGCAGAGTTGGGCACCACCACATTAAATTACCTGGTATGTCTATGTGTGTGTCAGGGTTAATTTTTACAGCCGTGTGTGGGCAATTTGTGCGGGTTCAAGTTACGCAGACGTATTTGAACATTTGCTTCTTGAAGTGAGGCATTTCTAAAAAAGCAGCAAATGGCTAAATAAAGGTTTTGATTCTGTAGAGTGAATGGAGAGAAAGAAAAAGGGACATTTCTTTCTGGTTTTGTTCCTTCCAGGTGCCAGATATCCTGGCTATACTATATCGCCACATGCCTACGATCCAGGAGGGCAGCTTGAGGCAGTTCCTGGTGGAGGCAGTGTCCATTCTAGCTCACCATCACCGAGAGGCAGTGATCTCCAGCCTCCTCAGCAAACGTCTGCCGATGGACAGGTATATACCGCTACCTATTGCATTCATCTTGGTAAAGCATGGATCCCACAGCTTTACTAGGAGATGTAGGGCTTCATTTAAGCAGCAGACAGTTTGGGATCATTCCTAAGGGTTAAGAGCCTGGCTCTTTCTGCAGGAAGGTCCAAGAACATGTTAAGGTGGGGTGCGGAGAGAAATTAAGTGTCATTCTGTTTCCATTCATGAATAGCTGCTTTGACATCCTAAAGACCTATCTTTACTGGTATAACTGGAGTGTATTGTTGGAAACATCTACCTCTCGAGACGCCTGAATTGAGCTCACTCTGGAAATGAGCAGTGGCTGTTGGTTTCCTGGTAGCATGACAGCTTCAAGTGCAAATCCCTGGCTGATTGCAAAGACTAGGGCCAATATTATCATCAGACCTCTGCATGGTATCAGTGAGGGTGTGGCTGCTAGAGCAGTGTTGCCATCCTTGTACTTAAAAGTGGACTGGAAGCAGATCCACCATTTCGTTTAAAGATCCCTAACTGAGTTATCAGTGATCAGTGCTGGAATCTAAGACCATAAGAACAGCCATACTGGGTCAGACCAAAAGGCCATCTAGCCCAGTAGTCTGTCTTGCGACCGTGACCAGTGCCACATGCCCCAGAGGAAATGAACACAACAGGTCGTTGTCAAGTGATCCATCCCCTGTTGCCCAGTCCCAGCTTTTGGCAAACAGAGGGTCGGGACACCATTTGTGAAGGGGACATAGGATGGCCATGAATATTCATTCTCATAGTTGTATGTCCATCGAGTAGGAATCTGGCTGTTCTTTCATCCACTTGCCTTCCAAACCCTAGATCTTTGGGAGCCACATGCTCATGATTCCATATTGACTGGGAAGTGGAGAAAACAGGAAGTGAGGTTGGCGCTCTGTGTCCTGTCCTTCTGAAGTCTAGTATTAATGGTTAGGCTGCAGGAAGACTAGGTCACTTAACTTAGTTCTGTACCTGGAAACTCCATATTTAAACACGAGGAGAGTTAAAGGAGGACAGGACTCCTAACTCTCTCATCATAGGCAAGGAGAACATTTGGTCGTTACTAAAATATGACGCATTCAGGGTGAGCCACAAAAGTGTCCAGGGCTCACCTGTAACTTCTGTTAAACTGCAGTGACACCGCTGAGCTGTGGAGATCTCTGGGGGGAGACCCCTTGCTTGCCACTCAAGTCCTACAAGCCCTAATAGAGAAGATAAAGACTCCAGCAAGAACAGAAGGCAACATCACCTCAGAGGCAGAAATTGACAGGCATTTGGCAGCTGCTGAACCTCTCTCAGTAAGTTAGATGACAGACACGTCTTTCAGGCTTTCCTGTGCCCTGTGACAATCCTGCTGATGGAAAGTGGGAAGTGTGGTATAATATTGCTGTGTGGGCACTTCTTCTCTGATGGACTGTTTCCCTGAGTCCGGCTCTGCTGTCTGTGGAACAAATACGGCAGTTTTAGCTACGTTACTGATTTCCTTAATACTATCTGGCCATTAGAAAGTCTTTGGAGCAGGTTTCTCACAGTGCTTTGCAAATCTTCCTTTGGACTCACAGCATGCCTTGGGAGGTCATACACATTTATACAGATGTGGGAAAGTGAGCCACGAGTTAAGCAAGTTGCTCGCTGTCATTCAAGTTACTGGCCGAAGGGAGAATTTAGTACAGCAGATATCAGAAGGGGAGAGAGGGAGTGATGGTGTTGGGAAGAGATCTCCTTTTTTACCATGCTCTCCTTTCAGGCAACATGTGCCATCTTTGAGGTGGTGTCAGCTCTGCAGTCGAGCAAAGCTGTGCGGGAACTGCTCCCAGAGTTGTTTCCTGTTCTCCTGCAGCAGGTCAGCCAAACCCTCGGACAAGAGCTGCCTTTGCCAACGAGAAGCAGCCCGAGCGAAATCCGAAAAGGGCTACAACTTCCTGAGGGCAACCCTTGCCGGTAATTAGAAGGAAGGGAGAGAAACCAAGAGAATTCCAGGAGAGTTGTGTGACGCTCCCCAGGAGTTCCCAGGGTTACGAGGCACCTTACCACCACGTGCCCTTCGAGTGAGGAAGTCTTGTCTGTGCCTGCTGTGGGTCAGTTCCCTGAAACTACCAGGCTCTGGCAAAACAAACCCTGCCACCCAGGCCTCCTCAGACCTCAGTCTCTTTGTACAGGTTAATGACAGGCACACACCCACCCCCGAGTCTTCTGACCATTCCGTAGAGTGTCCAGCCCTTTATCCACTGAACTCCCACAGAATTATCAGGCCTGCTGTTCCCAATGGAACAGTACACACCAGTTTATTACTTCTTCTTTAGACTCTGTACTTGATACTTATACTCTGGACTGCAAAACACACAGCACTTAGATATATTTCTAGTGAAAAGAAGAACCGAGATTATCAAAGAACAGAGATTCCAGTGACCGTGAGTAAGAATGCAAGGAAAAAATGGTTACATTTC
This sequence comes from Caretta caretta, assembly GCF_965140235.1. Lineage (NCBI taxonomy): Eukaryota > Metazoa > Chordata > Testudines > Cheloniidae > Caretta > Caretta caretta. The sequence goes on from NC_134225.1 coordinate 10,485,646, forward strand.
AAATGAAATCATAACCTGCTCCTAGAAACTAAACTTAACCAACAGGTTAACCTCCTGTCTCAAGATGTTTCTCACCCAAAGTTCTCAACCAAGCCTGATCGCGACCCCTCTTTCATGAAGCAAATTCGCGGTCCATCTACTTCCTAAGTGAAAGATGTCCCCCAAATAGACGAGAGCAAACCTTTGATGTGTACCCCAAAATTGGGTCCCCACCCCCTGTCTACTTCCTGCTACTTTTCTTTCTTTGAAGTTCTCACAGTCCTTCTCAACTGAATGTGAACCCTACATGCTTAATGTACATGTAAACAAACAGATGGATAAACATTTTTTGCCTGAAAGAAAACCATTTTGTCACCTTTCCTGGTGACTAGTCCCGAGACACAGATCCTAAGAATGTAATTTTCAATGCATATCCATGACTCTTGACACAGCATCTGTACATGCGTTTCACAATGATATTGGTGACATGGACTTTTATTTGAGACTCATGGGGCAATCTTTTAGTGAGCTAGAATGTATGTACCAGGCCCCTCGGCACCCACTCTGCGCCCCTCGCCAGTTAACACTAAGATTCCTGAGTCCTCAGTTGACTTCAGCTCTGGTAGCACATTAATGTACATTTCCCACCAATCTCGCAACATGATTAGTTTCTCTTCTTGATGTGTTTCTTTATTCCATGCCAACAAGGTGCTCAAATTACAGACTTCATGGTTTTATAATGTCTCTGAATTTTCCTAGGAAACCAGGATCTCAGCTCTGTTCACAGATGGGCAGCAGGTATCAAATAAATATAAGGAAGTACTACTTCACACAACGCACGGTCAACCTGTGGAACTCATTGCCAAAGGGTGTTGTGAAGGCCAAAAGTATAACTGGGTTTAAAAAAAAAAGAATTAGATAAGTTCATGGAGAACAGGTCCATCAATGGCTATTAGGCAAGATGGTCAGGGATGCAACCCCAAGCTCTGGGTGTCCCTAGGCCTCTGACCGCCAGAAACTGAGACTGGACAACAGGGATTGGATCATTTCATGATTGCCCTGTTCTGTTCATTCCTGCTGAAGAAGCTGGCATTGACCACTGTTGGAAGACACTGTACTGGACTAGATGGACCATTGGACTGACCCAGTAAGGCTGATCTTATGTAGTGGCCACAGTGGGTCAGGTTTTCAAGATGGGTGCCTTAGTTTTGTCCACAAAACTTGAATTTGTTCAGATGGATGGGTACCTAGCTATGTGATTGCTGGCGCTGCAGACACGAGTATATATTCTGCTCATGCTGTTGGCCCATGTGCAGGCCCATTTTAGGTACCTATATGTGACGGGGTGGTAGGCTGTGCCCCGGCCTCTTCCGTGGACACAGACTGCTCTGAGTCCCTCCAAAGTGTTCTAGGGATGCCTGCTCCTGAGATCCTGGTGGTAAGGGCTCTGATGACTGTTTGACCCCACTGGATGATCTTAAGTCACCTTTACGCTTGACCTTTGTTTTCTTTCTCCTCCCTCTTGTCTATACTTCGTGTCTAGGTTCCTCCAGCCCCTTTACATATATTTCCTCTTTACCTGGCCCTTCAGGTTTTATTTCCACCCTCCTGGGCCTCCATACCTGCCTTGGTGTCCCTGTTAGAAAGGGATTCCAGACCATGCCCAGGAGAAGGCAGTGGGGCAATCCATCCACTACCCCTACATGTTTCTGCCTAAACTTCCCCTTAATTTTCAGAGTCACCTCTGCCATTGGGCAGAATTTATTGTCCCCATGGACCTGGTATTCAGTTTTGATCCTACCTCTGGGAAGTATCCAGTGGGGTTTCACTAACTCCTGCCTGATTAGCAAACAGGATGAAGCTGTGTCCATTAGTCCCTTTGGTGGCTCCTCCCTACCCAGACCGATACGGTAGGTACTTTCTTTTTTCTTCCCTGCCTGGGAGTCTTGTCCCAACCACAAAACTGGGCAAACCCACAGTCCATTTTCGGACAGTCTCTTTTTAGATGTCCTTCAGGTCCATGTCGGAAGCACGCCGTAGGCCAAGCTCCCACTACAGTTCCTTGAGGCTCCTCCCTCTTCTTCTTGCTGCCCTTCCCAGCTGTAGGCACTCTGGTCCTTCTCAAATCTAGTCCCTTAGACCACTGACTCACTCTGGGAATGTCCGCCTCTGCAAATTCCTCTCACTTGAACTGTGGGGTCCAGATGAACTGGCTGGCGCCACAGAACCCATACTCGGGTATACTCAGGGAGACTCTGAAGAAACTTCCAGAACCATGCAGTCCATGATCTCCCCCACAGTCTGAGTATCTGGCCTTACCAATGAGTGGCCCAACCTTTTAATTTCTGTCCAAATGCAGAGGCATAATCCCTCAATCCATCTTTCAACTCTAGATTTCTGGCAGTACTTTTCTGTGGACAGGCCCCACCTCGTCCAGCATGGCTGCCTTAATCATGTCCTAATCTCTTGCCTGCTCATCACTAAAAGCCCTAGATGTGCTTCCCTGGTTCAATAGGGTGTCAGTTGAAGGGCCCACATTGTTCTGTCCCTAGGAGGTCTCACTGCTGCTCCTTGAAGAGTAACCAAAAACACATGGGGGTTGTTCGCGGGTCCCATTTTACAGTCTGATCTCCTGTGCCTGGTTTCCATTTCCTGTCACGGGACTCACCAAACTTTGGAGGAGTTGTTGCCAGACCTGGGCTTGCTCCCGTATAAATTCCTGCCGACTCCTTTGCTGTTAAACCTACCGGGCGAGGAAAGGCTGTTTTTCTGCCTGCTGGGATTGTTGGAAGGTCTGTCGGGTCTTCTACGCCAGCGGTCTCCAAACTGGGGTGCGCAGGATGATCCCGGGGGGGCGTGGCAGCAGTAGCGCCGCCGGACGGCACTCCGCCGTTTTTTTCCTTCGGCGGCAGCTCTGCACGTCCACGGCTGGTGCTCCCCTCTGGCGGCCCGCCTGCGGCAGGTCACCCTGGGGGCGCGTGAGCCAAAACGTTTGGAGACCACTGTACGAATAGTGACCAGAGTGCTGACTCAAGTGCAAACCCTCAGCACTCTCTCACCTCATATCTGGAGATATGACCCCAAAATGTCCATTCGTGATCACCACACTCTATGCCCCCTGTTTCTGGGTCCTGATCATGTATCTTTTCCATATCACTGTACTCTGCTAGTGCCCATACTCCTTGCAGAAAGAGAAAAAGCCCTGGCTGGGATGATTTAATTGGGGATGGGTCCTGCTTTTGAGCAGGGGGTTGGACTAGATGACCTCCTGAGCTCCCTTCCAACCCTGATATTCTATGATTCTATGATTCTATGATTCTATGAAAAAGGACTGCAAAATTTTGTCCCGAGCAAAACTAGTCCTATGAGATGTATGAGACTGAAACTTACCTCCCAGCATCAAGTCTTTCCAGGGATACTGGTGTCCAGGACATTGCCAATGGATGAACTGCCGATTGAACAGCAGACCTGAGAAGTAACCGGGGCTTCCTGACTCTCTGTTCAAGCTGCACCTTCCTCCTGATTGCTGCAGTTCTGTGCCTCTCTTTCCCCAGGCTTTCTATCAAAGCATTAGAATCTGTGCTTTTCAAGGGTGGGAATGAGAGACTGGTGAGAGCGCTCAGGAAGCAGAGGACTTGGACTCTTGTGGAAAACCCCAAGACACACCATGAGGGAGTGTGTCTGCTGGTGAGGTAAGAGATCTAGGAGGCATCATTTTATCCTTGGGAATGAGTAGCCAATAGAGTGGCTGAGAGGGAACCTCCCGTTTATAGCTTTGTGGGCGGGGGGTGCGGGGGTGTCCTGGGTGGAAACACACAGCTCCCACTCCTAGATATCAGAGCTGTATGCTCAGAGCAGCTGAGTTTTTGAAGTGTGCAATCTAGCCCATGAGCGGTTTCTTTTGTCTTCCAGGCTTCTGCTAAGATCTGGACTCATAACACCTGAGATCATACAGAGCCTCCTCCCCTGGGTGAATTCCCCCTCAGAAAACCACCGAGTCACCAGCACAGCTTTCCTTGCCCAGGTAAGACACAGGGCTCTGAAGAGCAGTTTCACCATTAGACTCTTGTCTGCCTTTCTTTCGGGAGTTGTACAGTTCAGTTCATAGGAGTAATTGTCATTTTAGACAGTAGAATAGGTCCTCCTTTATATGGAAACCTCACCAGGAACTTCACGATACCTTTCTGAGTCCTTCTCTCTCTCTCTGTGGTTTTTATTGCCGTCATTGCCTATACTAGCTACACAACCACAGGTGCTGGCTGAGAGAGATACGGACAGAGTTTGGATGACTGGACCTCTTCTGCCAAGTCCTAGTGCTGATCCTAACCAACAGCTCCTGATTTTGGTTTAGCTCAGCACATCTTCTGAATGAACCGAGTGTCCTAATACTACCAACCAAGCAACCTACAACTACATTCATGTCTATCTTAGGTTCTCATTACTCTAGTATCGGAGTACCTCTAAACTCTTTAATGTCTGTATCCCCACCACACTCCTGCGAGGTAGGGAAGCACTATGTTTCCTATTTTACAGGCAGGGAACTGATGCACAGAAGGGCTAAGTGACTTGCCCAAGGTCACACAGGAAGTCTTTGAGGGAGCAGGAAATGGAACCTGGGTCTCCTAAGTCCTAGGCTGGTGTGGGGATACCTGCTGGAGCATCCTCCCTTTCCACAGTCTTCCTCCAACATCTGCATCATATTTCCCACTTATGCTAAGCAACTATCTTCGGGGCTTATCTGGTTCTAAGAAAAACAACCTCTCTGTGCCTGTGATGGGCTGTACCTGGGCTTTAAGGCTCCTTACAAGAGGTCCCGTGGTCCTACTACACCCTGCCCCAGGGAAAGAGCCCCCAGTCTGGGTCTGTCTAGAGAGGCCTCATGAAAGCAGCCAATCCAAGCCCATCAGGCTTGGCTAAAAGGAGCTGAAGGACTTTAGCAGGTCAGTTCCTGGCAGGAACTGGAGGGGCAAGAAAGGGCGCTGCTCTCTGGCCACAGAAATTCAGGGGACAGCCAGAGTTTGATTCTGGCAGCCTTTACTTAAGCTGGGTTTTCAGGAAGAGAGTCCCGAAGAACATTAACCCTGAGGTGAGGGTGAAGGTAAAAGTGGCCGGTAGGAAGAAGCGACAATGACCCGAAATCAAGCAGTGCCTAGCTCCTGTTTATAGGATCCATGGTTTGGAACCCAGAGTTAGGGACAGGCCCAGGTTCCCCTACCACCAACAGTGGCATAAGCCCCATGGAGGGGACAATGCTAATGGAGAGCTTGAACAAAGGGCAGAATGTAAAGGACCCAGAGTTGGGGCTGGAGACCCTAGTGAGGGCAATGGGACTGTTCTTGACTACCCCAGAAGGGGTTCCTTTGGACTTTGGGACTCAGCCAGAGGCCTGAGTCACAGAAGACGCACTGAGGACAGCTGGCAGGGTGCACCAGGGGTGAGAAAAGGACTGTGATACCATACCCAGCCACTAAGAGGCTCTCAAGAGGTGAGTGGATCCCTATTCTAGTGCCCAAAAGGAAAGCTCCATGTTTTGTAGACCTTTCTCATTTGTGTGGAATTTCTCATTTGTGTTACAGTGGATTATGTGCCAAGTATCAGAGGGGTAGCCATATTTGTCTGTATCCTCAAGACTGGGGCTGTAGGAGGACTCCTTCTTGTTTTTAGTGTATGACATGTCTTCTCATATTCTATTCCCAATCTTAATGATCATATTGGGGCTAATGGACAGGTTGATTTTCTTTCAGCTAATGAGTGATCCCATGCTCAGGGAGAAGAAGTTCCTTAAGCCAGTCTTACACATCTTGGAAGAAAAGTCACAGGATAGGAACAGCATTGTCCGGCAGATGGCTGTAAGAGGCCTGGGAAATTTAGTCTATGGGGCTCCTGAGAAGGTAAGAGAGAATACTGACTAGAATGCAGCATAACGAGAGAAACCAAGGAAAATAGTTGTTCGGAGTTTACAGAGGCTGCACACAATGCACTCGGCCAAATTCTGCTCTCTCACATACCCGAGTAACCTCTTTGCAGTCAATACAGAGCAAGCTAGATCCTTTGCTAAGTTGGGCATAAGCAAACAATCTATGCACTTTAATATGACCACGTGTAAATGTCTCCATCTAGGAACAAACAAAAAAAAAATGCTGGCCATACTTACAGGATGAGAGACTCTATCCCAAGAAGCAATGATGCTGAAAACCACTTGAGTCATGGCAGAGAATCAGTTGAACACAAGGTGTCCCAATGCGAAGTTGTGGCCAAAAGGGCTGAAATGATCCTTAGAGGCATAAAGAGAGGAATCTTGACTAAGAGTAAAGAAGTTCTTTTCCCTCTGAATATGACACTCATGTGAGCACTGCTGGAATGCTGTGTCCAGATCAGGTGTCCACAATTCAAGAAGGATGCTGATAAATTAGAGAGGATTCAGAGAAGAGTCCCAAGAATTCTCAAAGGATTGGCAAAGATACCGCTCGTGATAGACTCAAGGAGCTCAATCTATTTAGCTGTACAAAGAGAAGGTTAAGGAGTGACTTGAGGACAGTCTAGAACTACTCACATGGGGAACACATTTTGAGAATGGGTTCTTCCCATTAGCAAACAAAGGTATAAGAAGATTCAATGGGGGAAAAGGAAGCTAGACTAATTCAGACTGGTAATAAGGCATTGATTTTTAATGGTAATTTTAATTAACCATTGGAACAATTTACCAAGGGTTGTAGTGGATTCTCTGTCACTAGCAATTTTAAAATCAAGATTGAACGTTTTTCTAAAAGATACACTCTAGTTCCAACAGAGACCATTTCGGGGAAGTTCAATGTTATGCAGGAGGTCAGACTGGATAATCACAAGGGTTCCTTTTGGCCTTGGAATCTAAGTCACTAGGAATCTAATAATAGGATGACACAGGTGTATGATGGCACCAAGTTTGGCTCATTGTAGCTCGAACCTGGTCTGAAATATAGCTATAGGTCTCCGGGGGGGGGGGGGGTGGGAGGGGGAGATGAAATTCCCACAGCTTCATAACTGCTAAAGAAAACGTATTAGAAGTGTGATCAGTGATCAGTGTTCTTTAATGTCGTATGTTTGTCCAGGTGAAAAAGCACAAGAAGTTTCTTATGGTCATCCTGATCAGGGCCTTAAGTGACCCTTTCAGTTCTGAAGTCATTGGCGAGAGCATGAAAGCAGTGGCCAAAGTCCTGAAGGAGCTGAAAGAGAAGGACATAGGTTCTTCCTTCAGAGACCTCACCCAAGAGATCCGGACCTACTTTGACAACGTATGTGACCAGAACTCTCCAGCCCCAGTTCAAGCGATCTTGATTAGACTCCATTTACTCCCTGGGCATTGCTCATGTCAGAGTGAAGAGATGTTTCAGCCCCAGGGAAGAGAGGTGTTTTACGGAGGAGGAGAACATTAGGAGGATGGGGATGACATCCCTGCTCCCACAGTCTCCCCCTTCTGTTCGTCTTTCTTGCCACTGAGAACCTCAAAGAAAGTCTGAATACTAGATTAGGTAGCTCGATAACCATGAAAAGGGGGTTCCAAGGTACAATAGAGAGCATTGGGCCTGCTCTATACCATTTTTTTGTGAGAGGGTTGGAATGATTCCGTTTTGCAGAGAATTTTGAGATGTCAAATTTTGGTTTTGTTCCTATTTGTGGCAATCCCTCTCCCCAAACTTCAAAACTCTTTGTGAAACAGAATTCCTATTCTCAGCCGAGCTCTATTGAAAGCCTTGGGTCCGGGCAGTCTGCTCTCAGACTATCCCGGTGCTGGGAACCCAGGAAACTGTGGGAGCTAGAAGTGCCAGGGAGTTGCAAATTTGAGAGCCAGGGTCCCAGACGCTGCGGGTTTGGAAGCCCACGATTCCAGTCAGCCTGCTAGATCGGCTTCCAGGGAGCTGAATGGGTGCACTGGCAAGACAGCAGGCAGGTTTCTAAGGACCCCTGCCTGGCTTCTGGAGGAATTTCATCAAAATGGAACTGTCGCTAAAATAGTTTGATGAATCAGCAAATTCGAATTAAAAATTAGTTCATGAAAGTGTTCCCGACTAGCTGTAGTTGGAATCCCTCGACTTTAGCGTAGAAGAGATGGCTGTGCGAGGTACATGATGTGATTGTGCCTTAGTTACTAACCTGTGGGGCTTTCTTGGCTGTAGGAGGACGATGCTCTTCGTTTATGGTCCTTTGTCCTCTTTGGCATCCTGGCCCGCCTGACCAAAAGAAAATGGAAGGGCTATTTCGCCGAGCAGGTTCGACAGAGCTGGCTCACACTTCTGCTGCACCTGCAAGACCTGAACCCCAGGGTTTCAGTGGTAAGACCGAGAGTGACTTATTTACTAAGCCAAAGGAATCTTCCTCCCAATGACAGGGGAGCTCTGCTATTCCTGCCTGCTCTGGAGGCCCAAATTCCCCCCTCAGTTCATTGCCCTCCTGCTGAGTCAGTTCCCGCCAGGTTGCTCCATGGCTGCCTCACCAGAATCCAGGATAGGTCATGGGTCTGAGCCCGACAGCTCTCTCTTCCTGTCTGTCTCTGCACCCCAGGCCCCTGCCTCCCCAGAAGAGAAGAGAGACCTGGTGAAGCAGCTTTCGTAGGTAGATCTGTTCCAAAAAGACATTGATGCTACCTCCAGGTTGCAGTGGAAGCTCTCCCCTCTATTAGTCATTCCTGCATGTTTTCTGCCAATTACATCCAGATGAATCCCTTTTTATCCTGGAATAGATGAGCAGTCAAGCAGATGAGTTCCCTTTGAATGACCAAAGCACTCAGTAGGGAACAATTAAATGGTGTGACACGCTTCCTTTTTTTCAGGAATGCAGAGCTACGTTTCACCTCTGTGTCCCGTTTTTGGGACTGAAGAGGCTCCAAACTGCCGTGAATGAACACCTTGATGGCACAGCCGAGCTGAAGCCTGAAGAGCTCCAGGTGGACATTTGCAGACACCTTGTGAGTGAGCTGTTGAAGTGTCTGAGATTCTTGACTGGAGTGGTATGTGGTGGTGTAGAGGTGTGGGGGGGATGTGTGATGGGTAATGGAAATAACGGTCAGAGTGGGATATATGACTGAGGGTGATGGGAAATGTAAATCTGCCACAGATCCCCATTTTTCAAACCACATCCAGCCAGTCACCTGTTCTTTCTCTGATTTACCTGTGGCTCGTAAAAGCATGTGCTGGCAGTCAAAGGGCACTTCTAGCCAGAGAGAGCTCATGTGTCCCTGATTTCCTCTAGGCCAAAGAGAATGCCGAGCTGCTGGAGAACTTGTACAAAAGCACCATCATGTACTTCTTTAGCAGATGGGAAGAGATCCGGGCAGTTGCAGCCAAGTTAGCTGGTGAGAGATGATGCCCAGTGTCCCTTTTGGTATTCCCATTGAGGGAGAGAGAAAAACATCCCACTGTGCAGCACTGAGCTGCCATTAATCTCTCTGTGCCTCAGCTTCCCATACATAAATGGGGATGTTAATATCCCTACCTCTCCAGTGTGGTGGTCGGAGGAAATCATGACTTGCTATAAAGTGCTTTGGGATAGTTGCAGGGAAAGCACGGTGCAGTCATTTAGTAGTAGAGGCTGGGACACTGTCTCATAGGGCATGTTTACACTTGGAGCTGGGGGTCTAATTCCCAGCTTGATGAAACATACCCGCACTAGCCCTGAGTGCTAAAAATAGAGAGTAGCTGCGATGGCAGGAGCAGGAGGAAGTTTAACCACCCCAAGTATGATCCCATCCAAACCCCAAAGTCGATTCTCAAGGTGGCTAGCTCCTCCCACTGCTCGTGCTGCTTTAGCTACATTCTAATTTTAGCATGCGAGCGCTGTCCGAGCTAGAGTGGGCCTGTCCCATTGAACTGGGAGTGATCCCCCTCGCTCAAAGTGCAGACCCACCCACAGTGTTGCTCAGTGCTCTTCACTACTACTTCATCATTGGGAGGCATGCAGCCCACCTGCCCTCAGCACCTGCTGTTTCAGGTTCCTGGCCACACCACCTTGTCAAGGAGGCAAAAGGTTCCTCCGCTTTGACCCTGTGCCCTCTTCTCCCAAGCATACCCAGGTGAGACAGGCAGGCATTGTGGCCTAAGTTCCACCTGTCAGTCACCTTGTGGGATCCCTGCTTAGAACTCACTTATTCCTGGCCCCAGGCCTTTGCTCAGACCACTAGACCAAGACACTAGCGTAGTATGTCTCCAATAACTGACAGCAGTGGCAAGAGGAACACAGACTCTTTAAAGCAAATGGGTTTTGTGTAAACATTCTTAAAAAAAAAAAGTCTTTCTCATTCTCTTCAGTGTGGACTCTAAACTGCACTAGCATCCTCTTGCCCACAGCTCACCCTTAGGTCCACAGTAGGAGAGGCCAAAGACCTGTCTAGGGGCTGCTAAGATCACTTTGCACTCAACAAGGGAAGGTTTTATTGTTGTTGTTTGTTTTCCATTGTGTATTTAGGCATCATCCTGGAACACACAGACAGGCAGCGTATGAAATGGCTGAACCTGGACCATCTGCTGATGTGTAAGTAATAAATACAGCTGAAGTTCTGCTCATCCGTGAGTTCTAAAGGAATTTAGCTGACAAGCAGCAGTAACCGATACCACTGGTGCAAAGTGCATCAGCCACACATCCAAGGACAAATTCAGTCTTGCCCAGTAGAAAGTCAGCTTTAATTTCCCCTGAAGGAGGCAGCTGCAGGGGGTGTGATGTGAGTCCGTGCATCTCCTGGTTGTCCTGGCAAGGCCCCCTCCGCAGCCAGTGCTATCCACTCTTTGGGCTTTATTGGCTCTCTGTGGACTGCCCAGGTGAGGAGAAATTGGAGCCACTTTCTGCTCCCCCAAATTTCCCACCAGCAATTTTTCTTCCAGTAGGTGCCCTGCATCCTGCACAAACCAGCTTGGACCTGGTCTCTGTTCAATTCCAGGGTTATTGGAGCTCAGACCGTGGCTCCTGAATAGAGATGGAAAATAAACTTAAAAGTGGAAGCTATTGAAACAATGGACCTTCTTCCATTTACAGCAGAGTGGATGACTTTCTGGTTGAGTCAGGGCCTCCCCACTTGTTGGGAGCATGGAAGGGAGCCAATGGAGGAACCTAAAGCTTTCTTTGTATTGGAGAGCTTCTGTAGCGTGGTATTCAGAGATAGTAAGTCTCCAGCTATTTCAGGCACAGGTGACAATATGAAAAGTGAGGCATATTCATCTCTCATGTATTTTCCATCCCAATAGAAGGACTGAGCCCAGTTTCACATTTTACAATGTGATCATTCAGCTCTGGTAGTTCAAGATTCTGTGATCACGCTTAGCTGTGATTTGATAGTCTGTACACTAGCATGTTGTCCTCTGTCATTTCAGCTCTCCAGTTCCTCAAGAAAGACCCAAGTCCCTCTGTCCAGCTGGTGGCAACTGAGGTCCTAAATGACATCTGTCCTGGCCGAGTGCTTGGGGAATGAAGCGGGAGAGAAACAGAAGAAGGCGCTCCAGTAGTATAAGGGCCGTACCGTCAATCAAACGTTAACCCCACCCTTGGCCCTCGTAAGCCTTGCCCACCGGTCACTGGAAGTCCCAAGCCATGAGGTATTACTTCCAGGGTCAAGGCAGACAAATGACCGGAAGCAATGTGTGTCATGTGACCCCTCTAAGAACTCCTCCCATTGTCCTCTACCAATCGGGATGGGTTTCGCCCTGATAGGAACGCCCCAAGAGAAGATTTGACCAATCAGGGGGAGTTCCGGGGCAGGATGACCTGTCTGGAAGTGTTTCGTGTGACCCCTCTAAGAATACCTCCCACCACCATCTACCAATCAGTAGGGGTTTGAGCCACTGGGGACCACCCCGAGAGGAGGTTTGACCAATCATGGGGAGTTCCGGGGTGGGGTGATCTTTCTGGAAGTGGTTTGTGTGACCCCTCTAAGAATTCCTCCCACCGCCCTCTACCAATCAGGAGGGGTTTCAGCCACTGGGGACCACCCCGAGAGGAGATTTGACCAACTGGGGGGAGTTCCAGGGTGGGGTGACCCGTCCAGAAGTGCTTCGTGTGACCCCTCTAAGAACTCCTCCCACCACCTTCTACCAATCGCGATGGGTTTCGGCTGCAGAGGACCGCCCCGAGAAGAGATTTGACCAAAATGGGGCAGGTTCTCGGATTGGGTGAACCGTCCAGAAGAGGGTCCTGTGAGCCCTCTAAGAAGTCCTCCCAACGCCCTCTGCCAATCAGAGTGCAGCACCATCACCCCATAAGTCCCAGCGCTGGGCAGAGGAAGCCATCTCTCACCAAGAAGACATGTTTTAGAAATTGTGGAAAGGCTGAGAGGAAACATGGACTCCTTTACCACCCCCGTGAGACCTTCAGATTTTGTTTTAGCTCCGAGGACCTTTGGAGTTGTGTGGAGAAAGCGCTACGGCAGTGACAGTTCCGAGGAGGGCCCTTTGACTCAACCGTTGATGGATACGTCGGAACCCGACCCCAAAATCCAAACCTTTGTGAGGCACCCCGATGAGTGTGACAGCCTCTCATTGTCCATGCTCTAAAGTTGGAAGGCGATTGTGGCTTGGGGGAGTCACAAGGTGAACGGGAAAGACGGCGCTCAGGTAAATGAATGATTAAGAAGCAACGGTCGATCATGGGGGTGTAATGGGGTTAGGAATCGACCTGGCATTGCATAAATCTCAAAACAGGCAGTGGGGTGCTTACACTGTTTTTTGTCTGAAAATCTCTCAACAGCTCGACGATGCCTTTCTAGAGGCCTTTGAGAAGTTACACATCGGTAGCCCTGTGGGAGTAAATCCATCGCACATCAGCTGTTTTTGCTCCTGTCTGAGACCCAGATCTCAAGAGGAAAATCCAGAAAAGGACAAAAATGGAAGAATGAACCAGCTCAGACTCCCTCATGGTAGGGATCATGGCCTCCTTTGTTTCAGGCGGATGTAAAAGATGGTGTTAAACCAGGCGATTAATAAAACTTATTTAAATGTGCCAGAATGAACGTGTCCCCCTCCATACTTATGTTCATAAAAGACGGTCCCAGGAACAGCCATGTCTCCACAGACGGCTCTGTTAAAGAAAATCTGTTAAACCCCCAGGAAAGTTGGGGGCTTTGACAGGGTCAATCTTCTTTTTCAAGTGGCCAAAAAGCATCATAAAACTTTAAATAGAAGACAGGTCAGAGCTTGGCTTTCACACCAGGATGCTTACGCTTTACACAAACCAGCTCAAATACATTTTAAAAGAACCAGGACCGTTGTTTCAGATGTGGACGCGCAATGGCAGGCAGATTTGGTCCGTATGCACCGCTTCTCCAAACACAACAGCGGTTTTAAATACATCTTAACAGTGATAGACATTCTATCCAAATATGCCTGGGCCTTAGGCCTAAAAGACAAGATGAGCGGTGAGGAATCCAAGGCCTTGAAAGCTATTTTTAGCCAAGGTCGCGTGCCTCAAAAATGACAAACTAATCGGTGGAAAGAATTTTGAAACAAACCTTTTAGCAGATTGTTGAAACGGCACAGTGTTAACGCTTTTTGTTATTGATAATGAAGTCAAAGCAGGGGTTGTGGAGCCATTTTAACAGAACTTGAAAAAGATGTGGAGGATGTGGTGATATTTTACAGCCCATAACGCCTTTCGCCACATTGACCTGTTACCTGACTTTATGAAGAGTTACAACCAGAGCTTTTACAGAACTCTACGTACCAGACCCGCTGATGTTAACCCTTCCAATTCTCTGAAGATATGGAAACCGGTTGATAGAGACGGTTTTAAAATAAAACCGGTTGTTGCCCCTTTTAGAAAAGGCGACCACGTGAGACTATCTAAAACCAAAGGAGCTTTTGAAAAAGGTTGTGAACAGACGTTTACTAATGAGATATTTATAGTGGATGAAGCCTTAACCAGGAGCCCGAGACCTGTATACCGATTAAAAGATTACGAGGGTGAGACAGTTACTGGATCTTTTTACCCTGAAGATTTACAAAAAGTAAACCCCAAACAAGACAAGATTTTCAGGATTGAAAAAGTTCTAGCGGAGAAAGGAAAAGGGAGAAAAAAGCAGCTACTGGTGAAATGGTTTGCGGGAGGGCGATAAGTTTACCAGCTGGGTGGAAGCTTCTCAATTCTGACGTTTAGACACAAACAAACAAAAAGATTCCTCCTGCAAAGACTGAGGGAGCGAAAAATGAGCGACAGCGGGTTTTACATGACTTTGCCCAGCAATGGCAGCTCTGCAGTTTTTCCTCAAAACACCAGCTCGAACTTTACAATACAGCTAATTAAGCCCTTGGATCTCCCGGGTGCCTGGGAGGTGGGGTTAGTGGAAATACAACACCCGCACAGCTGGAACGCTATCAACGAGGACACCCCTTTTGAAATCACCTTTGAAGATATGGCATAGAGTTTTATCCTACGACGAGGTTATTACTTGTCCATACCCAAATGATTGGATCATATGAACAATACCGTGGCTCGTCATCCCCCACCGCCTGAGGTAGTCATGAACGATGACCCTGTGGGTAGAAAAGTTAGCCTTAAATCCGCTGATTTTACTTTTATGTTTTCTACCAGCAGGGAGCTAGCTAACATTCTAGGTTTGGGCCCCAAGCGCGGCGTCCAAAAATTCCCCTTCTGGGCAGACATCACAGGGGGAGTTAATTCCCTGTATCTGCAAACAGATATTGTAGAACACCAGTTTGTGAGGGACTTTTCTGTTCCCCTGTTACACTGTGTCCCTGTCTGAGGAAGGAACAATGAGTTTGTCACCATCACCTACGATAAACCTCATCACATTCCTGTCGGAAAACACCACATCGATACCATTACCATTGAAATAAAGACAGATCAGAACAGATACGTCTCATTTGTTGAACGGAGTGGATGTGAAAATTTAAACTGACGCACAGATAAGATGCTTTCTGTTTAATGGGCAGTGCAGCCGAAGGCTTTAAATTGTGCATTGTATCAGCATCGCTTTTTGTGAAGAAAGTACGGGTGGCCCTGAGCGTTCGTCTGGGGCACGCGGAGTCCCTGCTTACCACAAATGCTAAATATCCCGTGGACCGTGTGGGAATGAAAGTGTTTAGCATCCCCGTGGGCAGCAGGGTCAATAACCAGGAGAACCTGTTTTTTGGGACAGTTACCCAAAATGCTTGTCCTAGGGTTTGTCTTATGCCTTGAGTGGAAGTTACACTAAAAATCCCTTTCATTTTAAACATTATGATATGAATTTTGTGGCCTTGTATGTGGATGGTGAACAGATACCAACCAAGCCTCTGCAACCAGACTTCGAGGCAGGATGCTGCGTGAGAGAATACATGAATCTGGTAGAGACACTGGTAAACACATGACAGATCGTTCTCTGTTAATCGACCGTGAGGAGTTTCCACAGGGTTACACCTTGTTTGCCTTTGACCTGTCTCCCGACCAGGAATGCGCCGATGACTATTCCCTGATTAAAACCGGGAACCTGAGAGCAGAAATACGTTTTGGGAAGGCTTTAACCATCACCATCAATCTGATCGTGCATGGGGTTTTTGACAACATCATAGAGAGAAATCAGAGGAGAGACGTTCTGCTTGACCATATGTGAACATGGACACCGTGCAGCTCTCGTGTGTCTTATCAAGGTGCCTTACACAAAAAAGAATTTCTTAGATGTGTTCCCTTGTGATTTGGCTCCCTGGCGACAAGCTGTCTCAGAGACCCCTAGGTTTGTATCGCGCATCCACACAACCAACCTGGTGAACACTGGCTTGCCTTGTGTCTGGCGGAGCGTAACCGTGGAGAGTTTTTAGACTCATACGGGCACCCCCCGAAGAGCATGTTGTTTCCTAAAAGCATTATGAAATGTTTAAACAAAAATGCCACAGGCATTGTGTTTCACAGTAGACAATTACAAGACCCCCGCTCTGTCGCCTGTGGCTATCACTGAGTGTTTTTCTTACATCATCAGAGCAAGGGTTTATCTTTTGACCGGATTTTAAAATTGTATTCTAACGACTTAGTGCAAAACGACCGGATGGTGATGAATTTTCTAAAAAATACATTTAAATTCTTGGGCATGCCTAGCCTTGCTCAAAATGTGTTTCAACAAGCCCAGACATGTGTATCTTGCAATGCTTTTTATAGCCATGTTATCCAATATTCTCAGGCATAACAGACAATGTTTTGTTTGGCATTATCCAACACATTTTTTATAAAGTAACTTTTCCCACAGTTGCTAGGCCCCGCGAGAATTGCAGAAAAGGGGTGTTTCCACCTCGTATCCATTTTAAAATCCGTAGGGCAGGGTTTTAAAGCCTTCTCCTAGGACCCTCTTGTTGTAAATGACTTTCTGTGTTTTCTTAAGGGTTTTGGTCTCTATTTACCACTGATTTTTGCTCCTTACGATAGAGGGCTGCTGCACCTCTCTCTTTTTTGAGGTGTTTTCTCGCAGGCCCGTGCAATAGTCCAGGACTAGATCTTTCAAACTGTCAAAGTTGATCTTTTGACAGTTTGCCTAGTTCAGGGTAATACCTTTGACTTTCATACAGGCCTTTCCTCCCGACCTGTATACCGGTATGTTTTCGGGCCTGCCGACACAAACTCGGTGATGTGTTGATCTGGCGGGATCTCGCTCGTGAGGGAATTTAGAAAGAGTTTAGCGATTTGGCGTTTAGCGGGGTTAAACCTGATCTCGTGTTGGCACAAACGCACGCCTTCTTTCTGGTAGAAATCGTTCATGTACTTATTTTGTTTTTTTTCATCTGTGCACCAGCTGGGATACCCTGAAGCCTCTTGTTTCTGGCGGAGGTGTCATTTGATGTACTCTGAAAAGAGTTCATCAGATTTTTCATTAAAAAGCCAGATTTCATATATTTTTGCCACCGCATACCCCTTCGTTATGGCCGCGTTCAATTCCACCGTGCACCAAGTCCCCAGGATGGCCCTCTCCTTGTCAGTATGGATGCACATCTCCCGCTGCTCGGTTTCCGCACAGGTTCGGCATAGCGGGAACATAAGCTTGCCACCCACTCTGACAGGTAAGAATGGGAAAAAGAAGCCTTGTGTGGGGTACACTTTAAGTTTTGCAATTCCAAAATAATTTGCAAGGGGTCCAAATTTGTCATAAACTATATCGGGGTGTCCGATAGGGTATTCTTTGGTTTTCTTTACAAAAGGGTAGAAGCTGGTAAAATCATAATAGTGGATTTCTTCCCCGGAGTTAAGTTTGTAATATAGACAGATAGCGTTTGTCCTCCCCCCAAAAAGAGCATCCCTAGGCACGAGAGGCTTGGGCAACTGGGCTCATTTTCAATACCTGCAAGCTCCCTGTTTGTTTCTTTCATCACTTCCCACTCATGCTCCCAAAGAGTCCTCACTACAAAACCAAGTTATTTCAGATAGTCGGTCTTGAGCTGCGTCTTGTAATAAGGAAACCCAAAAGTTGTCCCCGTCATAGGGTTTTGTGCTTTTTCACAATGACAGGTGGCACAACCGTGGAAAAGAACACCCATTAAACTCTAAGGCTGTGTGTACCCTGTCAACACTGGCATAAGCCTCTAAAGAGTAGGAGCCTACCTGTAGTTCCCCACCCTGTAAAGCATGCCCTATTTGGATAGTTTCTTGGTGAGAGGTATACAACAGCCACTGAATAGATGGGGTCGAATATCTTTTTCTGCATGTGATCATTGTCTGGAGGGAGAAGAGCTACCGTGTTAGGCTCCAAAAACATAAACCTGTACATAGCCATGCAGGCAGATGCAGTGTTATGTACCAGAATGGATCTATACACAGTTTTATCTCAGTGAATTTACCAGGTTCTCTCTCTACTAGATCTCCCTTCTCCATCATTTTCATAATCTCTTTTCTGTATAGGATACAAAGCTGTCTCAAAATATTGACATCCTGCTGACAGTAATATGCGAGCTCTTTCTGCAAGTCAAACGTCTCCTACCTGTGGGCCTGCTACCAGTCGAGAAACTCTGCTTTTTCCCTGGGCATCATGCTTTCTACACCATAGTGCTCCACATCGGGCATAGGCCCCACGTCATTTTGATTTTCTAAAGTGTTCAAAAAATGTGGAAAATACCCTTTGCACCCTTCAAACCCCATCACCTGCAGGAGCTTACCAAGCTTCATGGGCAAAAAGTTTAAAGAGTCTATAAAACGAATGCCCAGGGCCTTAACTTCCACACACATTAGTTTACTACCCTGAGTGATCAGTTCTAGGCACATCTTTTCCTTCAGTAACTGTCTAATGATGAAGTATGCATCGTAACCTTTGGAATTGTGCGCCTGGAATGTGTAGACCCGGAACTCTTTGCCAATAAAGGTCTGAACAAACATAGAAAGACACTCATCACCCTTAAATTCCCAGGACTTTTCCGGCTTGAGGGACATAGGAAAAATGTAATTGGGAGTGTGCAACCCAGTCTCCTGTGTGTATTTGGAATCATAACAAATACACTTTTCTGAGGATTCGGGCTTTCTAAGGCTGTCCATAAAACCGAGGTGACCGTCTACATCACCAGCGATCAAACCCTGACCCTGCTTACAGCGCCTCCCTTTACGTCTGTGCCACTTGTCCACGTAAGACTGACCCTTATCGCACAATGTTTTAGACAGGCATTCAGCTTGTTCTGTCGATGCCCAGTCGATGTGTCTGTCTAAACGCTCTCTGGACTGACAATACAGTCTACAGCGAGGACACCTCAGCTGCACGTCCACGCTGTCTGAGCAGGTTACGCTCAAGCAGAGGCAGCAGCTGTACCTGCGAGAGTGGCCGTGACTGTGCACCGTGGGGCAAAACTCACCATAATTTTTTGCTCCAAACAACTTTTTCACAACCCCATAGTAATGCTCATCGTGCAACAGGATGAAATAAGTCTTGGGGTAAACTGCCCCCCCGCCCGTTTAAAAAAAGCCCCTTTCGCCGCATACAGCACCACCTGTGTGTTGACTCCTAAATGCTGTTCAGACATTGCTACGTCACTGAGCATCATCTTTTTTTCATCTGACCAGCCCAGTTTCTCATGCAACTTTCTCGCCCCCGCTAACGATTCTGCATCCGTAGGTTTATGGTCGGACATGACGGCCAAGAGCCCACGCGCAAAACACAGATTGGTAGCCGTGTAAGTCAGGTCTACTAAACATTGTCTCTTTTTTATGGATGATTTGACTACTGAGGATAGAATTTAAAACTCTACGAGCGGCCCCCACCCCTGTTTTTTTAAAACTGTCCCAACGAGGTGCAATGTCCCATTGACATGCAACTCTATTGCTCTGTGGCAGCTTTGAGGTCTGATTGAAGAAATCCTCAGCAGACAGCTCATCCCTAGTTCTTCAGACCGAAAACAACGGGTTAGTTCAATTACGGCTCTCTAAATGTAACTGAACATAATCATCAGGGCCTACCCTACCATTAACGTCATCGAGAACTAACTGTATCCCCCTGTGTATGGCTTCAACAACCTGCTGAGCTGAATTTATTCGCTCAAGATTGACAAAATGAAATTCCTCACAATACACCAACCCCCCAAATCTAGGTAATTCACGTTGCCAACTTCTCACTCTCTCCATACACACCTCTGCATTTTCAGGGTTACTTGGGGATTCTTCTACGGGACCATCTACATCAGATGCTATTTGAGAGTCAGACTGTGAGGCGCCTCCATGAGGGTCATCGGGAGGAAATGGGGACCCATCATTCTAGAGAGCCCTCTGGGGAATTTTCTAAACCAGACTCTGTGTGAGAGTCTGATTCCACCTCCCCATTTTCAGACATTCCAGTTTGAGAGCCTCCAGTCGAGGGCATCTCTTTTTGTCCCCCCTCCCCATTACCTCTTTAGCCCTTTTTAAAATTTTTACAGCGACCCTGGCCTGGAACTTTTTGGCAGCCGTTTGTTTGTCCACCAAGCGCTGTCCCCCCTTTTGTTTACACCTGAGCTGATGTGTATCCTTGAGGGTGCCCCTTTTACCCAGGCCCCTTTCCACAACTAGTCACGCCTGCGCAGAGCCAAAAATGGAAGTATTTTTCAAAAAGTCACCCACCAAAGCTTTTGCTTTCTTGATGTGCTTTCCAGCCCTCCTTTCTTTTAGACCCCCTGAAGATACACCGTTCACTGGTATTCTGAACGAAGCATCATATTTTCCCCAAACCTTTTTAGAATGCCGTTCTTTTAGAACCCCCGAGGATACAGCATCCCTCAGTCTTCTGAACGAAGCATCGTAGGTGGGCGTTTTCACTCACGGTTTTCTCAGGGCTTGGTGTGGAGGTGGCCGCTGAGGAACTGGAGTTGTGTTTGCGTGGTTGGTTTTTACCAGAGTCTTTTGTTTTGTCCTTGGCTTTGACGTATTTGAGGTTTGGACTGCCCTGATGCTTCATCTGCACTCTTGTGCTGTTTTGAGTTGTTAAAGGTCTCAAAGCAGATTTCTGGTTCTTTGGCTGGTCTGGTGGAGGTGTCCCTGTCGCTCTGACTACAGCATTGTCAGGAGAACTGCACATACCCGATTAGGGGGGAAGGAACATATTACAAAACTTAACTTTACCATCTTTCTCACCCACACCGATGTATTTACTTAAAATACAAAACCTCATAACCTCCCAAACACAGTATATTTACTGGGCTTCATCCATCCATCTGGTGAATTTTTCTTTTCAGCTGTCTCTTTTCTTTTTCTTTTAAGCTTGTTTACCCTCTGGTCTAAGGGTCTCTCATGTTTTGACCGTACTGTGGAGCAGACAATATGATTATGATTATGATTATTATAAATCACATGAAACTGTCTTGTAAACTTAAAAATAAAATATTCATTAGGGTGTTTTTCTATTTAAAAAGTCAGAGCTTTAAAATAAAATAATCCATTTCAGGCTGTACAACAAACAGGAGTGTTGAGTTTATTTCTACCACTTTAAAACAAAAAACAACAAACCCGCAAACATTTTTTAAATGCACCTCATTTTGCAAAATAAGAACCAAACTGCTTTTAAAATCAACTTTTAAAATCCAGTTTAAAACACATTTTGCACATGAAAAAAGCACCCTGTTAATTTGAAACACACCATTACCATCAGTTTGCAGCCATATACTTAAAAAAAAAAACACCTATGTTTTTTTACACAGAGAGAGAGAGAGAGTTTAAAACACAGTTTGCAACAAAATACTTTTCAATAAACCCACATGCATTTAAAAGCCAATTGCAGAAAGTTACGCCCCCCCCCAACCCCACCCCCATGTGTGTTTGGGCCTTTGGATTAAAGAACAAGCAAAAATGTTAGTTAGTTTTACCCCCAAATCCCTATCCAACCTGTGTAATACCTGAAGTTATTAAGCGAAACTACAATTAAATTGGTTTTTACCTTGGCCCGGTGATGAAATGCAGTTTAAAGTGATTGGTTCCATGCTAAACAGATCACACTGCAAGAAACATAGGCACCATTATGTACTAAGACAGCATGGCCAACGAGTGATATAATAGAATATATATTTTCAGAGTTAAAAACAGGGAGCATGGCTCCTTTTGCAGTCCAGCAGCCATTCAAGAGAGTTTCTGTTGAAAGAGTCTCCAAAATACATGAGGTTTTTACACCATCCTAAGCCTTTGTTTCAAACAGACTTCAAAATAGGAGCTAGCAGGTTGATTTGATCGCTACAACTCTCAAATAATAGCTACTTAAGGACGTTAGGCACCCCTCCCTAACATTCCCTTTTGTGATCTGGGGTGGGGGAATTTGTTATACCAATAAAATAAAAACCAGCAGGATCTTATTAAAAGGGAAAAGGCAAAATGCCACATTTATTGTGAATACAGAAAGAATCATAGTAAGCAGTTAGTTATAGCTATAACATTCCATTCAATTTCATATTTATTCACACATTCATTCATACACACACACACAGAGGTTCTGCAAGGTTGTTATCATAGTTACCAGCCTTAGAGTTGCTCATGCCAAGCCACTGGCCAGGTGGCCTGGACACGAGGAGGGAGCAGGGCCTTGTCAGATGCACATCTGACGCTCCTGGAAGTTGGTTTGCAGAATCAGAATCCAAAGTTTTCCGTTTCTAGAGTCCATTTTTATAGGAATTTATTCCTATGCCAGCCTATGGGAATTGCTTCATCATGCTGTTGCTGAATCAATCAGCAGATGGCACATTCCTGACGGCTCCGTCTTGTTCTTCGGTTCTCCCATCCTTGAGGCTGTTGGGTGGATTCCAGTCTGCCCTCCGGGGGTCCTCTGGTTGACGCCTTCTTTGGCCGACGGACACTGGATTCTTAGGCTGGCACCTCCCTGATCATTCAGTTATTATCCACACCAAGCATCCATCCACATACATCCTCTATCTCTATTTTAAAGCACAATTGTTAACAAAGCCAGATAAATACAACAAAAGGGCGGGGAGTCTCTGTGTGCTGTTTCTGTTGTTACAAAGTGTTGCTTTGAGAACAGACTCTGTCTCGGATGTACTAACACAATTAGCAGCTTGCAACTTTCACACGGAGAGGGAGAGAAACAGTACCAAAACCCAAGAGACCTCTTAATTAGTAATACCCTGGAATTTAAACTATGGGGAATCAAACTCATTTGTGATTTTAATACAGAACTTCTTTAGTATGATCCAACAAATTAAGCTGTCTGCACAACCGAGCTGCTTTTGACCACATTTTTTTCCTTTTAGTTAAAATACATTTTTCTGTAGGGCCTTCTTACAGTATTAAACAGTAAATCGCCAATCCGTAATGTAACTGTACCAAGTGGGGACCCTTTGCAGATCTCAGTAAATGTCTTTGGGGCTTGTTTTTTAAACATGTTTCTTTCATGCTTAAAGTTTGGGGTGGGGGGTTGAAATAAAATGGTTGTATCACAACCATAATAAGCACCCACAGCTTTTAAAAATTTGTCTTTCGAGCAAATGATTGTTCTAAAGCATGGTGAAGATTTGTGAACCCTTCAAACATTTCAGTTTTGGGTTAGACCCGTGTGTGTGTGTGTGTGTGTGTGTGGTGGGATTTTTTGGTTGGTTGTTTTGGTTTTTTTGGGTAAATATAGTATTTTAAACTTTTAATGGCTTTGAATTGCTAGAAAGAATGACCCATAGCATTCAAACAACTCCTGGGTCATATTTAAACTGTCCAGTCGAGTTCTGCCAGTTCCTGGGTCATTTTCACTGTCCAATAGTGCTCTACCAACTCCAGGGATTATATTTAAACTGCCCAATAGCATCTGCGAATTCCTGAGGTTTTATTACATTTCATATTAATCTGAACTCACCCACCCACCTCCCTTACTATGGGTGCACACCCATCAAATTTATCCCTCTAGCAACAAGGGTAAGTAATCACAGTTACCTTCGCTAGTCAGTGGGGGTGTGGTTAAAACCATTCAGTTCAACAGGATGAGTCAACTCTATTGTACTCAAACACATGTCTGAACCATCCCTGTTTTGTTTTCGTGTTGTAAGCAGAGGCAGGATGAGCTCTACCCTGACATCTGGTGGTGAGTTGTGGAAAAGGACTTCAGGAGCTGATCTCGTTTGCACAGGACACTCACCCCACCTAGCCTGAGCCCACAGGAGCCCAAATGGTCACTTTGGCGGCTGTGGGATCCCCAGTTTCTCTGTTATTGGGGCAGGAAGAATAAAGTGCTGTTATCCTGATTATGTGAATCAAGGACAGTGGAACTGTCCTTGGCCTTTTATGACGGAGGGACTCGCCATCAACTAAGTAGCACTCGCTAGGCAAGGGACAAGGATTCCAAAACCCAGTGAATTGAGAGAGTTTGGAGGTTTGTGCCTAGTGATGTGAGCCCCCTTCTGAGGGCCCCAAACACCCATTGCACTTTCTCTCCATGGTGTAATGTCAGAGGTAATTTTGATTCTATTAGGAGTTTGGTTACAGACTGCAGAGCTGACGTCACTTTGGGTTCATGGTGTCCCAGCTCTGAGGCCCCACTACTACTTAACACAGTATTCAGTGATTTCAACTTGTCATAGGGGAGCTTCAGTGCCCCGCTGGTGGGGGCTCGACCCGGTTTTGCATTGTGTTACTGGGAGGGAACTCAGAGCTTGCAGTTTCTATCCATTGAAGTCCAAGTCACACAGTCATGGTGCCATTGGGCTGGGGCCCTCACCATTTTCAAAAAGCTTTTCCCTAAGACAGTGATGAAGAACAGCATAAACAGCAACGCGTACAATAGTCCGCATAACATTTTTACGCTCGTGATGTGGCACTGGCTCAGCGACTTCCATGCCAAGCCTCCTCCTAAACTCCTCATAGCCGTCCTCCTCGGAGTCATCTTCAACAATTTCTAGCGGCGTTGAGCAAAAACAAGGCCGGCCTGGTTCACCTTCGCTGATTGATGCAACGCCATGCAGGGCCTCCGGGTCCTCTGGAAAGGCATCGTCAAGCTGTCGAGAGATTTTCAGACAAGAAACAAGTGTAAGTTCCCACTGCTTGTTTTTAGATTTACACAACCCCTGGTTCCTAACCTCATTACACCCAATCATCGACCGTCGCTTCTTAATCATTCATGTACCTGAGCTATGTCTTTTCCATTCACCTTGTCTGCCAGTGCCTCCCCCAAGCCATGATCGCCTTCCTCCTCCAGGGTGGCGGATGACGAGAGGCCACCATGCTCATCGGGGTGTCTCATGAGCTGTTGGGCTTCAGGTTCGGATTCTGGCATATCCATCAATGGCTGGGCCAAAGGAATCCCCTTGGCTTCTCTCTCATCCTCTTCAGAACTGTCGCTGCTGTAGCGCTTTCTCCACACAACTCCAAAGGTCCTCGGGGCTAAAACAAAGTCTGAAGTTCTCACAGGGGTGGTAAAGGAGTCCACGTTTCCTCTCAGCCTTTCCACAATTTCTAAAACACGTCTTCTTGGTAAGAGATGGCCTCCTCTTCCCAGCGCTGGGACTTATGAGGTGATGGTTCTGCACTCTGATTGGCAGAGGACATTGGAAGGAGTCCTTAGAGGGGTCACATGACCCTCTTCTGGGTGGTTGAGCCCGTCCCAGAACCCACCCTATTTTGGTCGATTCTCCTTTTGGGGCTGTCCTCTGTGGCCAAAACCCATCGCGATTGGTAGAGGGTGGTGGGAGGAGTTCTTAGAGGGGTCACACGAGCCACCTCCTGACGGGTCACCCTGCCCCAGAATTCCCCCCAATTGGGCAAATCTCCTCTCGGGGTGGTCCCCAGCGGCTGAAACCCCTGCTGATTGGTCGAGGTCAGTGGGAGGAGTTCTTAGAGGGGTCACACAAGCCCCGGAACTCCCCCTGATTGGTCAAATCTTCTCTCGAAGCGTTCCTGTGGGGGCAGAATCCATCCTGATCAGCAGAGGACAGTGGGAGGAGTTCTTACAGGGGTCACATGACACACCTTGCTTCCGGACATGTGTCCACCTTGACCCTGGAAGTAATACTCCCAAGAGGTGGGACTTCCAGTGACCTGTGTGCAGGGCTTATGGGGTCAAGGGGTGGGGTTACCATTTGATTGATGGTAGGGCTCTTATACTACTCACTCCCGCTACCCAAAATTGGAACAAAAGAGACGAAAATACTGGAGAGAAAGAAAGGAATATTTTAAATGTTTTAAATTCTTGTATTGTGCTGTAAATTCTTTTCCCCAAATTAATTCAAAACAGTAATTTGTATTTTTTATTTTTCTATGTTTTGTTCTTGTTTTATAACAGAATACAGGAACTATAATACTGGCCAGTATTATGCTTTTATAAATAGAATACAACAGCCATAACAGTGGCCCGTATTAGCCATTCTCCTACTGCTCAGATGCTGTAAGGGAGAGAAGGCTCAGGCCCTGTAAAGTAGGCTGGGTTGATTTTTTATGACTCCAAGTGTTTTTATTACACATCAGGACATCTAGTCATTCTGATGGACGTGCAGCCTCTGGACAAGCTCAGTGATAAGCATGTGCATTACACTGCTTGCTCAGGGGTCATTACTATAGAAACAGCCAAGTACTGGCCCAGATCCTCAAATACACCTGAGCTTTAGACTCTGGGTTGTTCTAACTTATGCTGTCTTGTAACAGCCATTGCTGTACGGGAGATTGCTGTAGCACCGGGGTCGGCAACGTTTGGCATGCAGCCCCCCAGGGTAAGCCCCCTGGCGGGCCAGGCCAGTTTGTTTACCTGTCGCGTCCACAGCTTTGGCCGATCGCGGATCCCACTGGCCTCAGTTCCCCACTGCAGGGCAACGGGGGCTGCAGGAAGCCGTGGCCAGCACATCCCTCACCCCGCGCTGCTTCCCGCAGTAAAACAGAAGGTTTATTAGACGACAGGAACATGGTCTAATACAGAGCTTGTAGGTGTCGAGAACCGGACCCTTCAGCTGGGTCCATTTTGGGGGGCAGTGAGCCAGACAACCACGTCTGCCCTTCACTCCATGTCCCAGCCAGCCCCAAACTGAAACTCCCTCCAGCCCCTCCTCCTCTGGGCTTTGTCCCTTTCCCCGGCCAGGAGGGCACCTGATTCCCTTGTTCTCCAACCCTTAGGTCTCACCTTGCAGGGGGGAAGGGCCCAGGCCATCAGTTGCCAGGAAACAGGGTGTCGGCCATTCTCTGTGTCCAGACCCCTGCACGCACCTGCCCTCTAGGGATCTAGATCTAGGGATCAGTCCAGCCAGCCTTGACGTCCCTCTCCGCGGAGCTGGGAATGCACCTGGAGCTGACAGCCCAGTCCTGTCTACTCAGCAAACGGCTTGCTGTTGCTCTTTCCCGGGACTCCTCCTCCCTCCCCAGCCCTGGAGCCAGACGAACACCCACACACAGGCCTACTGTGCCCATGGCTGTACAGTGGCTGCAGGGCTGCAGCCATCGCGTCCTGGACATATTCAAGGGGAGCCCGATGGGATTGGCCAGGCAAGGAGGGCATGAGCCCTGCCCAGCTAGGATGGGGCACCATCCCCAGGCTGCTGCATCAAAGCCAGCCCTGGCTAGGAGCAATTCTGCAACCCAGGAGAGATTCTGCAACCATCCGCCCGCTGGAGAAAGACATCAAGGTGAACTTGTCCTAGCTTGGAACTCGCTGGAGCCAATGGGATACATTTGGGTTAGGAAAAAGAAAAGGAGGACTTGTGGCACCTTAGAGACTAACCAATTTATTTGAGCATAAGCTAAAGCTCACTTCATCGGATGCTTATGCTCAAATAAATTGGTTAGTCTCTACGGTGCCATAAGTATGCCCTTTCTTTTTCCGAATACAGACTAACACAGCTGCTACTCTGAAACCTGTCATGATTTGGGTTAGGGTGAATATATGTCAAGAAGACAAAACCACTCCTTGAGAGGGGCATGGCAGTGAGCTAGGCCCAGCCTGAGGGCCTCAGAGACGCCCTTGTCCCACCCTCTCTGCCTAGCTTCGGAACAGTCTAGGGGGTTCTCTGTGTGTGAAATTCCTCTCACTCTGCCTTCATTACCGGGGCTGGAGGGGGGCTGGACTATTTAGCTGCATGCAGCACATTGGCTTCTTGGGGTGAAGTCCCATCACAGAGAGGTGCACACAGGGCTAGGGAATGGGCAGCTCCCTCAGACAGTCATAGTAGTCCCTGAATCACACATGCAACACGAAGGGCCCATGAGAGTGCTGAGTCCTGAGAGCACCACGGCTCCAGCTGGACTGGATCTCCTAGCTCTCCCCCTTCCCCCAGAAGGTGGGGGTGAGCAGCTCTCAGGTCACAAGGGATGCTTTGCCAGCTTATACAAGGCTATTGGAATGCATGGTTTATTGGTGGGAGAAAAGGACCTAGAGAGCTGAGGTTGATGGGCCAACAGGCTTTGCAGTCTGCACTGGGTTTGCGTGCTGACGCACACCGTCAGTGAGACCAGGGACAGCTCACGCACAGGGCTGTGGACAGCTCTGGCCCATGGGCTGGGCTGGGCTCAGAAGCATCCAGCAGAAGGAAGGCTTCGGTATTTCACGAGAAGGGGGAATAGGTCAGAGGCGAACTGCCGATTGGAGCTGGCTCGCTCGTGTTGGCAGGCCCCACCCTTTACAGACACACGACTCCATCCTCGTGTCCATGCTCCCCGAGCCCTTTAAAACAAGGGTAGCCAAAGGCAATGTTTCCATGGCTGCCCCAAGGAGCTTGGCTGCTGGAGGTTACAGGACACAGGCAGCAATGCTCTACCTTGAACCAAGCGGCGAGGCCAGGAGCATGACATGCCGGAGACCCAAGGTCTCCACCAGCCACACCACCTACGAAAGATGATGCAGCTGGATTCTTTGCAAACTGAGCAAGGCCCTCAGGTCCTCTCACCCATCCCCTCCTGCTCCCTGGGCCTCCCTGCAGATGCTGCTGACTCTGCATTCCAGTGCTGGGGAATGGCAATGCTGGATGGAGACTCCCCTACTGGGGCTGTGCAGGAAGCTCTAGCAGTGTGGGGGCATTTATCGTGGGTCAGTGCTCCTGCTCTGTGCCTGATTATCAGCTTTAGTGACCAATTTCTTGCTCTCACAGCACCCAGAGAGCACAGGATTTGCTGTGCTAGCTCACTGCAGCGCCAAAAAGCCAGGTATCCTGTCTCCATAGTCAGAGGCTTCAAGGAAGGTACCAGAGACCCTGCAGTGTGTAATTATGGAATAACCTTCTCTTTGGGGAATGTGCCCCCCCCTGTAGTCAGTGGCTGGCTCCTGCCCTGTGGAGATGGTTTTATAGTCCTGGTGTCTCCTGCCCTCTCTAGCTGGTGATATTTGGATCATCCATATATATGTCTCATCCTTTTTTGAATCCCACTAGACATTTGGCCCCCTCAATATCCTGTGGCAGTAAGTTCCGCTGGTGAATTATGTGTTGTTAAGAAAGCCTTTCATTGGTAAGTCCTGAAAGCCCAAGGTGCCAAGGCGGCTGTGACTGGCTCATGGCTGCTGTGTTCCCTGTGGGAGGGTCAGAGGGGCATCATTCAGGCTGCCTGCCCGCACCCCCGGGTAGAAGTATGGCCGCAGGGGCTCCAAGAAGATGCCACTGAAGGTGTAGATGTGACAGCTGCCAGTCACGTTGTAGAAGGACACCTCTCCGGCCTCAAAGTCCAGGAGGATGCCAATCTGCCGAGGCTTCGCTCTCAGCATAAGCTCGGGCAGGGGGGAAGTGAGCGCTGCATACTCATCCCCATTGTGCAGCCACACCGTCCCAAAACCAGTCGCTGGTGAGGGCGTGAATATTCCCTGCCTGCTCACACACTCCTCACAGACCCCCAGTGTCCAACATGGTTTGTCCCCCACTTCCACCTCCCAGTAGTGCATCCCGGCTGTGAACCGCTGCCGGCCCAGGATGCAGGTGCACGTGTCAAACCGCTTGGGGTTACTGGGGACGTCCCGCCTCTTGTTGCCCACCCTCACGCTCCGCTGATCCCGGGACAAGAGCAGGTAGGCATTGGCTGTGTTGGGGTCCACAGTCACATGCGCTAGGGACAGAAAGAGAATCACATGGTGCATCCCATTAGTGTCTGTTGGTTACTTATGTCCTGCCCTTTCCTAGCACCTCCCTCAGAGGTGCTGTATAGACTGGAATGAATCCAGCCCCAACCCCCAGGAGCTGGGTCAGTGTCATTATCCCCGTATGACTGAGGCACGGGGGGGTGCGGGGAATTGCCCTCAGTCACACAAGGAGTCAGCTGCAAAGCCAGGAGGAGTCCTGACTCTCCATCTCCTGATCTAAACAGTAGACAACCCTCCCTCACAGATCCAGGAATACCCACTAGACCTCGAAGTCTAACTTACAAATGCAGATTTTTTTTTGGTTACCTAACCTACTTCTTATTCTGCCAATCGCTCAGACAAACAAGTTTGTTTACATTGAGGGGAGATACTGCTGCCTGCTTCTTATTTACAATGTCACCTGAAAGTGAGAACGCATGGAACTTTTGTAGCCAGCGTTGCAAGGTATTTACATGCTAAATATGCTAAACATTCATATTCCCCTTCATGCTTCAGCCACCATTCCAGAGGACATGCTTCCATGCTGATGATGCTCATTAAAAAAATAATGCATCAATTACATTTGTGACTGGACTCCTTGGGGGGAGAATTCTATGTTTCCTACTCTGTTTCACCCACATTCTGCACATATTTCATGTTATAGCAGTCTCGGATGATGACCCAGCACATGTTCGTTTTAAGATTTCACTGCAGATTTGACAAAACGCAAAGAAGGTACCGATCTGAGATTTCTAAAAATAGCTACAGCACTCGACCCAAGGTTTAAAATTCTGAAGTGCCTTCCAAAATCTGAGAGGGACAAGGTATGGAGCATGCTTTTAGAAGCCTTAAAAGAGCAACACTCTGATACAGAAACTACAGAACCCAAACCACCAAAAAAGAAAATCAACCTCCTGGTGGCATCTGACTCAGATGATGAAAATGAACATGTATCAGTCCACGCTGCTTTGGATTGTTATCAAAAGCAGAGCCCATCATCAGCATGGAAGCATGTCCTCTGGAATGGTGATTGCAACATGAAGGGACATATGAATCTTTAGCGTATCTGGCACGAAAATATCTTTCAACGCCAGCGACAACAGTGCCATGCGAACACCTGTTCTCACTTTCGGGTGTCATTGTAAACAAGAAGCAGGCAGCATTATTTTCTGCAAATTGTAACCAACCTTGTTTGTCTGAGCGATTGGCTGACCAAGAAGTAGGACTGTAAGTAGGAGTGGACTTGTAAGCTCTAAAGTTTTACATTGTTTTATTTTTGAACGCAGTTTTTTTTTTATATATATATAATTCTACAATTGTAAGCTCAACTTTCATGGTAAAGAGACTGCACTACAGTACTTGTACGAGGTGAATTGAAAAATAGTGGGTTTTTTTGTTTTTTAAAATGCAATTATTTGTAATCAAAAATAAATATACAGTGAGCACTGTACACTCTTTATTCTGTGTTGTAATTGAAATTAATAGATTTGAAAATGTAGTAAACATCCAAAAATATTTAAAAGAAATGGTATTCTATTGTTGTTTAACAGCACAATTAATTGCGTAATTCTTTTTTGAATCGCACGGTTAATTTTTTGAATCGCGCAGTTAATCGCAATTAATTTTTTTTAATTGCTTGACAGCCCTAATTTTAATATGGCTAATGTAAACACATACATCCAGGAACAAAACCTGTAGGCCTTAGTTAGAGGATGGGGGACTCTATCCTGGGAAGCAGTGACTCTGAAAAAGATTTGGGGGTAGAAGTGAATAAGTAGCTGAACATGAGCTCCCAGTGTGATACAGTGACCAAAATAGCTAGAGTGATCCTGCGATGCC
Organism: Caretta caretta; assembly: GCF_965140235.1. Classification (NCBI taxonomy): domain Eukaryota; kingdom Metazoa; phylum Chordata; order Testudines; family Cheloniidae; genus Caretta; species Caretta caretta. The sequence goes on from NC_134225.1 coordinate 10,516,850, forward strand.
TAAATAGGGGAATCTCGAGTAGGAGTAAAGAGGTTACTGTACCTCAGTAGTGGCACCAGTGTGATCCCTACTGTGTCCAGTTGTGGTATCCACAATTCAAAAAGGATGTTTATAAATTGGAGAGTTCAGAAAAGAGCCACAAGCATGATTAAAGGACTGGAAAACATGACTTATAGCGATACAGGCAAGGAGCTCAATCTATTTATCTTAACAAAGAGAAGGTTAAGGGGTGATTTGATTACAGTCTCCAAGTACCTACATGGGGAACAAATATTTAATAATGGGCTCTTCAATCTACCGGCGATTGGTATAACATAGAAGTTGAAGCTAAACAAATTCAGACTGGAAAAACGATGTAAATGATTGACAGTGACGGTAATTAACCATTGGAATAATTTACCAAGGATTGTAAATTTACCAAGGATTCTCCATCACTGACCATTTTAAAATCCAGATTGGGTGTTTTCCGACAAGATCTGCTCTCGGGATTATTTTTGGGAAGCTCTCTGGCCTGTGCTATCCAGAAGACCAGACTAGATGATCCCTTCTGTCACTGGAATCTATGAATCTATGATTTGCCTAATTTTGAGACAACGCCGGAGCCAGTAGCCCTGGGGATGATGGAGAAAGGAAGGGAGAATTGAGGCTGTGCAGCTCAAGCCAACAACCCTAATCCAATGACTGCTTCATCTTGAGCGGATACTTTTGAATAACAAATTCCCTTCCAAACTGAGGTGGCACCCCCTCTTCTCTCCCCCACCTGATACACTGGAAAGGGCCCAGGATGTCTGGCTGCAACAGGCCCGAGGATCACAGCCCTTCAACAGCTGCACCAGGTCCGGGGCTCGCAGCCCTTCAGCCTCTAGGCTGGGCCCGGGAGACGCAGCCCTTCACCCTCTAGGCTGGGCCTAGGGCTCGCAACCCTTCAGCCTCTAGGCTGGGCCCAGGGCTCGCAGCCCTTCAGCGTCTGCGCCGGGTCTGGGGCTTGCAGCCCTTCAGCATCTCCACCTGCCTGCAACTCACAGCCCTTCTGCTCAGCTCTTTGGGACTCAGCCCCAGCCACTGAAAAGTTGGAATTCTTTTTTAAGCAGAAAGTGGATTTGTGCCCATGACTCAAAAGCTGCAGGACAGATTCTGTCCCAGCCTGGCCCCGAGCACAGATTCCCCTGGGATTTGGCTGAGATGGGAGAGGAGGAACGTCAGTGTGTGAGGGGATCTGGAGAGCAGCGCAGGACAGGGGTTGAGAGAGATGCTCTCTCTCAGCTTTGCTGCCAGGACTCTGAGTTGTCTGTAGTTCATATCTGGAGGCTGGGCACTGCCTGACTGCGGGACAGGCTGATGGCACTGCTCTACTCACCCAAGACAGGCTGTGTTCTTGGAGCAGGGCTCTTCCCTGCATAGGATCAGACCCCGCCTCACGGTGTACTTACCTTTCCTGAGTTGGCATTTATATTCCCTAGCCCTGGGCATGTTTCACTGGCCCTCATTTTCCCTAATAAGGGAGGGGTTTGCTCCTTCCTCTCTTCCGGAAGCCCTGAGGATCGTCCAGCCCTGCTGAGCTCTCGATGGTTCCCTTGGCCTTGGCCTCACAGCCTATCACGTTTCCCACTTCTGGTTTGGAAGAAACGTGCCTGCGAACATACAGCCGGTCTGGGCTTGGCGAGATGCCGGGTGAGGCCAGTGCAGGGTCTCAGGAAGGGCCATTTTCCAGTTACATAATTTCGCAGAATTTAATGGGACATTGGACCATCAAGTCTGACTTCCTGTATAACACAGGCTAGACAGTCCTTCCACCCTGACACCCCTTCCACCTGGACACCCCAATGGTAGGGAATCTACAAGTTTAAAAATATTGACAAAGTTTAAAACCTTCAACTCTTCTCCAGGCTGCTCCTTCCCATAGCAAGAGCCTCACAGAGAGCCTGAAAAGAGAGAGAGAGAGAGAGAGAGAGAGAGAGAGAGAGAGAGTCAGGAATGACAACCATACAGGTGGGGAAGGTACTACATTTATAAACAGCAGGTCCTGCTGTAATGTCACATGCTATGCTTGCGTTATGTCAAGGTTACAGAAGATGACGACCATGTTTTCAGAGTCAGAAGCCAAGGCATCCGATAGAAGGGTTGAGCCACTGGCTAGACCAGTACAGTGAAAGTGAGGCACTCTCGTGTTGAGGCAGTTATGCTGGTGTAGGAGTGCTAGTCCTGGGATCGCTATTCCTATAGGAGAAGCGGAATAAGCTTCACGGGTATAAAGATGTAGAACTGCAACCACACTAGGCCCTGGTCCACACTAGGAGTTGAGGTCAAATTTAGCCGTGTTAAATCGATTTAACCCTGCACCCGTCCACACGATGAAGCCCTTTTTTTTGACTTAAAGGGCTCTTAAAATCGATTTCCGTACTCCACCCCAGACAAGGGGATTAGCACTTAAATCAGCCTTGCCGGGTTGAATTTGGGGTACTACGGACGCAATTAGACGGTATTGGCCTCCGGGAGCTATCCCAGAGTGCTCCGTTGTGACCGCTCTGGACAGCACTCTCAACTCAGATGCACTGGCCAGGTAGACAGGAAAAGACCCGCAAACTTTTGAATTTGAATTTCCTGTTTGCATGGTCACCGGCAGCTTGCCACGCTGGCCAGAGCTCATCAGCAGAGGTGACCATGATGGAGTCCCAGAATCGCAAAAGAGCTCCAGCATGGACCGAACGGGAGGTACCTGATCTGATCTCTGTATGGGGAGAGGAATCCGTGCTATCAGAACTCCATTCCAGTTTTCGAAATGCCAAAACTTTTGTCAAAATCTCCCAGGGCATGAAGGACAGAGGCCATAACAGGGACCCGAAGCAATGCCACGTGAAACTTAAGGAGCTGAGGCAAGCCTACCAGAAAACCAGAGAGGCAAACGGCTGCTCCAGGTCAGAGCCCCAAACATGCCACTTCTATGATGAGCTGCATGCCATTTTAGGGGGTTCAGCCACCACTACCCCAGCCGTGTTGTTTGATCCTTCAATGGAGATGGAGGCAACACAGAAGCAGGTTTTGGGGACGAGGAAGATGATGATGATGAAGTTGTACATAACTCACAGCAAGCAAGTGGAGAAACCGGTTTTCCCAACAGCCAGGAACTGTTTCTCACCCTGGACCTGGAGCCAGTACCCCCCGAACCCACCCAAGGCTGCCTCCCAGACCCGCCAGGAGGAGAAGAGACCTCTGGTGAGTGTACCTTTTAAAATAGCATACATGGTTTAAAAGCAAGCATGTGTAATGATTAATTTGCCCTGGCATTTGCGGCTCTCCTGGATGTACTCCCAAAGCCTTTGCAAAAGGTTTCTGGGGAGGGCAGCCTTATTCTGTCCACCATGGTAGGACACTTTACCACACCAGGCCAGTAGCACATACTCGGGAATCATTGTAGAACAAAGCATTGCAGTGTATGTTTGCTGGCATTCAAACAACATCCCTTCTTTATCTCTCTGTGTTATCCTCAGGAGCGTGATATCATTCATGGTCACCTGGTTGAAATAGGGTGCTTTTCTTTAGGGGACATTGAGAGGTGCCCATTCCTGCTGGGCTGTTTGCCTATGGCTGAACAGGAATGTTCCCCGCTGTTAGCCACGGGGAGGGTCTAGCCACGTGGTGGGGGGAGGCAAAATGCGACCTTGGAACGAAAGCACATGTGCTGTGTATGTAATGTTAACAGCAAGGTTTACCGTGAAAGAGTGTAGCCATTGTTCTTGCAGGTTTAGCAGGTCAATGCTCAAACCACTGAGCTATCCCTCCCCCCCACAACACAATACAGGGATCACTCACCTGGCATTGAAATGCAGACAGCTCTGGATGGAGCATAGCTGATGTGCAACAGCACTCAACAACACTATACAGGGATCACCCACCCAGCACTGAAATGATGCCACCTCTGGGGTAGGAATGCAGCAGCTGTTCAACAGCCACAGAGCGACACTACTCACAGTTTAGAGCAGGATGTGAAGAAGACTCTCACTTCCATTCGAAAGCTCTGGGGGAGTTCACAGAAACAGACCATGCTGTTAACCTGAGCTGAACAGCAGCCAGGACACAATAGATTGGGTCTGCACTGCGGGTAACCAGACAACAACTCTGCCATGAGGGATTCATTCTGATTGATGGAGGGAGGGATGGGGCAGGGAGCCAGTCAAGCTTGGGGAACTAATTCCTTCTCCAGGACGCTTTGCTCCAGGATCTTAGAGCCCAGGCTCTACGGACATTAATTCCTGCACCACCCAGCTGGAAGGGAAGGGCTGGGGCAGGTCTTTGCGCTCCACATGTCACAGGAGGACAAGGCAGAACAAACCATGTCACAGAATGAATCAGTTGCATAGCCTGGACTAGAACCCAGGAATCCTACCTGCCAGCTCTCTGCTCTAAGCATTAGACCCCACTCCGCTCGCAGTCAGGATAGACCCCAGGAGTCCTGATTCCTGGACACACACACACACACATTTCTCTAACCCAGTGGTTCTCAACCAGGGTTACGGGTGCCCCTGGGGGTACGCAGAGGTCTTCCGGGGGTACACCAACAGGCTACACAAAAAGCTTTAGCAAAGCCAGGACAAACTAAAATGTCATACAGACAATGACTTGTTTATACTGCTCTGTATACTGTTGGGTGTGTTTTGTTATAGGATTATAGTCTGTTAAAATATGTGTATATTAAATTCAATATGGAGTTTGTAAAGACAGAGCAGCAATCCAAGATGGCGTCGGAACGGCCATCTTGTGACCGCCATGTTGTTGTTTACGGTGATCATGGCCCAGTCACAACTGGATCCAACCGGTTTTTCCCGCCATTGGCAGCTCCCAGGACAATTTTACCTCAGACTGTTTCCACCCCGGCTGGGGCTGTACCATGTTTTCCCGCCGCTCCGTGCAGGAAGGGCCGGGACTGGCTGAGCAGCGGTACAGTCCGTGCCAGTCGCTGGGCGCGCGCGGCTCCAGCCCTCCCCGCCCCCGGCAGCGCTGAAGGACGCCATTCCTGACGGGGCGAGACGGGCAGAGGCCGTTCGCTCCATTCGACCTGCTCCTGTTCCTGGGTACAACACGGGGCCTGGCTGAGGGGGGCTGGGTGGAGGTGGGCGAGGGGCCTGACCGAGGGGGGAGGTGCGTGGAGGGGGGGGCGAGGGGCACTGCTGGGGGGGGGACACTGGTTGGAGAGGGGACTTGCAGCTCACTGGGGGGCCCTGACTAGAGTGGGCTGAGGCCCCACGACCCCAACCCAGTCCTCGCTTTAACCCTGCCCAAGGCCCCCGCCTCCCTCTGCGCCCCACATGACCAGGTGGGGGTTCAGTGGGGACCTGCGTGGCCCTGTCACTGGGCGCCCGCCCCTTGGTGCCCAGGCCCAGCCCTCGCAGCGCCAGAAGTGGGGGGCTGCGGCGTTCGGCCGTCTTCAGCCTTGCAGACATCAACCCGCCAGCACCCCAGTTGCTTTATACTGAAATCAGTCACTGGGAGGGCTGGGCCCGTCCATCAGTGACACTAGGGGGGGCCGGGCCCGTCCACCAGTGACTGATTTCAGCGTCACTAGGGGCTGTCGTCCAGCGTCACAGACACTCCCCAGAGCAAGGCAGGGAGAGGCCAGGGCGTGCCCAAGGTCAGGAGCAGAGCCGGGGCAGAACCCAGGAGTCCTGACTCCAGCCCCACCCCGCACACAGCTGAGTCCTACTTCTACCCACAGGGCTCGAGGGGACGTGGCAAGAGGCGGAGATGGCCCCGTCCGGACTGAAGGCGGTGGTGCGCAAGAGTGAGTGCGGAGCCGGGGGGTCTGAGCCCGGTCGGGGGCAGGGTCTGGTTGGGTGTGGGTCTGGGGGGGCAGGGCCCAGTTGGGGAGCCCTGGGAGGGGTGCTCCTGGGGGTGTCTCACCCTCGGGGAGGATTAGGAGTCAGTCGGAGCAGAGAGCTCCCCCCCGCCTGCCTGTCACACACCAGGAAGGGGAGGAGGCTGTCTGCCCCACCCCCAAGGGCTGCCCCCTCCCATAGGAGCTGCATTTTGCGGGGGCGTCATCATCGTCATCTCTTTCCATCAGGATGACTCCCACCAGGGCCGGTGCAAGGATATTTTGTGCACAAGGCGAAACTTCCACCTTGCACACTCCCCCCCCTCCCCCGACAACCTCTGAAAACTAGTAAAGTTAGCATTATAAACAGCCTGTCAGAACGGGTAACGGCTGCGCGCGAGGAGAAAAATGACGTCATAGCCACTTCGTAATGTTGCCGGCACCCAGTGCCGAGAGGCTGAACAACAGCTTGAGTGGTTCGTTACCCGGTGTGCTGCACCCAATAATCACAACGGGGTGGAGAAGCAGAAAAGTTTATTTGCAGCTGCAAAAAGGTACAGGGAGAATAAAATCTCAAATCCTGCACAACAGAGCAGGAAGTTACACAGGCTTTTATACATCCTTTTTCCCAGCATACTTATCCAATAGCAAGCTGCTCCAAGTATCCATATAGCCAGCCAATCCAGTTCCCAGCTAGTTCCCTGATTCTCTGTATCATTTGTTAAACTATACATAAAGCTGCTTTATTCAGCATTGTTCTTCCATATCTCCCCTGTTTGGCCTTGCTTAGTTTCAGGCAGTCTGACTCTGCAACATACTGTTGCAGATTCTCAGCATAACTGCTGTGTGTGTGCCTCCAGGCGGGGGGGCCAAGGACACTTGGGCCTAGCACGCAGAGCTGCTGTGAGTGCCTCCAGGCAGGAGGAGGGGGGCCAAGGACACTGGGGCCTAGTGCGAGGGGGCTTCATCGACACTCGTGGTCTTCCATCCCCTCGAGTTACCTAGTGGCCATGCCCCAGTGTCCCCAACAGTAACATAGTAAAGCAGTACACTTCTGCCCGGCCCCAACACAGAGCTGGCGTAGGCTATAGCTGTAATGTAGGAGAGATCAAGGTAAAGCCTTACACTTCAGAAGCCCAACCCACTTTTGTTACTTCAGAAGCCCAACCCACTGCTGAATCTCCAGCCCAGGCTGCAGTGGAGGGGCCTGTGGCTAAATCCAGACCACAGACCTGGGGTTTAAAAGACCCTTGGAAAGTGGATTCAGTTCTGATGTTCCATGGTTGCCCCCAGAACTGGGACAGAGCAAAAGTGGCCCACAGCTCAGGACGGCCAGTGGTGCTAATAACCTTTAGCTCTTCTCTTAGCTTTTCCTCACTAAATCGCACAGTTAGGAGGGCCTGACACGTGACTTCTGAATACTTGGGGTGGGCCATACTGCCCTGGTTCAAGAGGGGTCTCTGAACAGGAATAGCAGGGGGCTGCGGGTCAGGAGTGAAGGGCATCTGCAGAGTCGTGAGGGGGGGAACCCAGGACTGGAATAGCTGCGGGTCAGGAGTGAGGGGCACTGGTGGAGCTGGGAGGGGGGGGGGGTGAGCAAAGGGCTGGGATAGCAGGGGGCTGCAGTCAGGAGTGAGGGGCATCTGCAGAGCCATGAGGCAGGGATCCCAGGACTGGAATAGCTGCAGGTCAGGAGTGAGGCAGAGCTGGGGGGGGACAGACCAGGGCTGGCATAGCAGGGGGCTGTGGACAGGAGTGAGGGGCACTGGCAGAGCTGGGAGTGGGTGGGAGCCCAGGGCTGGGATAGCAAGGGCTCCAGTCAGTAGTGAGGGGCACTGGCACAGCTGGTGGGGGCAGTCCAGGGCTGGCCTGGGTGGGGGGGGTGTAGCTGCAGTTCAGGGTCGAAATGCCTGGGCGGAGATGCGTGGAGAAAGCAGGTTTGTGTCTGCCTTCACCATGTCTGGATCCAGTCTGTGCTGCCAGCCCCTTACCGTGCACTCGAACCCCACGTGCCCCAGTGAACGGGGCGTCCGCATGCCGCAGGTGTAAAGGAACTGCAGGAAAGCAGCAGGGAGGCCAGCGCGTCCTGGTGCAGAATAGCCCCTGGAGCCTCATTAGGACCGAGCAGCCAAGTCCTGATGGGCTAGAGGTGGGGTAGGGAGAGGCATTGCTTGAGTTATGGGGGAAACATAGTGTGTTGGGCAGTGCACTCATGCACACCAGCTACCGGGAGTGGGAGTGAGAGTGAGAGCACAGGTCAGGGTCTCGGGGCTATTGCCCTACGGGGCCAGCCAGAATCAGGTGCTTCGTAGGGGTAAAACAAACAGATGTATTATGGTAGCACCCAGGAGCCCCAGTCATGGACCAAGGCCCCATTTTGCAAGGCGTTGTACATTATTCATTAGGTGTATTACAGTGGTGCCCAGGAGCGCCAGTCATCACCAACAAAAAGATGGTGCTTGGCCTGAAGAGCTATCTAATTGCTTAGCTGGGCTGTGGAAGGTGCCCAGGAGACAGGCCAGCAGTTCCCTGAGTGGGGCATGCCTTGGAGGGGTTCTATGTGCAGGACTCAGAATTTGAAGTCTTTGTTGTGTTGCTGTCCCCCATACACAGTGAGGGTCCCTGGATCCTGAAACACTGGAATGCGTTACCTAGGGAGGTGGTAGAATCTCCTTCCTTAGAGGTTTTTAAGGTCAGGCTTGACAAAGCCCTGGCTGGGAAGATTTAACTGGGAATTGGTCCTGCTTTGAGCAGGGGGTTGGACTAGATGACCTTCTGGGGTCCCTTCCAACCCTGCTATTCTATGATTCTATGATTCTATGATCCCCTCCAGTCAAGAGGTGCTGGACAGGATCTGTTTTCTTCCTGCACGGGGCCAGATCCTTAGTTCAGCTGCGCTCGTATCCAGCCTGGCAGAAAGGAAGGGGGATCAGACCCATGGCCCATCTAGCCTGTCACTCCACCACGATCGCTGACTGGGGGCTCTGCTAGGAGCACAACACTATCTGGCCTGAAAGCAGCCTCTGAGCCACTTCCCCGAGGCGTCCTTCCACCAGCCAGTGGGTCCTGGCTCAGGGCACAGCCATCCCGTCTGAGCCCCACCACTAATCCCCGTCTCTTTCACTCGCAGAGATCCTCAGCGTTGTCCTTCACAGCGTGAAGAAGAAAAGAGAATGGAAGGTAAGCAGGCCGAACCTGTTGCCCTGGTGTCCCCCTGGGGATATGCTGTATCCATATATCATGCTCCTCCCCCTCCAGCCTCTTGAGATTCATTAGGAACCTGAGCTTTTCCAGGCTGGATCAGATCCCTGCTCTGTCTAGCCCATCATCCATCCCCAGCTAGGCTTGGGTATGTCTGCCTTCCCACCGCGCTGGATCAGACCCAGCTTGTCCAGCTAGCCCCATATCTCCCCCCACACACACACACCGGATCAGACCACTGGGACCAGTGAATCAGCCTGGGTGGGAGGAGAAGCAGGAGAGTGCCAAGCATGGGGCAGTATGTACAATTGGCCAGGAAGGTTATTGAGCCCCCGGCATGGACTGGGCTGGGGGATGTGGAGCAGCGGGTTAGGCCGGTGCGGCAGAGGGAGCATTCGGCACGGCAGGAAGGTGGTGGAGATGTTGGGCCAATGGCCTACAGGGCTTTCCTAGGGGAACACGGAGACTCCCCTTGTTTCATTTCTCTGTGCGCAGCACAATGTCAGGATGGGAATGGGGCCAGTAGGGGCTCCCTAGGAGGCTGCTTCCCCAGAGCTGGGCTTCATGTTCTTTGCCACGTGAGGCACAGACTGTCCCCCAGACCTCTCCGCAGTGCAATCCTGTGGGGATTGGATGGGCAGGTGCAGCAGGCGGAGAGAGGCGACCTCAGCTGAGACTCAAAGCGAAGGAGACTCGATGAGGCAGAGGCTCAGGGAGCAGGGGCTGTTGGGGAGGAGGCTCCTGCATCTGCAGCAGCAAGGTGAGTGGAGGGAGACCAGGGGCAGGGGGCGCTGGCAGAGCAGGGTGAAGCCCAGAACCCGCAGGGGCTGCCCGCGGAGGGAGCGCTGTAGGAGAGGACTGCGAGCTGGGGCTTGGGGCTTGGGACAGGGCAGCCAGGTTCTCACCTGTCACAATGGCTGGTCGAGGGGTCTGAACAGGTTCCAAACACCCTGCCAGGCTAGCTGGCTTGGCGAAGCTGCAGGTGACCAGCATGGCGCCCAGGGAGGGAGGGGACCCTGATGGTAGTTGCCTGGGATTGCTGCTCGGCCGGCTGTTCCCTGGGCACTGCTCAGAGCCCACTTAGTTCAGCAGCAAGGCAATGCCAGGCCCCATCTGTGGCCGGGCATGGACACTTCTGTGGCAGCGAGAGATATGACTGGGCCCTAAGGATGTCCCGGGCACATGGGCACAAGCCCTGCTCCAGGTGGGGAGGGAGCCCAGAGCCAGGGGGGTAAAAACCAGCCCACCTCCTGATGGCATCATGCTAGGCCCTGAGTCCCCAGGGGCTGGGCATGGGCTGGGCCATTTGAGCAGCAGGGAGGGGCCTCGGCAGGTGCTGACAACCCCCTTCTTCCCCCTTTGCAGTCGGTGCAGGCTTTGATCAATGACTTCCAGGGCACCCCCACCTTCAACTACAAGGCAGTTCACGTCTTCTTCCTCAGCCGTGAGTATCGGGGGTCGGGGGATCCCCCAGCTGGGAGCCTGGACAGCGGCACACTGGAGCCTGGGGGTGGGGGGGTCTCTCTCTGCCGGCAGGCCAGTGCGCAGCACCCTGATTATGCTCTGCCCTCCTGCAGGGGATGCAGCCCCAGCAGGCCAGACCGAAAGACCCCACCTATCCCTTCCCCCGCTTCTCCCCCACGGGCCTGCCTCCAGCCAGCACGGCTCACAGACACCTGCAGCATGTGCCCAGAAAGGCGGCCTCTGGCTACCATTCCCAGCATGCATTGCTCCATCAGTCCCAACTCGGTGGGGGGATGGGACAGCACCAGAATACCCAGTGTGTCAGGGTCATATCTGCTTCTCCCCATTACAGCGGCAGGGGGAGCCCAAGTCCCTGTTCCTCCTTGTGCATCATCCTATGTTGTACACTCCGGTCACTCAGCCCTGCGGGGGGGCTGAGGGCAGGGTGTGAGACAGGGGCTGCGTAGGAGAGATTGTGGCTCCCCCTCGCTGCTGATGCTGCAGAAGGCGAGAACCCGGCATGACTCTGGTTCGTGGGGGCTGGACTCATCGTTGACTCCTGTGTGGCCCTGCTGGCTTGCCCAGGTTCCCCACAGGCGTGCAGCACTACTGCCCCTGCTATGCCCGGTCTGGCCCCGTCCGTGGGGGCTGGCACTGTGCTGGGGGTCCTGAGCCCTGTGCCTGTCACTCCCACCCACTGCCTCTGCCTTGCAGCCTGTCCTGAGCCTCTGTTCAAGGAGCTGAGGAAGTCACGGATCACCAAGGTCATCAAAACCCTCAAGGAGATCAACATGGCCTTCCTACCTTACGAGAGCCGGGTGAGGGGTGGCCGGGCTTTGGAGGAGCAGGTCTGCGGGGCGGATGGTGACGTATGACACTCCACCCTTATTGTTTCATGTGGCTTGGCGGGGGAACCTTTCCCTTCTAGGGCCCCGGGTTTGACGCCAGCACAGGGCAGCAGGGACTAGCTGGCTGCTCACACCCTGTGAGCTGTGGAATCGCTGGCTTCAACCTGGTGGATGTATGGGGGAGGAGGGCCCTGCCTCCCTGGCTTTACCAGCTCTTACTGATGGTTTATACTAGGCCTGCAAGACAGCCTGATACTCCACACGCCTGCCCTTTACCCAACCACCCCATCCCCTCCTTGTGTCATCAGTGGATTTCCCCCCTCCTGCCCCTGAGGGGCAGGACTGTGGTGTCAGCCCCATTGCATTGATGGGGAAACTGAGGCACAGAGAGACATGAGCCTGGTCTACACACAAAAGCTTTGTTGGTATGGGTTTGTTACAGGGACAGGAGAGAAAAAATCCCCTCTGTAACTGATGCAGCTGTGGTGGCAGAGCCCCTGGGTAGGTGCCGTTACGCTGGCAAAGCAGTCCTTTCGCCACTCTAGCTGATTTCATCTGGGGTACCAGTGCCAGCTGTGCCAAGAGAAGCTTTGGCTGGTATAAGCTGAGTGTCCGTCAGGAGGTTTTGCTGGCTCACCCGTCCCGTTGCGCCAGCAAACCCTTCATGGGCCGATACTATTTATTGGTGTCCAAGCACGTTTGTCCCCATGGCTCGTTCTGTTCGGCCAGTGAAATAAGCGACAGCGGCAGACGCGCCTTGATGCCGGGTTTGCCCGTGGCTGTGCTGGGGCTTTCGCCAGACGAGAAGCGTCGCCAAGCCCCCTCCCCCAACATTGAGGGCACCTGGGAGTCTGCAGCCAAGTAAGGACCTGAACCTGGGGCATCTTCATCCCAGGCTGGTACATGAATCTCTGGCTCGCTATCCCTCTACCACAACAGGAGTGGCACTGGCAAAGGGATCTCTCCCTCACTAGGGGCTCGCTACAGCTCCACCAGGCTGGCCTGATCCAACAGCGCGTCTATGGGTCACAGCTGGCCTGGCTGCAAGCAGTTGGCACCGGGGTCTGATCTCTGCTCTCCCCTGTCCCCAAGGTGTACTCCCTGGAGAGGCCATAGAGCTTCCACAACTGGTTCAGCCCCTACCGCTTTTTCGAAAAGAACAAGCAGATGGAGATGCTGGCAGAGCAGATTGCCACATTGTGTGAAACCCTGGAGGAGTATCCAGCCATCCGCTACAGGAAGTGAGTGTGCCCAGGGGAAGGGGTACCCAGCTATCCCCTATAGGAAGTGAGTGTGCCATGGAGAAGTACCCAGCCATCCTCTACAGGAAGTGAGTGTGCCCAAAGGGCGAGGGTACCTGGTTACCTCCTACAGGAAGTGCATGTGCCCCTGGGGGAGGAGCTGTTTCTGACCCACAGGGTTTGTCTTTGCTGCAGGGACCATGAAGATAACTTCCACTTGGCGCACGCTGTGCTGGCCAAACTCAAGGTGTTCAAGGCATACGAGCCCAGCATGGGAGAGGTGAGCGAGCTGTGTTGGCCACGCCCTTGCCATGGGACAGAGCCGCGGGGGAGCACATGAGAAGTAGAAGGAAGGAGGAGTGATTTAGAACCTGCTCGGAGATCCTGGCGGGGGGAGGGGTGGGGTCTAGTCACCCTTGGAGATCCTGAGGGGTTGGCAGAACAATAGCATTCCCTGTGTGGCTGGATTAATGGCCACAGCCCTTCTCTAAGACTGGCTGTGGGCAGATCTCAAAGTGCTCTACAAAGGCTAGTGTCCTTATCCCCTCTGTATAGATGGGGAAACCGAGGCACCAACTGGGGAAGTGTGTGCCCAGCATAATCTCTTTGTTTATAAACAGGGCAGTTCGGTCACAGAACTAAGCTTCGCACACAGAGCCTCTTCCACACCTGGACACTCCTGTCTGTGTGTGCTCCTACACCCATCACCATGGTATCAGAATCTCACGAATGAATTCAGCCTCCCAGGGGAGGCAGGGTGGCCTGTGTTACAGAAGGGAAACTGAGGCATACAGGGAGTCTGCCAGAGCAGGCATAGAACCCAGCTCTCCCGAGCCTTAGCCACAAGTCAGCCCTGGCCTGTGGGCTTCCCCTAGCTCCTGCCATCCCCATCCCACCCCCAGCAGAGGGCAGCTGCAAACCCACCCTGCCCTGGATTCTCACACGGGAAACCCAGTAGCTCCTGCCCCCCCAGGAGAAGCAAAGTGATGTAAAATCCAAGGCCTGCCCAGATCTCTCTCTCCTGTTGCCTCTGCTCTTGCTTCCAGCCTTTGCTGAGTTGCTGGGAGACTGTGCACCTGTGACCAACTGGGAATGTTTGTAATATCTTTTATGAATCTGATGCGTGCCTCAGTTTCCCTATATATATTCCTGGCTTCTCTGGCAGGGGGTGAAGGGGAAGGATTCTTGGGGAAGGTAAGAGTCATGCGGGGCCGGGGGGGGGGGGGTGTCACCTCCCTGTCTTGGTGAAATGAAGAGAATCCAACACAGATCAGCCTGGGGGCCAGAAAGACCGTGCCAGCTCCAATGACTCCTGGCTGGATGCTCCCAGCAGGGAATTGGAGCAGGGCCCCCAGCTCGAGAACACAGGGTTGGAAGGTTTGAGCTGGGGGATGAGTGCGGGAAGCTGGGAGCTCTCGCCTGAGAACTGACCAAGGTCAGGCCGAGGCCTGGTCTACACGAGGCAATTGGGTCGGTGCCACTGTGTCGCTCGGGGGTATGGGAAAGGCAGCGTCACTGAAGCGGAGCAGCTGAAGTGGTTTACATGTAGACAGGCCCTGAGTGAGAGACCCGGAGCTGAAAACAGGTTTCTCTGCAGCTCGGCCAGGCTCTGGGCTGACCAGAACGGCCTCTTGCTTTAACCTTCAGTGGGCTGGGCTGCCCAGGCTGGGGTCCAGGTGCCTAAGAAACCCGACTGTTCTGACAACGCTGGGTGAGTGGCCCTGTCACCCGGGCTGAGGGGCGTCGGGCCCTGCGGAGTGGATGGGTCTCTCCCAGGATCTGTCCCAGCTGGACTCTCTGGGCAGGGCTCACGGGGTAAAGACTAGTGGTTCAGTCTCAGGAGGCGGGAAGGCCATGTGGCCTGTCCTGGAGGAAGAGAGAGACTTGTTGGGGTCTGGCACAGCAAAGGGCTTCCTCCCAGAGATTTCCACAGCTGGGACCCTGGCACTGACCCTGTGGATCCATGACTGCACCATTCCTCTCTACTTTCCCATCGACCAAGACAGTGTTGCCTAGTGGATAGAGCCCTGGACTGGGACGGGCGACCCGGGCTCTATTCCCAGCTGGGTGACCTTGGGCAACTCACCTCCCCTATTTACCCCTCAGTTTCCACATCTGTAAAAGGGGGATAATGCTACCAGTCTCGGGCAGGGGGGCCCCCTCTGGGATAGCTGGCTGCCATGGCACAGATGCTCTGTAACTCACAGCTGGCAGTACAGGCCTGCCTCCAGAGGGGAGCCTGGCACACACCTGGCTGCCCAAACCATCTACCCAGGGAAGAGACTGACAGCATGCTTGTTAACCACTGGAGCTACTTGCTGCAGCAGAGCTGGCTCCAGCCTGCAGCCCCAGTCTGATCTGGGCTATTCTCAGGAGCTGATAGCGGTGCTGGGGAGGGAAAATCCTGCTCTGTGCACACCCTGCTGCTGTGACTCCCGTTGAGTCCCCCCAGGGATATTCCTGAGGCTCTTGCCAAGCCTCCCTGTCACAGGTGAAAGCACTATCCCCATGTTACAGGGGGGGAAACTGAGGCATGGAGCAGCATGCCAGGAGTAGGTGGCAGAGGCAGGAATAGGAATAGCCCAGATCAGGGGGACGGGGGCTCCCATTGCACTGCCAGGGGGAACTAGAGAGACCCCTGACCCCAGCGCCCGAGAGAACCTGTTGAGGGAGGAGCAGCAAGAACCTAAATTTGATCATTAACTGTGTGGAGTTCAGTGGGTTAGAGCGGATGGTGCTGGGAGCCAGGACTCCTGGGTTTTATGCTCAGCTCTGGGAGGGCAGTGGGGTCTAGTGGGATAGAGGGGGCCTGGGAGCCAGGACTCCTGGGTTTACCCCCAGCTCTGAGAGGGGTGGGAAGAGCAGGATCTCAGGATTTGATCGGGGAACTAGGACTCCTGGGGCCACGGACTCGTGTGCCTGGGCTGTGGGTGCGTCCCAGGGGTGCTAGGGCTGACCTGTCTGTCCCCGTGCAGGTGTGGACAAGGAGAACCTCACCAAGCTGATCCAGCATGCCAACATCCAGCAGCAGAGAGACATCATCCACAACATGCTGTTCCTGGGCATCTCTCTCACGCCTGGGGTAAGGGACTGGGGCCAGGGGCCAGCAGCTGTACTCATGCCAGGGGGCAGATCTGTGCTGCACAGGGGAGCCCAGGCCATCCTGGAGGTGCCGCCCTATGGCAGTGACCTACTCCCAGCACAGAGGTGGCCTCTGTCCCTGTACAGTGGGGTGACGCCCTCCCCATATGAGGGTGACCCCCGAGTTACTCCCCATCTGGGGTGACTTCTTCTGCCCTGGCAGAGGATACTGGGAGTCAGGACCTCAGATCGCCAGCGAGCTGGAGCTGGTGACCACTGCTTGGGGTGGCCATGCGGCGAATGGGGGGAAGCAGCTCTGTTCTCCCGTCAGTCTCTCTCTCTCTCTCTCACTCAGTGATCCATTCTGTTTTCTCTGCCTCTCCCCTGCCAGCCTGGCTGGCGCGACTCAGGTAGGCCACGCTCTCCCTGTCTGCCCCCGTTCCCACCCCGCACCTCCTCCCTGCTGCCTCTCAGCCCCTCTCCCTTCCTCCCCCAGAGCAGGCAGCTGCGACCGAAGAGGAAGGCGCGGCTGGAGTCCAGCTACCAGCTCTCCCACTGGATCCCCATGCTCAGGGACATCATGGAGGTCCCGGGCCATCTGCTTCCTGGCCTTGGGGACTGGGGTCACAACCGGCAGGCTGGGCCCAAGGGGGTGGTTTGGGGTCAGCCATGTGTAGAGCCCTGCATAGCCGTGCCCCATTTCTGCGGATAGTGGATTGGCTGCAGATACAACCGTGCAGGGCTCTACTCCCCAGCAGCGCCTGGCCCGCGGCATCCAGCTCAGGCAGCCCGGGGCACGCAGGGCACGCAGGGCATAGCGAGCAGATCGAGGGACGTGATCGTTCCCCTCTATTCGACATTGGTGAGGCCTCATCTGGAGTACTGTGTCCAGTTTTGGGCCCCACACTTCAAGAAGGATGTGGATAAATTGGAGAGAGTCCAGCGAAGGGCAACAAAAATGATTAGGGGTCTGGAACACATGAGTTATGAGGAGAGGCTGAGGGAGCTGGGATTGTTTAGTCTGCAGAAGAGAAGAATGAGGGGGGATTTGATAGCTGCTTTCAACTACCTGAAAGGGGGTTCCAAAGAGGATGGCTCTAGACTGTTCTCAATGGTAGCAGATGACAGAACGAGGAGTAATGGTCTCAAGCTGCAGTGGGGGAGGTTTAGATTGGATATTAGGAAAAACTTTTTCACTAAGAGGGTGGTGAAACACTGGAATGCGTTACCTAGGGAGGTGGTAGAATCTCCTTCCTTAGAGGTTTTTAAGGTCAGGCTTGACAAAGCCCTGGCTGGGATGATTTAACTGGGAATTGGTCCTGCTTCGAGCAGGGGGTTGGACTAGATGACCTTCTGGGGTCCCTTCCAACCCTGATATTCTATGATTCTATGATTCTATGATTCACTCGGGGCCACCGGCCCGCAGCCAGTGGCTAGGCAACACGTCAGAGTTGGGGCTGTCCAGCACCCACTCGCCCCATCGCGCGGCTTCCTGTCCAGCAGCTCGAGCAGCACCAGTGTCCCCACCAGCTCCTGAGCAGCAGGATTTGAGATTGGAGAGGGTGAGGCCCCGGCACCCAACCCCTCCACCCCACTGTGATGCAAGATGCTCTGCTGCTGCCGTGTACGCTCGTGACCCCCCAGGAGCGGCACGTGATGAGAAACCCCTTCCCCCCCAGCCCCTACCCCCTCCACACTGCCCCTTCTCCTCAAGACCCCGCCCCCACACTGCCCCTTCTCGAGACCCCGCCCCCTCCAAGCTGCCCCTTCTCCTTGAGACCCTGTCCCCTCCACACTGCCTCTTCCCTGCAAGACCCCTTCCCCACCCTCGCTAGCTGCTGCCGGTGTGGATGCGGATACAGGTAAAAGGCGGCTTGTGGATTGCAGGCTGATGCACATCCACATTTTTGTATCTGCGCAGGGCTCTAGCCATGTGAGGGGCTCATCAGCGAGTCCTCTCCTGCTGCCATCCTTAGGGGTCTTAAATCATAGACACGAGTGCAGGGGAGTTGTCTTACCCGGTGCTGAGATGCTGCCAGCTCTGGGGTGGGGCATGGGCAGTATATACAGGGGTTCCTCACTAGAGCTGAATTCTTCCTAAGGAGTGGCAGGCAGCTGTTAACAGCCGCCCAGCAGCGCTGCCCAAGAGTCTAGGGCAGGAGGTGATCAGTGTGTAGGGCTGGAAGTGCAGAGGATCCAGGCAGCACACTGTCGTGACTGGCACTGGAATCTGAATGGCTGGCAGGGTCCTTGGCCTAACCTCCAGTGAGGAGCAGCTGTGTGACGTTCATCTAAAGGATGAACTCCTGCAGCACAGTACTGGTCACTGACTGACCGGGGAGAGCACCCCCTGCAGAGCCCCCCGCCCACTCCCTGGGGTCATAGAGCACCCTCTGCTGACTCACTCACACCTCCCAGCACCCAGTGGCTTTTCCTTAGAGGTCTCCTATCCAAGCACTGCCTGGGCCCAAACCTGCTTAGCTTGTGAAAAGTGACATGGTCACTCCTTCCCCCCACCCTTGCTGGGGGCTGAGCCCCTCATCACCCAGTCCTGTGGGGCACTCCTCAAGGGGGTGGGGGGCACACTTAGTTGCCTTCAACCTACTGGCTTGGGGCTCCTCCAGGCCAAGAATTAACCCCCCGACCAGAGCTCCTGTCCCTGGCAGATCAGAGGTGGGAGGCTCCAAGGCCCCTGTTCCAGCATTGTGATGGTTCCTCCTGTGGGATTTTGGGGCAGGTAGTTGCGGTAACCTCAGTCCCATGCATAATCCAATCAGGGGCGCCCCCTTCTGCGCCAGCCACAGCTTGGCAGGCCTTAAGCTTCCCTGTACAAGTCAAAGCAGCGGACTAATATAAAAGCCCCTATTATGTGGCATTAGGATGTATCATAGCCTGGGCCCCCTGCGTGGCTGGGACACACCTCATGGAGCAAGAGGCAGGGCCTGGATCTGCCCGCAGCAGGGAAGGAGCACTGAGGGCAGCCCCCTGCCTCCCCCACCCCAAGTGAGGGGCCCTGGATCCGGCTGCAGGAGGTCTCTGCCCTCCCCATAACGGTGGATGGGTAGGGAGGTCACAGCAGGGCACTGAGCAGCTGAGGGGGATGTGGGGAGATGGGGGCATCACTGGAGGAGTCAGCGTGCTCTTTGCTGGCTCCCCATGCCCCATCCTGGAAAGTGGGCCCCAGGCTGCTCCCCCCCAGGGACTGTCAATCATTGAGTGAGGAGCCATCTCAGCCCCTCCGCCCCAATGGGGCCTGGCTTGGCCACCAGGTCAGAGGTTCCTGCTGCTTGGCCCCTGCTGATCTGTCCTCCCCCGCCAGGACATCCTTGAGGACAAACTGGACAAGAGTCTGTGGCCCTTCGTGTCAGACCCGGTCCCTACCACCAGCTCCCAGGCTGCTGTCAGGTAAGGCTGAGCCTGGCTGGGCTGTGGACAGCAGAGCCCTGACACCCCCCCCCCCCAGGGTGTGGGAGCCTCTGTGCCTGGGAGTGCATGGCCAGGGCCCTGCCTTCTGCAGGGGAGGGGGTGCCCAAGAGCCTGGAGCCCTGGACCCCTCTTACCATGTCCCCCACGCCCCAGCAGTCCCTCAACACACCAGGGTCCAGGATAGAGGAAAGGGACTGGACGAGCTTTAGACAGCACCCCCAGCCCAGGGCAGGTGCCACCCTCCCCTACTCCCTTCTGCCTGCTTTGGGACTCCTGTCCCACTGCCTTGGGCAGGGCCTGCCTCCCATCCTCCTCCAGGCCCTGCCCTTCCATGCGGCATTCCCTCAGCGAGCCCCTAGTATCCACACTGTCCCTCTCTCCCCCCAGCCCCCGCTTTGGGCAGTGCCCACCCCTACACCTGGCATTCCCTCAGCGAGCCCCTGGGATCCACACTGCCCCTCTCTCCCCCCAGCTCCCGCTTCAGGCATTGGCACAAGAACAAGCCAGCGACTGAGTACCAGACGGGCCCGCGCCTCATCATCTACGTGCTGGGTGGGGTGTCCATGTCTGAGATGCGCTGCGCCTACGAATTGACCCCGGCCACCAGGGGCAAGTGGGAAGTGGTGATCGGTGAGTAGGGCGAGTCCTGGGGGGAAGGGTGGCTGGAATGCCCAGGTCAGGGACAGTTGGGACCTCCTGGGTGGGGGAGACCCTAAAACTGCCTGCCCAGCACCCACAGGGGGCCCTTGCTACCCTCTGTCCTCCCGCACCCAGGGGTCTGGGAACAGATGTGCTTGTCCCACAAGGCCTGTATCTAGCCACCTGATCTCCTGGCTGCTGGCTCCCCAGGCCTCTCATTGCCCAGGGACCATGTGTGGGGGCCCAGTCAGACACCCCCAGTAACTCCCATAGGGATATGGCTCACCCCCTGCACACACCCCTCTAAGACCCAAGGGTGAGGAACACTGTCAGCGAGTGGATTCTTGCCTGGCTGTGCAGGGTACAGCGGCACGAGGGGTGCGGTGCCAGGCCACAGTGTAGGCATATTCCAATATTTGTGATTCTGTTCATAAGAAATTGTAAACCTGCAATATTGATTTATAATATTTATTAAATCTGCATTTATAATTCTTCTATTTGACATAATTGTAAATCTGCAATATTGATTTACAATTCTGTATTAAAGCTTGCAAACGGTACCTTGCAAACCGCTCAATTGGCTTTGCTTTCTCTAAATTGATACTTTCTCTCACTTGTTATTAAGATGGACGCTTGTAAAACCAAACCGCTCATATTGACTCTGAATTGATACTTTCTCACTTGTTATTAAGATGGACGCTTGGAAAACCAAACCGCTCATATTGACTCTGAATTGATACTTTCTCACTTGTTATTAAGATTGACGCTTGTAAAACTAAACGGCTTAATTGACTCTGCTTTCTCTGTATTGGCGCTTTCCATTGATTGTAATGGAGATTGACATGCTTTTTAACTAACTTCACTTTATGTTCAATTGGCTCTACTTTGCAAACGGATACTTTGTAATGGAGATTGACATGCTTGTTTGTAACACCCATGAAGAACCGCGAATTGGAGCGGCGCTCATAGAAATGTCACATAGAGACTCCCACCTTCTATAGTTTGGATCAGGAATGCTAAAAAAACGGGGAGTCTCAAATAAATAACACCTTTGTATAATAAAAGAAAGGCAATACCGAAGGAATGTCAAGAGACAGGGAGTCTCAAATAAAATAACAATACTCGGTGAAATGAGAAATGTGTTTTTTTATTAAAGTAAGGAATGTATGTGAATGAATGGTGGGTTTTGAATAAACAGGGAAGCGCCAGCCTAGGAATTTAACATCGATTGGCCGAAGAAGACGCCAGGTGGAGACAACCAGAGAACCCCACCGGAGGGCAAACTGGGATCCACCCGACCAATTCAAAGGATGAAGAAAGCTGATGAGCACCTGACAGCCGTCCTGGAGCAGTCATGACTAACAATATGACAAAGCAAATTCCACGAACTGGCATAGGAAGAAATTCCTATAAAAATGGACACTAAGGACTGAGAACTTTGAGTCTCCAGTTCTGCCACTACCCTTCAGGAGCATCGGATGCGCATCTGACATGGACTCGGCTCCACTCTCGTGTACAGGTTACCTGGCCAGTACCCTGTCACGAGCAACCTCTAGGCTGGTAACTATAAACCCCTATGCAGAACTGGTATGAATGAATGAATGAATGAATGAATATATATATATATATATATAATTAAGTAAGGAATAAGTAACGATAGGACAGTGTGAGTTTTATATTTCTTTATTATATTTACAATAAATGTGGCATTTTGCCTTTTCCCTTTAATAAGATCCTGCTGGTTTTTATTTTATTGGTACAACAACAGGGGGTAGGAAAGAGTCCCTCCCCTCCTGCACTAGAGCAGGGTCCAGCTGCAAGGATGGGGGTGACGGTGATGCCACTCTCATACCCGCCCCACTGTGCCCACCGCTGCCAACCACCTCTCTCTCCCCCAGGTTCCAGTCACATCCCGACCCCCAAGCGCTTCCTGGATGACATCCAAACCCTCAACCAGCTGGACCCCGAGGAGGCCTAGAAGCAGCCCCCTCCCCCCAGAGACTCTGCCCCCCACAGCTCCAGCTCGCTGTCCCCAGCTCCACCTCCTCTTCTCAACAAGGCACCTTCCCCCCACTCCTGGCTGCGGTGTCAGTTCTTGGGGGGGGGGAGGGGGGAGGGAACGACTCCTTGGCTGTTAGGGCAGAGGGCAGGCCAGGCTCCCTCCCTCTGGCACAGCCTCTAGGGCTGTCACCCTTTGTGCCCTGTGGCCACCCTGCCCCCGATGGGGTAGGGGCAGAGTCTGGCTCCATTATCTACCAGCTTCAGCCATTCCTACCTCCCCTGCCTGGGACCCAAAGCACAGCACCTCCCCCTCCCCCTCCTGTCAGCCCTCCGCTAGTGATGCGGGGCACGCAGAGGCTGCTACCACCATCTGGCTTTGGGGGGGTTGTGATCCAGCCACTGAGCCCCAGGCTGTGTCTGTCCAGTCTGCAAAGGATTAAAGAGAACCCCCCTTCTGCCCCCATATCATCCCCATTCACCGCCTTGGGGTGCTGGCCCAGCCCTGGCTCCCTGCACCCCTCCCATC
Source organism: Caretta caretta (assembly GCF_965140235.1). Taxonomy (NCBI): domain Eukaryota; kingdom Metazoa; phylum Chordata; order Testudines; family Cheloniidae; genus Caretta; species Caretta caretta. The sequence goes on from NC_134225.1 coordinate 10,539,086, forward strand.
ACAGCCTGGTACCCTGGCCTCTTGGCCCTGTCCCCCAGTGGGGACCTCGGCTCCCGAAGGGGGGAGGGGTCCTAGCAGGAGTTGCAGTCAGAGTGCCCAAGTAAGTGGGGGTGGAGCCAGGACTGCGTAGGAGGCGCGTCCAGGGTTGGTCAGCAGCAGGTAGAGTGACCAGATGTCCCGATTTTATAGGGACAGTCCTGATATTTGGAGCTTTTTCTTATCTAGGCTCTTATTACCCCCCACCCCTTGTCCCAATTTTTCACACTTGCTGTCTGGTCACCCTAGCAGCAGGGCAGAGCGGGCTCGCCACCTGATGGGCCTGGATCAAATGCCCCAGCTCCATCTGAGGCAGCCAGCTCCAGCCCCCTTGGGTCTGATCAAGCCCTGTGCCAAGCCTCACCCCCTGCATCCCATGGGCCCTAGAGGTCCCCTCCCTCTTGCCTGCCAGGGGGGCTGTGCTGGCAGGAGTGACCCCAGGTAAAGGCAGTGACCTCCTTTACAGGGAGTGGCCTCGGTGGGGGGCAGAGTTTGTGTGTTCGCAGCTCTGAGGCCCCCCCCACCCATGATCACAAAGTCAGTGCTGGCCCTGCCCCTGGCTACTGCCCTGCCGGGCATGTGCCTGGGCCAATGAAGTGCATTGCCAAAGGCTGGCCGAGGTCTCTGCTGCTGTTCACAGGTGGGGGAAGGGAGGGGACAGGGCGGGGTGGGTGGCTGAGGGCCCAGGGAGCGGGATCTCCCCAGCTCCCCCTCCAGCCCTGCTGCAGGTCCCAGGCGTCCTGGCTCCGAGTCACCCGGCCAGCGCTGCCTCCCCGCACCCGGGAGCAGGGTGGGGCAGTGGCTGCTCCTTTCACTGTTGGACCAGGGCCTGGGGGCTGCTCTGCTCTGGCCTGTGGTCGCCCCCTGCTGGTGCAGTGCTGGCTCACCCGGCCGTGCCCCAGAACCTCCACAGTTCCCTGTGTCCCCCTGCCCCTACTGCCTTGTTCTGCCTCTGGTCCGTGTGCCAGAGGGACCAGGAGGGAGCCCCAGGAGTCCCCCCAAGCCAGCTATAGGGTCTCCAGCAAGTTTGGCTTGGGGCAAGCACTGAGCAAGCACCAGGACCCAGCCCCCAGGCTGGCCCCCACAGGGAACCATACCCACCCAGCCCCTGCCCCTCCCAGAATCAGCACTGGAACCCAGCCCTCTGCATCCCAGCCCCTGCTCTAACCACTAGCCCCTGCTTCCCGCTCAGATGTGGGACAGAACATCTGCCTCCTTGGTCCCCCTCTAGGGCCTGGCCTTTGCCCCAACCCACACCTCCTCCATCCTCCTGTGCCTAGAGCTGCCCCAGGGTCCCGCCACCCCAGCTGCTGCTGGCCCCCAGCCCTTGGGGCCCTGGCTGGCCCCTGCATTGTGTGAGCAGCTGTGTAGGCTCGTCCCGCCAGCCAGGCCAGGCCTCCCCACTGGCACCCTCTAGCCTGTGCCAACAGCTGGGGGTGCAGTGGCAGTGTCCCCAACCCCCCCCCCGCCCCCGCTCGTTGGAGGGAGAAAGGAGACAAGGAGGGGCTGTGAGAGAGCCCCATTCTCCTACCCTTCCCGCACCCTGCTCCCCCGGCTCAGCTCGGAGACTCGTCCTGCCTCTGTAGTCACTGGGCATGGGGGTTAGCGCCATCAGCAACCCCACCCCCCACCAGCTGGAGACAGTGAGAGACCAGTGCCAGGTCAAGGACCTGCCCCAGGTCCCGGAGGTGTATGGGGGATCAGGGCCCAGAGCAGGGGTGACCGTGGTGGGGGATCAGACCCATCCCTCATGAGGGTTGGGGGTTGTCTAACTTCTCCTCTCAACCTGCTCGCAGGCTGTGGCCCCTCCTGCCCTCTCCCAGCCCATCCCTTGCTCCCTTGGTGCCCAGGGGGCACTCAGCCAGCCGCACATGGTCGCGCACCCCGTGAGGTGGGAAGGAGGCTTCAGGCCTGTGAGCTGCGCTGTGCCAAGGACCAAACCCGCCTTACCCAGGACCCGGGAGATTTTCGTGATGCACAGAGTCACTGCTCTGGTTGCCTGTGACCCCTCCCGCCCTGACCTGCAGTGTCCCAGCCAGGCCAGTTGGGGGGAAGGGGGCGGGGGGGGGGGGAGCAGCACGGCTATTGCAGGCAGTTGGGGAGGGCGGGGGGGCTGGAGGGCACTGACTTGGCCATGCAGCCATGGGTTGGGGTCTGGGCTGAGCTAGGTTTGGCGCAGGGATGGCCTGGCTGGATGCGCCCTGTTTGTGATCATCTGGGCCTGGCCTAGGCCACGTTAGACTAGCACCCCTTCAAGCCCAGTGCCCCTGGCTGGTTCACGGGAGGGCAGGTGGCTGCTTCCCTGCCCAGCTGGGGGCTGCCCTGGGTGGGAGACAGGCAGAGGGAGAAAATGCAGTTCCTCTCCGCAGCAGGAGGGGTCCAGCCAGGTCAGGCACTCTCAGCCTATGTGCTCCCTGCAGCCCAGACTCTGCATTGCACCCCTCCTGTGCCCCTACCCATCTCACCCTGCCATGGCTGCCCAGCACCTGCCAGCCTCAGAGTGCCCCAGGCTTGGCAAAAGACGATCCCAGCCCCCCAGGGGGCTTGGAAAATGCCCAGCAGCACCCGTGTGACACGAAACCTCAATAACAGGCACCCAGAGCGGGAGTGACTCACATGGATTTGGGGGCAGAGCTGGGCATGGAACCCAGGAGTCCTGCCTCCCAGCCCCTGATCTAACCTCTAGACCCTACTCCCCTCCCAGAGCTCAGCATAGAACCTGGGAGTCCTGCCTCCCAGCCCCTGATCTAACCCCTAGACCCTACTCCCCTCCCGGAGCTCAGCACAGAACCCAGGAGTCCTGCCTCCCAGCCCCCTTTGCTCTGCCCATCCTTCTCTCCCCTCATGCTCCTACTAATAATTGCACACGCAGCCTGCTGGGGAATGTGCCCCGGCCCAGGTCAGTCCCATAGAGCCCATATGGCCCCGTTTCCCCTCCCCCTGGGCCAGCTCCTGTCTCCCTGCTGGGCAAACGAGCCCTGCCAGCACTGTGTGCCTGCTGTGGACGGGGTGAGAGACCCTGGCACCTGGGATCTGCTGCTCGGGCCCAGCCCCAATCCGCTCAGCTGCGGAGCTTTCCACCCCTGATCCCCGTGGGGAATTATCAGCCGCAATTAACAGCCATTTGGATAATTGCTGCACGGCTGCCAGGCAGGTGGGTGGCGAATTGGGGGCGCGGAATTAAAAAGCTCCGGCGGAGACACCTGCCCAACTGTGGGCTCGCCAGCTCCCCGCATGGCTGCCCTTACATGGGGCTCCGTGTACACCCTGGGCCTGCACCTTGAGCAAGGGGGACCCCAGCCACACATGCTGTACCCCTCAGCCTGCCCCCAGAAGCATGAGGGGGGTGCAGGCCTGAGACAGCTGGTGCACCCAATGGGCAGACCAGGTGCACCCAATGGGCCCTAGAGGAAATATTGTCTAAAGATCAGAGTTCACCAAACCCAGGCTGAGCTAGCCCTGTCCCCAACCTGCCCATCCCTTGTGGGTATGGACTGCAGCCCAGTGCCCCCTGCCCTGGGCCTGGCCATGCTGGGGGCTGAGCGATCCCAGAATGATGCCCAGCGCACACCCCTTCTCCCGGGCAGGGACCCAGCATCTCGTCCCCCAGCCCTCCTCAGAGTCGGCCCCCAACCTCCAGGGCTAGGCGGGGGGGCGGGGAAGGCGACTGGCCTGAGCCAAGTTCACAATTATGCAACCAGCCCGTGTGATGCTGCTTATCATCTTACCGCGCAGCCCAAAGCCGGCTCACCCGCCACTTTCGTGGCATTTTGTTGCCTGAAATTAAATCTCATTTTCTAATTACTGGGTGGGCTCCAGCTGCTGGGCTGGGCTGGGCTGTGCTGGGCTTTAAGAAGGGGGCAGTGTAGTGTGATCAGCATCAGTCACAGAGACAGCCTGTTGCAGAGAACCCCCCCAAAGCCTGAGACCCCCCTCACCACAGCCAGCCCTCCCAGGCTGCATCTAACGAGGCCCACTCACCTCCCTCTGCCCTGCAGGAAACTCAGCCTGGCTGATTCCTACAGGGTCCATCCAGCCCAGTATCCCCTCTCCCTGCTGTGAGCAAACGTCAGGCCCTGCCCACTTGCACGTTCCCAGAATCTGGTGAGCCCAGCCCTGATGGTGCAGAAACGCACAGCCCTGGACAGTGCTCGGCACAAAGGACTCACACAAACACATTCCAGAAGCGTGGTACAAAAACCACAATATCAAGAATGGCACAAAAACATTCCCCAAGGATAACAGGAACACAGAGCCCTCCTAAAAGATAAGGTCAAATAGCAACATAATAAATACAAATGTTTTAATCAAACCAACATGTACAGAAAAGTGGACAATAACTAGCCAGGTCAGAGGGCAGTATCTAAGTCAGAGGGGCAGCTTGTTTGTATCAGGGTATCTCTGAGAGAATGTGTTGGTCCAGCCAAGGGGGAAATGGAAAGTCCTGCCATTCACTGAGCTGCGTCCATTGTCACAGGCATACATGTCTTAGTATCCTCGTAGAGTCTGCCAGGTGCTATTAGCATGCCTTGTCAACAATAAACCTGGCCGGGTGCCTTCGTCCCTTAACGGATCTTGTGGTCATTGGGCGGTTCACTCAAGGTCTGCTGTGCTGGCTGTCTGCACAGAGCTGGGGCAGCACACAGAGAGAACACACACACACACACACACGCAGTAAAATATCTAACAAGAGAGGCAATCGGTAAGGATATTTCGCAATGGCTCGTTTGGTTTCGATGGGCAGGCCCAGCACTTTACACTAATTCATGCTTCTCCCCTGTTGAGGGAGTTACACAGGCCATGGCTACACTACAAAATCAAATCGCCCTGCGTGCAGGCGCCACAGTAGTTACAGCACTTGTGTGTGTGTACACCTGGCTCCTAGTGTCTGTGGTGTGTGGTATCGATTGTACTGTCAGTGTGGGGCATTGCGGGACAGTCGATGTAAGCAACGCAGTACGTACACTGACACTGCATTGACCTAACTACGCTGACTGGGGGAAGTGGCATGATTAAGTCGGCAAAGCAGATGAGTTACATCAGCGGGAGCCAAATTTTCGTGTAGACGCAGTGTTAGGTGGACGTAAGCTGCCTTGCAAACTCAGTGGTGTGGAGCAGTCACAGAGGTTTACGATGCAAACGTTCATTCTAACTTTATACCACGGGCTACAGAGGTTATGGGAGAGATCAATCCTGCAAGCAATTCCACAAGTCGAAACACTCCACACACGCTGATTAGCAGCTGTTGTCACACGGCTAACACACAGGCTGGGTCAAGCTCTGCATTTGTCAGTGTTCAGTGAGGCCTAAGGGCCTGGGCATGAGCTGACACCTGGTCTGCTAGCGTCACAGGACCCATCTAGCCCAGTACCGCGCCCTCTCCCTGCTGCCTCCTTCCCCAAACCAGATCAATGGGGCCAGCCGCCCCAGCACCAGCTACTTCAGAGGAAGGTGCAAGAACCCCCTCCTAGTGGCTAATGATGACATAACCAGTGGGGGGAGGGGAGGAAGGGGGGCATATCCCCCTCATCCTGACAGTCAGCAGTGGCCTTGTGGCCTGTTTTCTAAATTCTGTCCTGACACCATTGCTCCCCCACCCCCAACCATCCTTGTCTGAATCCTGCCAGGCTCGCAATGTCAGTGACATCTAGTGGCAGTGAGTTCCCCTGGCTAATTATGTAACTTCCCTTGACATTTGCTTTCACAGAGCGTCCCATTGCTCTTGCAACACTGGGGCAGGTGAAGGGGGGGCAAATAGGAGCACCCCCCTCCTTTCATTATATTCTGTACCTATTTCAGCCCTGCTTCTTTTGCTCCTCTTTAAACTAAAGCCTGAGCTTTTTTGTTGGTAAATTGGCCTTTTTCTTGACAGTGTTGTAGAAAAAATTTGCTTCTTTCTAAACATTTCAGGTTTTTGATGAGCAATTTAAAAAAAGCCTTCGAAAAATTACCCCTCCCTCCCCCATTTCTCTACCCTTTGTCCTTTTCTCATCTACTGGAAAGTGGATGGGAAGGGATGGAAAAAACTACACACACACACACACACATATACATTTTTGGCTTTTGAAATTTTTTTGCAAGGGGTGAAAACATAAGGGTTCCACGCACCCCCCCAAATTTCCAAGGCAGCTCAATTGTGGGGCTGCTGCTCTTCCTGCTGCCCTTCTAGTGCCAAGGTAGACCAACACCCTGTCACACTTTAACCCTTAAATGGCCAGCGTTGCCAACGCCCATCATTGCATGGTGAGCCCAGCAGTGGGTGGGTGGGTGAGTTGGAATGGGATCAGTAACGAAGAAACTTCACTTTCGTTAGATAAAGTGCCCACCCTCGGCGTGGAGGAGAAGCCCCAGACCTCGCTCCTCCCAAACACAGCCATGCCAGAATGCAAACAAATATTAAAATCTTGTGATTTTGAAGCAAATCTCATGATTTTGAGGCCTGACTAGTGACTTCTGAGTGTTGGGGCGCAAGAGGGGCACCAAAGCTGATGGGCCCGCTCGGCCTTCTTGCCATCTGGACAGAGGCACCTGTGTGGGACCCGGGGTGGCTCGTGCCTCCCCACACTTGGGACAGACAATACTAAATATCTCATGGCTCCCCCTGGCAGTGCGTGGAGGGAAAGCCGCTCCCGAGCTATGGCCGCAGAGTCTTCTTTTAGAAGATGACAGGACAAGGAGTAATGGTCTCAAGTTGCAGTGGGGGAGGGTTTAGGTTGGATATTAGGAAAAACTTTTTCGCTAGGAGGGTGGTGAAACACTGGAATGCATTACCTAGGGAGGTGGTAGAATCTCCTTCCTTAGACGTTTTTAAGGTCAGGCTTGACAAAGCCCTGGCTGGGATGTTTTAATTGGGGATTGGTCCTGCTTTGAGCAGGGGATTTGGACTAAATGACCTCCTGAGGTCCCTTCCAACCCTGATATTCTATGATTCTATGATTCAAGGGAGGCAGTGTGGCCTCGTGGGTAAAGCACTGAACTGGGATGCAGCAGACTGGAAGTCTATAGAATCATAGAATCATAGAATCATAGAATATAAGGGTTGGAAGGGACCCCAGAAGGTCATCTAGTCCAACCCCCTGCTCAAAGCAGGACCAATTCCCAGTTAAATCATCCCAGCCAGGGCTTTGTCAAGCCTGACCTTAAAAACCTCTAAGGAAGGAGATTCTACCACCTCCCTAGGTAATGCATTCCAGTGTTTCACCACCCTCATAGTGAAAAAGTTTTTCCTAATATCCAATCTAAACCTCCCCCACTGTAACTTGAGACCATTACTCCTCGTTCTGTCATCTGCTACCATTGAGAACAGTCTAGAGCCATCCTCTTTGGAACCCCCTTTCAGGTAGTTGAAAACAGCTATCAAATCCCCCCTCATTCTTCTCTTCTGCAGGCTAAACAATCCCAGCTCCCTCAGCCTCTCCTCATAACTCATATGTTCCAGACCCCTAATCATTTTTGTTGCCCTTCGCTGGACTCTCTCCAATTTATCCACATCCTTCTTGAAGTGTGGGGCCCAAAACTGGACACAGTACTCCAGATGAGGCCTCACCAATGTCGAATAGAGGGGAACGATCACGTCCCTCGATCTGCTCGCTATGCCCCTACTTATACATCCCAAAATGCCATTGGCCTTCTTGGCAACAAGGGCACACTGCTGACTCATATCCAGCTTCTCGTCCACTGTCACCCCTAGGTCCTTTTCCGCAGAACTGCTGCCTAGCCATTCGGTCCCTAGTCTGTAGCTGTGCATTGGGTTCTTCCGTCCTAAGTGCAGGACCCTGCACTTATCCTTATTGAACCTCATCAGATTTCTTTTGGCCCAATCCTCCAATTTGTCTAGGTCCTTCTGTATCCTATCCCTCCCCTCCAGCGTATCTACCACTCCTCCCAGTTTAGTATCATCCGCAAATTTGCTGAGAGTGCAATCCACACCATCCTCCAGATCATTTATGAAGATATTGAACAAAACTGGCCCCAGGACCGACCCTTGGGGCACACCACTTGATACCGGCTGCCAACTAGACATGGAGCCATTGATCACTACCCGTTGAGCCCGACAATCTAGCCAGCTTTCTACCCACCTTGTAGTGCATTCATCCAGCCCATACTTCCTTAACTTGCTGACAAGAATACTGTGGGAGACCGTGTCAAAAGCTTTGCTAAAGTCAAGAAACAATACATCCACTGCTTTCCCTTCATCCACAGAACCAGTAATCTCATCATAGAAGGCGATTAGATTAGTCAGGCATGACCTTCCCTTGGTGAATCCATGCTGGCTGTTCCTGATCACTTTCCTCTCATGCAAGTGCTTCAGGATTGATTCTTTGAGGACCTGCTCCATGATTTTTCCAGGGACTGAAGTGAGGCTGACTGGCCTGTAGTTCCCAGGATCCTCCTTCTTCCCTTTTTTAAAGATTGGCACTACATTAGCCTTTTTCCAGTCATCCGGGACTTCCCCGGTTCGCCACGAGTTTTCAAAGATAATGGCCAATGGCTCTGCAATCACAGCCGCCAGTTCCTTCAGCACTCTCGGATGCAACTCGTCCGGCCCCATGGACTTGTGCACGTCCAGCTTTTCTAAAAAGTCCCTAACCACCTCTATCTCCACAGAGGGCTGGCCATCTCTTCCCCATTTTGTGATGCCCAGCGTAGCAGTCTGGGAGCTGACCTTGTTAGTGAAAACAGAGGCAAAAAAAGCATTGAATACATTAGCTTTTTCCACATCCTCTGTCACTAGTTTGCCTCCCTCATTCAGTAAGGGGCCCACACATTCCTTGGCTTTCTTCTTGTTGCCAACATACCTGAAGAAACCCTTCTTGTTACTCTTGACGTCTCTGGCTAGCTGCAGCTCCAGGTGCGATTTGGCCCTCCTGATAACATTCCTACATGCCCTAGCAATATTTTTATACTCTTCCCTGGTCATATGTCCAACCTTCCACTTCTTGTAAGCTTCTTTTTTATGTTTAAGATCCGCTAAGATTTCACCATTAAGCCAAGCTGGTCTCCTGCCATATTTACTATTCTTTCGACTCATCGGGATGGTTGTCTGACTCTGCCACTGGGTGATCTTGAGCAAATCCCTTCCCTGCCCTCTGCCTCAGTTTCCCCATGTGTATAGTGGGGATGATGACACTGACCTCCTTTGGGAAGTGTTTTGCTGGACAGTGCTGGGCTGGCAGGGTAGGGGGCATCTCTCCTCTCTGGGGCAAGGGTTTGAATCTGTCCCAGGGGAGCAGTGTCTGACAGTGGGGGTGGCTGTGGAGAGGGGCTCAGTCCAGTTCCTGTTGGGACAGCACCCGCATTGCCTGCCGGCTGTGGGACTGGCACGCTGGGGCTACAGAGCCTGAGCTCCGCTCTGCCCCTAGATGGGTCCCTTCAGGGCAGGGCCGTTGGCGTGGGGGATGGGGGTGTGACGCAAGCCTTGGGCTCTGGGGCAGTCGAGCTGGCCCTTTCCCCAGTGCTGGAGTCCCCTCCACAAGGCCCAAAGCTCCCCAGGCCTGAATCCTGGCCCCACGGAGCCCGACTCAGGGGGAGGGGGGGTTTCCTGCAGCCGTACGGCCTCTCCGGTACAGCCAGTGGCCTTGGCACTCTGGGGCAAGGCAAGTCACTTTCCAGCCCCCACCCCTGGTGCCAGGGGGCACAGGCCAGCCCAGGGCTCTGAGGAAGATGGGGCGCGCCCTCCGCCCCTCTGGTTTAAACGTCGCTCTGTCCCATCCCCCCGCTCCAGGGCCCCGGGCACAGCTCTCCTCTTTCTGCATCTTCCCCTCCTGCTCTTTAGGATCTGGCCCCCTTGGGTACCCAGGTGTCAAGGAAACCTGCTCCCGGCTGGGGAGCCATGGTTGGCCTTTGGGCCCCAGGCTTCTGCATGGCCCTGGCTAACGAGCCCCCTGGGAGGGCAGCGCTGCCCGGCCTGGGCCCTGGGGCCTTGGCAGGAGCTGCCACAGAGCGCCAGAGGCAAAGCTGCCAGTGGAGGCTTCTCCAGTGCCCTGCAGAGTGGGGGAACTGGGCTGAACTGGGGCCAGAGTCAAGGCCGTGGGAGGGACCAGCCAGGTAAGGGGCTGGGTTCCCCACTGTTGGGCCCTATGGGGGGGCTGGCTGAGGGTACCTGTGCCCATGGCGTTAGAGGGATCGCAGGGACGAGGCTCTGGGGGCTGCTGGGAGTTTGGAGTGGGGTCCGTGTTCAGCTCCCATCTCCCCACACACGCTTCTGATCCAGAATGGCCTGGGTGCGAGACCTTCCCCTGGCTGGTGCCAAATGGCCAGTGTTTGCTGGGATGCTTTGGACCCGGCAGCTGCTCCCTGCCCCTGGGGGAGGTTCATCGCTGGTGCAGTGCTGCCAGCCCCAGAGACTGAGGGCCTGGGCCCCACAGCAGATCACTCTGCACCCCATCCCTTGCCCTGCCTGAGAAGGCGGGGAGGGCACTCTTGGCCAGTCCTTGGCTGTCAGCTAATGCCCGTCAGAGCATGGACCCATCCCCCTAGGGACGGGGTTGAGACCCCCCAAACTCATGTCACACATAGGCCTGCTGGGCACTGGCAGTGGGGCAATCCCTTCCCTGCCAGGGACTGTGGGGGGAGGCTCTTGGGGCAGAGATGGGACCAACGGGGCATCCCTGGCACAGCGGGGGAGCAGGTCTGTAGTTCTGGCCTGGAGAATCCGTTATCCACCGCTCATTACCCGCTGCCCAGTCGAGGCACCGAAAAGAAACCGTGTGATTGCAGGTGACCTACCGAGTGGCAGCTAGTGTGACTCAGAGCAACATGGCTGGCACGAAGGGCTCGGTGAATGGGGAGGGCTGGCTGGGAGCGGGGCACTGACTGAGTCACTGGGCTCCCACAGCCAGAAGAATCTCGGCCCCGGCCTTGCACCACCCCAGGGCCCCAATCTCTGCTGAGGCCTTGCCCACCTCCCTGGCAAGAGGCCCAGCAGCCCTGGTCACTCCCAGGACTAGAGTCACTTGTATTCCAGTCACTCAGTTCATCCCTGGGGTTGAGATGTAGCCACCTGTGGGGTGGGGTGCAGGGGCTATTTATACAGGGATCCTTTGCCCAGCACTGAGATGCAGCCACCGCTGGGGTGGGACGGAGCAGCTCTTTAACAGCCACACAGCACAGTAGATTAGGACAAGAAGAATCCCACATCTAGTTGCACTGCGCTGCACAGAGCGTGGGGAGCTGAGCCAGGGAGCCGGGGGGGGAGGGGGGTGGTTTGAGCATTCGCCTGCTAAACCCAGGGTTGTGAGTTCAATCCTTGAGGGGGCCATTTAGGGATCTGGGGCAAAAATTGGGGATTGGCCCTGCTTTGAGCAGGGGGTTGGACTAGACGACCTCCTGAGGTCCCTTCCAATCCTGATATTCTATGATTCTATGACCAGGCTGCACTGCACATGGGCTCCTTAGTGACAAGCGCTCAGAAACTTAGATTTACAACCCCCAAAATAGCACAAATTGAGCACTATGCTGGGGCCGGCACAGACTAGAAGGGGTGAGTGCCCCCTACTGGGTCCTCCCACCCCACTCACTGCAGCCCCTAGCATCCCATAAGCTCCATCCATGCATAGTAAGGGGACTGGCACATGGAATTGCAAGCCCAATAGCAAGGATTTCTGATGGCTCTGTAAACTCGGGGCGGGGGAGTGGAGAATTGCTAATATAGTTCCTATTTTTAAGAAATGGAAAAAAACGTGGTCCAGGTATCTACAGGCCTTTTAATTTGACCTCAACTGTCTGCAGGGTCTTGGGACAAATTTTGAGAGAGAAAGTAATGAAGGACAAAGAGGTGAACGGTAACTGGGATAAAATACAACCTGGTTTTACAATCGGTAGGTCCTGCCAGGCCAACCTGATCTGTTTCTCTGTGAAGATAACTGAGGTTTTAGACAAAGGAAATGCAGTAGATCTAATCCAGTAGTTCTCAAACTTTTTGTATTGGTGACCCCTTTCGAACATCAAACCTCTGAGTGCTACCCCCCCTTAAAAATTAAAAACACATTTTTGATATTTAACACTATGTTAAATACTAAATTTAAACCCTATTGCTTAAAATGAATTTACCTTTACTCACTGCTTTTAAATTAAGACTAAAACACAGTGGGTGGCGGGGCTCGGGGCTGACAACCCTGTGTGTGCTCCCGGCTGATAACCCTCAGCATGGCCGGGCTCCGCCTGAAACCCCATTACAGGGGTCGGGGCTCACAGCGTCCTGGAGGCCCCAGCTCAGGGCTCACAGCCCCACTCCTGGTTGGGGTCAGCACTTGCAACCCCATGTGGCAGTCGGACTCAGGGATCACAGCCCCACTCCTGGCCAGGGTTGGGGTCTGGGCTTGCAGCCCTGTGTGGGGGTTGGAGTCGGGGCTCGCAACCACGATTCCCTGTCGGGGTCGGGGCTCACAGCCCGGCCCAGGGGTTGGGGTCAGGACTCACAGCTGCACACCGGGGTCAGGGCTCACAGCCCGGCGCAGGGGTCGGGATCGGGACTCACAGTCGCACACTGGGGTCAGGGCTCACAGCCTAGCACAGGGGTTGGGACCCACAGCCGTGTGCCCGGGTTGGGGCTCGTAGCCCCACAGCTCCACACAGGGGTCAGGGCTGACAGCCTGGCGCAGGGGTCGGGGCTCGCAATTTACAGCCGCGCGCTGGGGTCGGGGCTCGTGACCCCCCCACTTAACCGGGTGGTGACCCCCAGTTTGAGAACCAATGATCTAATCTACCTGGATGTCAGTGAGGCATTTGATACAATTGGGAAGTTATTAGTTCAATTGGAGAAGATGGGGTTTAATCTGAGAATTGAAAGTTGGATAAGGAATTGGTGAAAAGGACCTGCAGAAAAGGACCTGGGGTTACAGCAGATGAGAAGCTGGAGGTGAGTCAGCAGTGTGCCCGTGTTGCCAAAAAGGCTAACAGCATATTGGGCTGCGTTAGTAGGAGCATTGCCCACAGATCGAGGGAAGTGATTATTCCCCTCTATTCAGCACTGGTGAGGGCCTCATCTGGAGTATTGCGTCCAGTTTTGGGCCCCCACTACAGAAAGGATGCGGACAAATTGGAGAGAGTCCAGCGGAGGGCAATGAAAATGAGTAGGGAGCTGGGGCACGTGACTTATGGGGAGAGGCTGAGGGAACTGTGGTTATTTTGTCTGCAGAAGAGAAGAGGGAGGGGGGATTTGATAGCTGTCATGGAGTCCCCGGGCGATGCTCTGGAACTGCTCCCCATGAAGCCAGTCAGGACTCTGGGGAAGTCTCCTGTCTGTGAGCAGACTGTCTGCAGGACACACAGCTCACACAGCTTCCTGGGTCTGACCTCGGAGCATTCAGCATCCTCTGCCCCTCCGTGCGCTTCCCACAGTGAGTCCACTCAGGCGGGGCTCCTGGGGAAGCCAGAGGGTCCTGCACCCCAACTCCGCAGTCAGGCGTGACTCTCAGCCAGCCAGTAAAACAGAGGTTTATTAAACGACAGGAACATGGTCTAAAACCGAGCTTGTAGGTGCAGAGAACAGGACCCCTCAGCTGGGTCCATTTTGGGGGGCAGTGAGCCAGACAACCACGTCTGCCCTTCACTCCATGTCCCAGCCAGCCCCATACTGAAACTCTCTCCAGCCCCTCCTCCTCTGGGCTTTGTTCTTTTCCTGGGCCAGGAGGTCACCTGATTCCCTTGTTCTCCAACCCTTTAGCTCTCACCTTTCGGGGGGAAGGGCCCAGGCCATCAGAGGCCAGGAAACAGGGTGTCGGCCATTCTCTGTGTCCAGACTCCTGCACACACCTGCTCTCTAGGGCTCTGCAGTGATCATACACCTTTCTCCCACCATCTAGATACTTAAGAACTGCAAAGGGGAAATTGAGGCACCCCCACACTATTCAGAGGAAACATTAAGAACAGTCCCACATAGTCACATCAGCGCCCCCCCAACTTGTCTAGGATTTTATCGGTGGTAGGCATCGGACACGGTGATGGCACTGAACTTCCGATATCCACACAGAACCGGATCGACCCGTTCTTCTTGGGGACCAGCACCATGGGAGAGGCCCAGGGGCTGGAGGACGGCTGGATCACCCCTAAAGCCAGCATGTCTCCAACCTCTCTCTCCAGGTCCTGGGCTGTTTTCCTAGTGACCCTGAATGGGGACACCTGATGGGAAGATTGGCTCCTGTTTCCACCCGGTGAACAGCCAGGATAGTGAGCCCGGGCCGGCTGGAGAACAGCTGCCGGTGTGAAGGCAGCACCTCTCTGATCTCTGCCTGCTGGGCAGGGGTTAGCTGGTCTGAGAGGAGAATTGATTCCAGCGAGGGGTCAGCCCCCACCTCAGGGAGGAGTCCCACCAGGGGATCCTCTCCCTTCTCCTCCCACTGCCCACACCCAGCCAGCCCCAACTTCTCCCTGGCCCAGTATGGCTTCATCATGTTGACATGGTGCACCCGGTGGCGGTGTGCCTGGATGGACAGTTCCACTACATATTTCACTTCATTTACTGGTCTGATGACCTTGAAGGGGCCGTCCCAGGCAGCTTGCAGCTTGTGCTTCCTCATGGGGATGAGAAGCATCCCCTGGTCCCTGGTAGCCTAGAAGCAGGCACGTGCTGAGCGGTTGTACCAGACCTTCTGCTTCCTCTGTGCCCTGGCTAGGTTTCCCCTGGCCAAGCCCATGAGCTCCACGAGCTTTTCCAGAAAGGTCAGTACATACTCCATCGCGGGAGGTCTTCCCCCCACACTCGTCCCTCATCAAGTCGAAGGGTCCCCTCACCCTCCTCCTATACAACAACTCGAAAGGGGAAAACCTGTGGATTCCTGGGGCACTTCCCTGTATGTGAACAGGAGGTGGGGTAAATACTTCTCCCAGTCCTGTGGGTGCTGGTCCATAAAGGTTTTCATCTTTAGGGTCCCATTGAACCTCTCCCCCAGCCCGTTGGACTGAGGGTGACATGCTGGGGCCCAGGTGTGTCGGACCCCACACTTCTCCCACAAGCACTGGAGCAGGGTTGACATGAAGTTGGACCTCTGGTCTGTAAGGACCTCCTTGGGGAACCCCACTCTGCTGAAAATGGTGAGCAGTGCGTCTGCTCTGCCTCCATAGAGGACATGGCCACTGTCTCGGGGTAGCGCATAGCAAAATCTACCACCATCAGAATGCATTTCTTCCCCAACCGGGCTGCCCTGCTGAGGGGCCCCACTATGTCCATGGCCACCCTCTGGAAAGGCTCCTCTATGATGGGCAGAGGTCTCAGAGCTGCTTTACACTTCTCCTGGGCCTTCCCCACCCTCTGGCAGGAGTCCCAGGACCTGCAATACTGTTGGACGCCGTCAAAGGCCCCGGGCCACTAAAAGTTCTGCAGCAGCCTCTGCCTGGTGCACCAGATGCCCTGAAAGGGGAATGTTGTGGGCCAAGTACAACAAGTCTGTGGTGGTACCTCTGGGGGAGGACCACCAATTGCCTCCTGGCTTTCCAAGGTTCAGTTGGCCCTTCCATTCCCGGGACAGGAATCCCTTCTCCCACAGGAATCTCTCCCGGCAGTCCTCCCCCTGGGGTCCTGCACCATTGTGGCCAGCAAGGGCCCTCAGCTTCTCTAAGGAGGGATCCTCCTGCAGCTCCATCTGGAATTCGGCTGCTGGGTTTGAGGGGACAGCCCCGGTTGGCGGTGCCTCAGTTTCCCCACCTTGGGACAGAGGCTCTGGCCCAGCACTGTCAAGCCCTATCCTCATGCTTCGGTGTGTCCCCCGACCCCAGCATAGCCCTATCAACTGCGGCCCCCTGGACCCGCGGTGCCCCCTCTCGGTGGGCTTCCACCCAGTTGACACCCCGCCGGTTCTGCTTGTCTGCCATTTCCTCCATCTTCAGGCATTGAGCCACCTTGTGTCCTTTTTGGCCTCAGTAATTACATTTCAGGTCCCTCAAGTCCCACGGGGGGTCGGCCTGCCCCGGCCTTCAGGGGCACCTGTGAGTTGGGCTTCCTGGAGTCCCACCCTGGAGAGGTTTCTGTGTGACTCCCCTTCTGAGTCCCTGATGTGGGTCTCCCTCCTGCCCCCTATCTGCTGTTCACAAACTCATCCACTAGTGCCCCTGCACTACGCAGATATTTAGGCTTCCGGTCCACTAACCACATCTTAAAGTCTGGAGGGCAGATGTCATACAGCTGCCCCAACCCCACCAGTTTACACACCTCCTCTGCGGTAGTGGCCCCTGTGCCCTTCCCCCCCTACGGAGATATTCCCCCAGCAGATTGGTGACCTCCTTGTAAGTGACACCTGGGGTCTTGCGTACACCCTGGAATCGTTTCCTGTATGCCTCGGGGGTCAGTTCAAACTTCAGCAGCAAAGCCTGTTTGAACAGGTCATAGTCCCCCATCTCAATACCATCCATTTGGCTGAAGGGCTCTATGGCCTTGGGATCCACCAGGGGGGTCAGACAGTGTCATAACCATACAGCTCAAGGTAGCCTAGAATTCCTCCTTACCTATTGTTGGCCCATTCCCAGCTTCTGGCAAACAGATGCTAGGTACACTTCAGAGCTTGGTTTTGCATCCCTGCTCATCCTGACTAATTCATGAACTTATCTAGTTCTTTTTTAAACCCTGTTATAGTCTTGGCTTTCACAACTTCCTCTGGCAAGGAGTTCCACAGGTTGACTGTGCATTGTGTGAAGAAATACTTCCTTTTGTTTGTTTTAAACCTGTTGCCTATTAATTTCATTTGATGACCTCTAGTTCTTATGTTATGAGAAGTAGAAATAACACTTCCTTATTTACTTTCACCCCATTAGTCATCTCTTTTCCAAGCTGAAAAGTCCCAGTCTTCTCTCTTCTTATAAGGAAGCTGTTCCATACTCCTAATCATTTTTGTTGCCCCATCTGTATCTTTTCCATTTCCAATATATCTTTTTGGGATGGGGCGACCACATCTGCACACAGTATTCAAGATATGGATGTAGTGTGGATTTATATAGAGGCAATATGATATTAATTCTGCTTATGCTCAAATAAATTGGTTAGTCTCTAAGGTGCCACAAGTACTCCTTTTCTTTCTGTTAATGTTGCATTTGTTTAATCACTGTACAGTGCCTAGCACAACAGATCTTTGTCCATGACTAGGGCTCCTGGGCACTATGCTAATACAAATAAATAATAACAATGATGATGCAGAATAGACCTGAGCTCTCCCTCCTGTAGCTGGGCTGGCTCTGCAGAGTTAAGATGAGCAAAATGCAACAAATCCTCCCCCTTCTCATTTTTGTCACGACCGTCAAAATCAGCTCTGATTCCAATACACACACACAGAGCAGGCCAGCTAAGGAGATGCCATTTTTAGCCAGTCACGTTTCAGAGCAAAAGCACATCATGGGACTGAAGTGACAACTTGCCGGCGGGGTAGCAAACATATCTTCTGATGGGCAACCAAATCTGAGATTCAGGTTGACTCTAGACTGTGCAGTCCTTTACATTCTGTCTTATTTAGACTTATAATCTTGGGGGGAAGGATTTTTTTAGATGACTGATGCATTCAAATTGTGTGAATTGCAGTGAAGACAGGAGAAAATCTAACTCTTTGCGTTTTTGGTTTGTTTGTTTTAACTAAAACATCAGGAACAAAGTTCTTCATCCAGATCATGAGCCACAAGGTTGTTGTAAAAGTGTTGACCTCTCAGGCAGGTGAAGGGGCTCAGGATGGAGTATTACTTTAAGTGTGTATAAGAAAAGATAACTGAGCTCTCCAAATACATGGCTCAATTTTTCTTGGGAACTGGTTCTTTGAATCCTCTTAAATGTATTGGGAAAAGAGGATGTTTCAGACAAAAATCTGTGGATTTTAGCATCTTGGAGGAAACCTTTTGTCTGTGGAGCACAAGAATACGTGGTTCCCGGTACCCTACATTATACGTGGGCCCCCAAGAATAAGCTTGTATCCTATGCCTGCACAGCGTAGATGTAAAGTCTACCACTTGCTGTAGTGCAGTTGATCTTTGACACTTAATAGCTGTGATGGATAAATTGAAATGACTTTAAAGTTATTTCCAGTGCCTGGAAGTTGAAGCTAGAAAAACGCAGAATGGAAATAAGGTTTATTTTTAACAGTGAGGACAACTAACCACTGGAAAAATTACCAACTGTTGTAGATTCTCCATCAAATTTTAGAAAGACATCCAATTTTGATTTCAAAAAGATCTGCTCTAGATCAAATGGGAATTAATTCATGGCAGTCCTATGCCTTGTGTTCTACAGAAGGTCAGCCTAGATCAGTAGTTTTCAATTTTTCTTCATTTGAGGACTCCTAAAAATTTTTGAATGGAGGTGCAGGATCCCTTTGGAAATCCTAGACATAGTTTGTGGACCCCCAGAGGTCTGCAGGTGACAGGTTAAAAACCACTCCTAGATTATCATAATTGTCTCTTCTGGCCTTAGAAATCTGTGAATCTCCTCATTTTTCGTCTGTAGGGTTGATATTTTTAGGAGGAGAGTGACACTCACAGACTGGCTCAAAGCGTCCTCCAACAAAGCTTCAGTTCTTTCAGCATCAGTAAAATGGATTTAGAAAGCAACTATGGTAAGTGTTTCTTTGCTGGCTTCTAATATTCATGCAGGGAACTGGACTAGATGACCTCTCGAGGTCCCTTCCAGTCCTACAATTCTCTGTTTCTATTTATGGTTCCTGCAAAGATACAGTGAGAGACCGCTTAGATCTTTGAAAGTATGAAAGTATCTTAAACTTGGTTAAAGGAGGGAGTGGAGTAACTTTCCGCTATAGGCATTAAGTTTGGTGAATATATGCTTCTGTGTATTAGAGCAGTAGTTCACAACTTCTTTCATTCTGGGACCCAAAACCAGGTGCAGTGGTGGTCTTGCAATTCAAAACCACACAAACGTTAGAGGCAATAAAGGATGATGTGGGTCAATATCACAGCAAGAAACAATACCTAGGTTTTGCAAGGTGGGTGTGAGACTGGCTGGGTAATATGTTGGGTTGGGGACTGGGTGTACTGAGACAAATGCTTCTTGGCAGTGTATTGGGTGCAGATACTCTACATCATGCCCCAACCTTTGTGAGCCAGGAAGGCTGGAGTGGGGGCGTAACTCAGCTGTGTGTGGTTCGTTTTATTTATTTAGTGTATGCAATCAGGCCAAGCCGCAGCCTTCTTATCAGTGATGTTCAAGGCATGAAGACCTCCAGGAAGTTGCCATTTTGCAGTCCTCCACAGTGTGCATCATGGTTTGTGGGTTCCCACAATGACCTAGTGGACTATGTCCCCCAGCTGCAGCATATCTGTGGTCTGGAGAAATGGATGATCCAACTAGCAGATCAAATTTGCTGTGTGGGGTACAAACTGGTTATAAAGCTACAGTCATGTCTTGTGCAGCCAGGGCCTAAATCAGTTTCCTGGGGATCATCCCAGTGAAGTGACTGTTCTTATTAAGGCCCTGTCCTTGCCATAATTCATAACTGACTTTATTGGCTGGCTCCAAAATGTGTTTTGTTACAGACGCAACATGGTTAATATCCTGTTAGTACTAGGGCTGTCAAGCAATTAAAAAATGTAATCACGCACTTAAAAATAATAGAATACCATTTAAATATTTGTGGATGTTTTCTACATTTTCAAATATATTTATTTCAATTACAACACAGAATACAAAGTGTACAGTGCTCACTTATATTTATTTTTTATTACAAATATTTATACTGTACAAAAAAACAAACGAAATAGTGTTTTTCACTTGACCTAATACAAGCAATATAGTGCAATCTCTTTATCACGAAAGTAGAACTCACAAATGTAGAATTATGTACAAAAAAATTGCATTCTCAAAAAAAACAATGTAAAACTTTAGAGCCTACAAGTACACTCAGTCTTACTTCTTGTTCAGCCAATTGCTAAGGGTATGTCTACACTACGGAATAAGGTCGAATTTATAGAAGTCGTTTTTTTAGAAATCGGTTTTATATATTCGAGTGTGTGTGTCCCCACAGAAAATGCTCTAAGTGCATTAAGTGCATTAACTCGGCGGAGTGCTTCCACAGTACCGAGGCTAGAGTCGACTTCCGGAGCATTGCACTGTGGATAGCTATCCCACAGTTCCCGCAGTCTCCGCTGCCCATTGGAATTCTGGGTTGAGATCCCAATGCCTGATGGGGCTAAAACATTGTCAAGGGTGGTTCTGGGTACATATCGTCAGGCCCCAGTTCCCTCCCTCCCTCCATGAAAGCAAGGGCAGACAATCGTTTCGCGCCTTTTTTCCTGAGTTACCTGTGCAGACGCCATACCACGGCAAGCATGGAGCCCGCTCAGGTAACCGTCACCCTATGTCTCCTGGGTGCTGGCAGACGCGGTACGGCATTGCTACACAGTAGCAACAACCCCTTGCCTTGTGGCAGCAGATGGTACAATATGACTGGTAGCTGTCATCGTCATGTCCGAGGTGCTCCTGGGCCTGGGCAGTTTAGTCATGGGCAGACATGGGCGCAGGGACTAAATTTGGAGTGACTTGACCCGGTCATTCTCTTTAGTCCTGCAGTCAGTCCTATTGAACCATCTTATGGTGAGCAGGCAGGCGATACGGATTGCTAGCAGTCCTATTGCATCATCTTCTGCCGGGCAGGCAAGAGATGAGGATGGCTAGCAGTCGTACTGTACCATCTTCTGCTGAGCAGCCATGAGATGTGGATGGCATGCAGTCCTTCTGCACCGTCTGCTGCCAGCCAAAGATGTAAAAGATAGATGGAGTGGATCAAAACAAGAAATAGACTAGATTTGTTTTGTATTCATTTGCTTCCTCCCCTCCCCCATCTAGGGGACTCATTCCTCTAGGTCACACTGCAGTCACTCACAGAGAAGGTGCAGCGAGGTAAATCTAGCCATGTATCAATCAGAGGCCAGGCTAACCTCCTTGTTCCAATAAGAACAATAACTTAGGTGCACCATTTCTTATTGGAACCCTCCATGAAGTCCTGCCTGAAATACTCCTTGATGTAAAGCCACCCCCTTTGTTGATTTTAGCTCCCTGAAGCCAACCCTGTAAGCCGTGTCGTCAGTCGCCCCTCCCTCCGTCAGAGCAACGGCAGACAATCATTCAGGGCCTTTGTTCTGTGCGGACGCCATACCAAGGCAAGCATGGAGGCCGCTCAGCTCACTTTGGCAATTAGGAGCACATTAAACACCTGTTAGCCGACGGCCAAGGATGTTTGGTGAGGTGCCAGCTATGCCCGTTTATACCATCCGTGACTTTAACCGCTAGGACGCACTGTCCCTTCGCGGCAGGCTGACGGATGCCCCAAGGTCCTAACCACCCGTGACTTTAACTGCTAGAGCTCAGAGCTCCTTCGCAGCGGGCAGTCAATACTGACTGACAGGTACCCCAATGGCAGCACTAAGAGCCTCTCCACACCCGTGACTTTAACTGCTAGAGCTCAGAGCTCCTTCGCAGCGGGCAGCCAGGATTGACTGACAGGTGCCCCAAGAGTTTGCCCCGTGGAGGCGGCACAACTCAACGCTAGGCTCTTAGTACTCTCACCTAATGGCCAGGCTTTAGAGCCAAAACGGCTGAGGTTCTTTAATTGTGTTGGCTGCTTTACAGTAAACCAGAGAAAACAAGTCAGGCTTATGCATAAATGGTTACCAAAATGTATTAAGCTAGATTCTAATCATGTGGTTACAAAATTGTTAGTGCCTACTTATTTAAATGTAGAGATGTTACACACACAAACAAGTTACAAAACTGAAGCCACAATCCCAAAGAAAGAAAACAAAGTATAGAGCTCTATTTCAAAATATGTGTACGCTAAAGATAGGAGATCAGGTGTGGGTGCTTCTTACCCTCCTTGCATCTCTCGATTCCAGCGGTGCCAAGCCAGGATCGGTCACTCAATTCCGCGGAAAGACAAATAAGGGACAAGGCTTAGGGACCCTCTTAGCTGCAGAAGCCTTGGGAGGCTGTCACTTATCTGACCAGCAGATAGATAGTGAAAAGCACTCAAAAATCATGGTGCTGTAGGTCCCCTACTTATACCTCTGTACTCCTTTATTCTCTTTCTCCTTTCTTATGCCAAATTGAGGCTGGTCTGTCGGGGTGACGCCAGCTTTCGCAAGAGTAGTTTACACTTGCAAGGGAGAGAAACAATAGGTGTCGACTACTGGACATTTCTTTTATCAGGGTAAATATTTTCCCACCTAGGATGTTGGTGTGTGTGCATCACGCTATTTAGTAGGGACTAAGAGCCATGTCTGTCACAGGGCCTCTGCCTGCTGTGAGCTTAATCCTTGTATCTGCTCCCAGAGGCACATTGTAGCAGCACACCTGTGCTTTCACAGCTTCAAAGGCTGTGCTGGAATATATGTTAAGTGCCCTGTTCCGGCTTCCTCCTGTGTTTCCAGCAATGCTGGTCTGAGGGGGGGTGGGTGGGCTGGCTGTCTGGCTACAACACCACACGCATTATCCAGCAGTATATGCAGCACCAGAACCTGGCAAAGCAATACCGGGCGAGGAGGCGACGTCAGCGCGGTCACGTGAGTGATGAGGACATGGACACAGATTTCTCTGAAAGCATGGGCCCTGCCAATGCATGCATCATGGTGCTAATGGGGCAGGTTCATGCTGTGGAACGCCGATTCTGGGCTCGGGAAACAAGCACAGACTGGTGGGACCGCATAGTGTTGCAGGTCTGGGACGATTCCCAGTGGCTGCAAAACTTTCACATGCGTAAGGGCACTTTCATGGAACTTTGTGACTTGCTTTCCCCTGCCCTGAGGCGCATGAATACCAAGATGAGAGCAGCCCTCAAAGTTGAGAAGCGAGTGGCGATAGCCCTGTGGAAGCTTGCAACGCCAGACAGCTACCGGTCAGTTGGGAATCAATTTGGAGTGGGCAAATCTACTGTTGGGGCTGCTGTGATGCAAGTAGGGATGGATAGGATCCCCTGGGGGACTAACATGAAGGGGAAAGGAGTCCAGGAGAGCTGGCTGTATTTCAAGGAATCCCTGTTGAGGTTACAGGGACAAACCATCCCGATGAAATCCTAGCGGATCTTAAGCATAAAAAAGAAGCTTACAAGAAGTGGAAGGTTGGACATATGACCAGGGAAGAGTATAAAAATATTGCTTGGGCATGTAGGAATGAAATTAGGAGGGCCAAATCGCACCTGGAGCTGCAGCTAGCGAGAGATGTTAAGAGTAACAAGAAGGGTTTCTTCAGGTATGTTGGCAACAAGAAGAAAGCCAAGGAAAGTGTGGGCCCCTTAATGAATGAGGGAGGCAACCTAGTGACAGAGGATGTGGAAAAAGCTAATGTACTCAATGCTTTTTTTGCCTCTGTCTTCACGAACAAGGTCAGCTCCCAGACTGCTGCGCTGGGCATTACAACATGGGGAATAGATGGCCAGCCCTCTGTGGAAAAAGAGGTGGTTAGGGACTATTTAGAAAAGCTGGATGTGCACAAGTCCATGGGGCCGGACGAGTTGCATCCGAGAGTGCTAAAGGAACTGGCGGCTGTGATTGCAGAGCCATTGGCCATTATCTTTGAAAACTCGTGGCAAACGGGGGAAGTCCCGGTTGACTGGAAAAAGGCTAATGTAGTGCCAATCTTTAAAAAAGGGAAGAAGGAGGATCCTGGGAACTACAGGCCAGTCAGCCTCACTTCAGTCCCAGGAAAAATCATGGAGCAGGTCCTCAAAGAATCAATTCTGAAGCACTTACATGAGAGGAAAGTGATCAGGAACAGTCAGCATGGATTCACCAAGGGAAGGTCATGCCTGACTAATCTAATCGCCTTCTATGATGAGATTACTGGTTCTGTGGATGAAGGGAAAGCAGTGGATGTATTGTATCTTGACTTAAGCAAAGCTTTTGACACAGTCTCCCACAGTATTCTTGTCAGCAAGTTAAAGAAGTATGGGCTGGATGATTGCACTATAAGGTGGGTAGAAAGTTGGCTAGATTGTCGGGCTCAACGGGTAGTGATCAATGGCTCCATGTCTAGTTGGCAGCCGGTGTCAAATGGAGTGCCCCAGGGGTCAGTCCTGGGGCCGGTTTTGTTCAATATCTTCATAAATGATCTGGAGGATGGTGTGGATTGCACTCTCAGCAAATTTGCAGATGATACTAAACTGGGAGGAGTGGTAGATACGCTGGACAGCAGGGATAGGATACAGAGGGACCTAGACAAATTGGAGGATTGGGCCAAAAGAAATCTGATGAGGTTCAATAAGGATAAGTGCAGGGTCCTGCACTTAGGACAGAAGAACCCAAATCACAGCTACAGACTAGGGACCGAATGGCTAGGCAGCAGTTCTGCAGAAAAGGACCTAGGGGTAACAGTGGACGAGAAGCTGGATATGAGTCAGCAGTCTGCCCTTGTTGCCAAGAAGGCCAATGGCATTTTGGGATGTATAAGTAGAGGCATAGCGAGCAGATCGAGGGACGTGATCGTCCCCCTCTATTCGACATTGGTGAGGCCTCATCTGGAGTACTGTGTCCAGTTTTGGGCCCCACACTACAAGAAGGATGTGGATAAATTGGAGAGAGTCCAGCGAAGGGCAACAAAAATGATTAGGGGTCTGGAACACATGACTTATGAGGAGAGGCTGAGGGAACTGGGATTGTTTAGTCTGCGGAAGAGAAGAATGAGGGGGGATTTGATAGCTGCTTTCAACTACCTGAGAGGTGGTTCCAGAGAGGATGGTTCTAGAGTATTCTCAGTGGTGGAAGAGGACAGGACAAGGAGTAATGGTCTCAAGTTGCAGTGGGGGAGGTTTAGGTTGGATATTAGGAAAAACTTTTTCACTAGGAGGGTGGTGAAACACTGGAATGCGTTGCCTAGGGAGGTGGTGGAATCTCCTTCCTTAGAAGTTTTTAAGGTCAGGCTTGACAAAGCCCTGGCTGGGATGATTTAATTGGGGATGGGTCCTGCTTTTGAGCAGGGGGTTGGATTAGATGACCTCCTGAGGTCCCTTCCAACCCTGATATTCTATGATTCTATGATTCTATATAAGTAGCCTACACAATCAAAGATCTGCTGATATCAAGGGTAGTGACCCTGGGAAATGTGCAGGTCATAGTGGATGGCTTTGCTGCAATGGGATTCCCTAACTGTGGTGGGGCCATAGACGGAACCCATATCCCTATCCTGGTACCGGAGCACCAAGCCGCTGAGTACATAAACTGCAAGGGGTACTTTTCAATAGTGCTGCAAGCTCTGGTGGATCACAAGGGACGTTTCACCAACATCAACGTGGGATGGCCGGGAAAGGTACATGACGCTCGCATCTTCAGGAACTCTGGTCTTTGTCAAAAGCTGCAGGAAGGGACTTTATTCCCAGACCAGAAAATAACTGTTGGGGATGTTGAAATGACTATATGTATCCTTGGGGACCCAGCCTACCCCTTAATGCCATGGCTCATGAAGCCGTACACAGGCAGCCTGGACAGTAGTCAGGAGCTGTTCAACTACAGGCTGAGCAAGTGCAGAATGGTGGTAGAATGTGCATTTGGACATTTAAAGGTGCGCTGGCGCAGTTTACTGACTCGCTTAGACCTCAGCGAAACCAATATTCCCACTGTTATTACTGCTTGCTGTGTGCTCCACAATATCTGTGAGAGTAAGGGGGAGACGTTTATGGCGGGGTGGGAGGTTGAGGCAAATCGCCTGGCTGCTGGTTACGCGCAGCCAGACACCAGGGTGGTTAGAAGAGCACAGGGAGGGCACGGTACGCATCAGAGAAGCTTTGAAAACCAGTTTCATGACTGGCCAGGCTACGGTGTGAAAGTTCTGTTTGTTTCTCCTTGATGAAACCCCCCGCCCCTTGCTTCACTCTATTTCCCCGTAAGCTAACCACCCTCCCCTCCTCCCTTCAATCACCACTTGCAGAGGCAATAAAGTCATTGTTGCTTCACATTCATGCATTCTTTATTCATTCATCACACAAATAGGGGGATGACTACCAAGGTAGCCCAGGAGGGGTGGTGGAGGAGGGAAGGAAAATGCCACACAGCACTTTAAAAGTTTACAACTTTAAAATTTATTGAATGACAGCCTTCTTTTTTTTTGGGCAATCCTCTGTGGTGGAGTGGCTGGTTGGCCAGAGGCCCCCCCACCGCGTTCTTGGGCATCTGGGTGTGGAGGCTATGGAACTTGGGGAGGAGGGCGGTTGGTTACACAGGGGCTGTAGTGGCAGTCTGTGCTCCAGCTGCCTTTGCTGCAGCTCAGCCATACACTGGAGCATACTGGTTTGGTCCTCCAGCAGCCTCAGCATTGAATCCTGGCTCCTCTCATCATGATGCCGCCACATTTGAGCTTCAGCCCTGTCTTCAGCCCGCCACTTACTCTCTTCAGCCCGCCACCTCTCCTCCCGGTCATTTTGTGCTTTCCTGCACTCTGACATTATTTGCCTCCACGCATTCGTCTGTGCTCTGTCAGTGTGGGAGGACAGCATGAGCTCGGAGAACATTTCATCGCAAGTGCGTTTTTTTTTTCTTTCTAAGCTTTACTAGCCTCTGGGAAGGAGAAGATCCTGTGATCATTGAAACACATGCAGCTGGTGGAGAAAAAAAAAGGGACAGCGGTATTTAAAAAGACACATTTTATAAAACAGTGGCTACACTCTTTCAGGGTAAACCTTGCTGTTAACATTACATACATAGCACATGTGCTTTCGTTACAAGGTCGCATTTTGCCTCCCCCCACCGCGTGGCTACCCCCTCAACCCTCCCCCCCCCCCCATGGCTAACAGCAGGGAACATTTCTGTTTAGCCACAGGCAAACAGCCCAGCAGGAATGGGCTCCTCTGAGTGTTCCCTGAAGAAAAGCACTCTATTTCAACCAGGTGACCATGAATTATATCTCACTCTCCTGAGGATAACACAGAGAGATAAAGAACGGATGTTGTTTGAATGCCAGCAAACTGCCATGCTTTGTTGTACAATGATTCCCAAGTACGTGTTACTGGCCTGGAGTGGTAAAGTGTCCTACCATGAAGGACGCAATAAGGCTGCACTTCCCAGAAACCTTTTGCAAAGGCTTTGGGAGTACATCCAGGAGAGCCGCGAATGCCAGGGCAAAGTAATCCTTTCACATGCTTGCTTTTAAACCATGTATAGTATTTTAAAAGGTACACTCACCGGAGGTCCCTTCTCTGCCTGCTGGGTCCAGGAGGCAGCCTTGGGTGGGTTTGGGGGGTACTGGTTCCAGGTCCAGAGTGAGAAACAGTTCCTGGCTGTTGGGAAAACCGGTTTCTCCTCTTGCTTGCTGTGAGCTATCTACAACCTCCTCATCATCATCATCTTCTTCGTCCCCAAAACCTGCTTCCGTGTTGCCTCCATCTCCATTGAAGGAGTCAAACAACACGGCTGGGGTAGTGGTGGCTGAACCCCCTAAAATAGCATGCAGCTCATCATAGAAGCGGCATGTTTGGGGCTCTGACCCGGAGCGGCCATTCGCCTCTCTGGTTTTCCGGTAGGCTTGCCTCAGCTCCTTCAGTTTCACATGGCACTGCTTCGGGTCCCTGGTATGGCCTCTGTCCTTCATGCCCTGGGAGATTTTGACAAAGGTTTTGGAATTTTGAAAACTGGAACGGAGTTCTGATAGCACGGATTCCTCTCCCCAAACAGCGATCAGATCCCATACCTCCCGTTCGGACCATGCTGGAGCTCTTTTGCGATTCTGGGACTCCATAATGGTCACCTGTGCTGATGAGCTCTGTATGGTCACCTGCAGCTTGCCACGCTGGCCAAACAGGAAATGAGATTCAAAAGTTCGCGGTTCTTTTCCTGTCTACCTGGCCAGTGCATCTGAGTTGAGAGTGCTGTCCAGAGCGGTCACAATGGAGCACTCTGGGATAGCTCCCGGAGGCCAATACCATCGAATTGTGTCCACAGTACCCCAAATTCGAGCCGGCAAGGCCGATTTAAGCGCTAATCCACTTGTCAGGGGTGGAGTAAGGAAATCGATTTTAAGAGCCTTTTAAGTCGAAATAAAGGGCTTCATCGTGTGGACAGGTGCAGGTTTACATCGATTTAATGCTGCTAAATTCGACCTAAAGTCCTAGTGTAGACCAGGGCTAAGACAAACAAGTTTGTTTACATTTGCAGGAGATAATGTGTCCATGCTGATGATGAGTTCTGCTCAATAACGATCCAAAGCAGTGTGGCCCAACACATGTTCACTTTCATCATCTGAGTTAGATGCCACCAGCAGAAGGTTGATTTTCTCTTTTGGTGGTTTGGATCTGTAGTTTCCACATTGGAGTATTGCTCTTTTAAGACTTCTGAAAGCATGCTCCACACCTCAACCCTCTCAGATTTTGGAAGGCACTTCAGATTCTTAAACCTTGGGTCGAGTACTGTAGCTATCTTTAGAAATCTCAGATTGGTACCTTCTTTGCGTTTGGTCAGATCTGCAGTGAAAGTGTTCTTAAAATGAACAACCTGTGCTGGGTCATCATCCGCGACTGCTATAACAGGGAATCTGTGGTGGCGTGCGGGTGAAACAGTGCAGGGGGGGCACTGCTCTCCCCCAAGGAGTTCAGTCACACATTATTTAACCCATTATTTTTTTTAACAAGTGTCATCCGCATGGAAGCACGTCCTCTGGAACGGTGGCCGAGGCATGAAGGGGCATACGAATGTTCAGCATCTCTGGCATGTAAATACCTTGCAATGCCGGCTACGAAAGTGCCATACAAACGCCTGTTCTCACTTTCAGGTGACATTGTGAATAAGAAGTGGGCAGCATATTTCCCATAAATGTCAACAGACTTGTTTCTCTCAGTGATTGACTGAACAAGAAGTAGGAGTGAGTAGACTTGTAAGGTCTAAAGTTTTACATTGGTTTGTTTTTGGGTGCAGTTATGTAACAAAAAATCTACATTTGTAAGTTGCACTTTCACAATAAAGAGATTGCACTTCAGTACTTGTATGAGGTGAATTGAAAAATATGATTTCTTTTGTTTATCATTGTTACAGGGCAAATATTTGCAATAAATAGAATAGAGTGAGCATTGTACCTTTTGTATTCTGTGTTGTAACTGAAATCAATATATTTGAAAATGTAGAAAACATCCAAAAATGTGTAATACACAATAGAATACCAATTGAAATGTAACTGTGCGATTAATTTTTTTAATAATTTTTTTTTTAGTTAATCGTGTGAGTTAACTGTGATTAATCGACAGCCCTAATTAGTACCATGGTCAGGTAACGGTGCTGCCCTCTCCAGAGGCCTAGCCAGGTATATGGTGTTGGTTTGAGGCACTGGGGACTTTTCCCCCTCATAATAGTTCATGGATGCACGGGCTTGGTGCTCTGGAACCATTGAATGAAGTTCAGGGCTTGTCTACGCTTCCGCTTAAGTTGATGTAACTTATGTCGGTCACGGATATGAAAAAGCCACCCCCCTCAGCAGTCCGCACGGGCGCTAAGTCAGTGGGACACACTCTCATTCTGTCATAGCTTCCACCTTTCGCTGAGGTGGAGTAATTATGCTGACAGGAAAGCACTCTCTGGTCTTCATAGTGCGTTTACACTACTGCCCTACATTAGCGCAGCTGCAGTGAGTCTGGTGAAGACTAGCCCCCGGACGAGGACCCTCTTGCAGTGTGACTACCCCTCGGGGCACACTCTCACTAAGACAAGCCTCCTGGGCTTCAGCTCCTCCTTGGTCTGACCTCGGAGCATTCAGCATCCCTGTCTCACGCCATAAGCTCCCTGCAGTGAGCCACCTGAATAGGACACCTGGGGAAACCTTACACGCCCTCCAAAGGGGCCATGCACCCCCGACTTCAGCAGTCAGGAGTGACTCTCAGCCAGCGGTGCAAAACAGAAGGGTTTATTAGTCATCTGGAACACAGCATAGAGCAGAATCTTGTTAGCACAGAAAGCAGGAAGTTACAGCAAAGTTCATCTTGAGGAGACCCAGAGCCATGGGCTCTCCTCCTGAGTCCCAAACCAGGAATCTGACCAGCCTCCAGCAGCCCACCTTCAGTCACACCCAGTTGCCCCTCCTCTATCCTGTATGCTGTTCCCCAGGCAAACCGGTCACCTGGCCTCCACCTCTCTTTGTTCTCCAATTCCTCCCACTGGCTCTTGCAGAAGATGGGGCCCGGCAATCAGTTGCCAAGATACATCTATTGTCTGGGCCCAGGGAGCTAGAAGACACTTGCACCTTCCCTCTCGGGGTATCTGCAAAGGTCACACACCCTTATCCCACCACCTAGATACTTGTGCAACACAATGGGAAAACTGAGGCGCGCACAGTATTCATACAAACACTAAGACACTTTCCACTTCGTCACAAGTAGCCGTTTGTCCTAAGTACCTATGTCAGTCTTTCTCAATGGCCTGTCCCTCAGATCTCCCCGACACTGTTTAGAAAGGCTGCAAGCTTTGGATTCACCAAGGGCAAGTCATGCTTGACCAGCCTGATTGCCTTCCAGGATGAGATAACTGGCTCTGTGGATATGGGGAAAGCAGTGCATGTGATATATCTTGACTTTAGCAAAGCTTTTGATACGGTCTCCCACAGTATTCTTGCCAGCAAGTTAAAGTCGTATGGATTGGATGAATGGACTATAAGGTGGATAGAAAGCTGGCTAGATTGTTGGGCTCCACGGGTAGTGATCAATGGCTCCAAGTCTAGTTGGCAGCTGGTAACAAGAAGAGTGCCCCAGGTGTCAGTCCTGGGGCCGGTTTTGTTCAATATGTTTATTAATGATCTGGATGATGGGATTAATTGCACCCTCAGCAAGTTTGCAGATGACACTAAACTGGGGGGAGAAGTAGAAAGTACTGGAGGGTAGGGAAGGGTCCAGAGGGTCCTTTCCTCTAAGTGCTTCAGAATTGATTCCTTGAGGACCTGCTCCATGATTTTCCCAGGGACTGAGGTGAGGCTGACTGGCCTGTAGTTCCCAGGATCCTCCTTCTTCCCTTTTTTAAAGATGGGCACTACATTAGCCTTTTTCCAGTCATCTGGGACCTCCCCCGATCGCCATGAGTTTTCAAAGATAATGGCCAATGGCTCTGCAATCACATCCACCAACTCCTTTAGCACTCTCGGATGCAACGCATCCGGCCCCATGGACTTGTGCTTGTCCAGCTTTTCTGAATAGTCCCGAACCACTTCTTTCTCCACAGAGGCCTGGTCACTTCCTCCCCATGCTGTGCTGCCCAGTGCAGTAGTCTAGGAGCTGACCTTGTTTGTGAAGACAGAGGCAAAAAAAGCATTGAGTACATTAGCTTTTTCCACATCCTCTGCCACGAGGTTGCCTCCCTCATTCAGTAAGGGGCCCACACTTTCCTTGACTTTCTTCTTGAGACATGTTAGAAAAGGTATGTAAATCGTAATTAGGGCCATTCTATGTTAGATAGGCTAAAACTTTGAAAAGTAAACCTGTCTTGTTAGAGAGTTAGAGGTCATGCTAATTGTGTGTGTTTACTTATATCTTGTTAGATATTAGCCATGTAAACAGACAGTTTCTGTCTATTACTATAGCTACTGATTCAGAGATCAAAAGGGAATATTAACATTTAGATAAACCTTGGATGAAATAATGTCATGTTTATGTGCCTCTTTAAGTTGATGATAAACTGCTTAATGGATAAATTACCTTATGTTAATCCATGTAGTATTTACTGAAAACAGAAGAAGGGAGTACTTGTGGCACCTTAGAGACTAACAAATTTATTTCAGCATAAGCTTTCATGAGCTACAGCTCACTTCATTGGATGCATCCACTGAATGCATCCGATGAAGAGAGCTGTAGCTCACAAAAGCTTATGCTCAAATAAATTGGTTAGTCTCTAAGGTGCCACAAGTACTCCTTTTCTTTTTGCAGATACAGACTAACGCGGCTGCTACTCTAAAAGAAAACAGAAGGTTACTTCAAAACCTATTGTCCTTCCAAGAACTCTGTGCTGCCCAGAAACTGCATAAAAAACTCTTGAGACCTGATCCTTTCATCTCAGATCTGCTTGATGCTTTATGCAGGGGAAGCTTGATTGAAGATTGAAATCTCCAGCCCCTCCTGGATCACCGTGGATATAAATGTTGGACTATAACATATGGACTAATTCTGAAAGAACTCTTTGCAACTACAAAGCTCACCATCGCTACTATGAAACTGATCTCAGAACTGTACTCATGTCTGTAAATATACTGATCTTTTAACCAATATTCTCTCTTTTCTAATAAATTTTAGTTAATAAGAATTGGCTGTAAGCATGTATTTGGGTAAAATCTGAAATATTCATTAACTTGGGATGTGATGTGCCTGATCCTTTGGGATTGGTAAAACTTTCTTATATGATTTTCAGTAATCCTCATCATATTTGACTGGGGTGTCTGGGTGGAAGCCCATGGCTGGGTTGCTAAGTATAAGGGAACTGTGTTTTGGCTTCTGGGTAACCAGTAAGGTATTGTAGAAGCTGTTTTGTGCTGGTTTGGTAAATCTAAGTATTGGAATATCCACCAGCTTTGGTGATTGTGTGTCCTGTTCTTTATAGTTTGCCTAATTGAGTAAACTTAGTGTGGCCCCACTGGGACCCCAGGCACAGTGGCGTAGTCTGGCTAGGATACACATTACTAGAGGTTAATTGGGTTTTTGGATCAGAACCCCACACTTCTCAAAAATTAATTTTGATATTGGAGAGTTTAAAGGTTAAAAATCAGTTACAATGAGTCACCCACGGTCATATGAAGATCTTGACAGAAAAAGCCTTGAAAAATTGTGCTCACAGAGGGGTCGTTTTTTAAGAAAAAGGCCCCAGAGCAAGAACTGAAAAATCTATTAATGACCAGTAATCAGAGAGCAGGGTCTCCTTCACCTGCCCCAGATCCACTCCCTGCTGAAGCAATTAGAATGCAACTGGCAGTAAACAAGCAAAAAATTAGAGCATGAACAGAAGCTGACAGATCTTTGATTATAGGAAAAACAAAAAATATCTGATATGGAAAAAGAAGCCCATTTAAGGCATATGGATTGGCTGTCTGCTGAGGAAAAGGCTCACCAGATGCAACAGCAATCTGCCAGACTTCAGCTCCAAGTCTTGGAAAAGCTCCAATAGCCTGGAAATCCATCCCCTCATGACAACAAAAACTGGGGAAGAATTTGTCCCATTTACAAAGAAACTGAAGACGGAGAAATTTCTATCTACCTTTGAATGTCTATGTGAAATTCACCATAGCCCAGAGATACAGCGTATGCCTGTCCTGCTGACCAGATTGACTGGGAAAGCCAGGCAATTGTTCAGTGAAGTGGGTATGGATGAAGCTTTGAATTATGTAAATGTAAGCAGAGACAGGATGAGCTCCACCCTGACATCTGGTGGTGAGGTGTGACAAGTTGTGGAAAAGAATTTCAGGGGCTGATCTCATTTGCATAGGCTCACACACACCGCCTAGAATGAGGCCATAGCTGCCCAAATGGTCACTTTGGCTGCTGTGGGATCCCCAGTGTCTCTGTTATTGGGACAGGAAGAATAAATTGTTATTACCCTGATTATGGGAATCAAGGCCAGTGGAACTGTACTTGGCCTTTTGTTATGATGGAGGTACTCACCATCAACTAAAGAGCACTCGCTAGGCAAGGGAAATGGGTTCCAAAACTCTGTGAATTGAGAGAGGTTTGAGACAGGCATTAGTGCCTGGTGGTGTTGATCTGTTTGTGAGGGCCTGAAACACCAATGTCTCTCTCCACTGTAGTATGTCAGAGCTAATTTTGGGTCTATTAAGAGTCTTCCTCCAGATGCTGTGCTGAATTCACTTTGGCCTTATGGTGCACCAGCACTAGGTCTCCCACTACTATGAGCTGAAATCACTGAGCACTGTGTCAAGTAGTGGGGAGCCGGAAGATCTAGAGCGCAGTGGTGCTGTTCGTGGATAGGCTGGCAGAGCGTTTGTAAGACGGGGAGTGGAGCCAAGCTGTGCAGAGCTGTTCATGAGACTGTGAGCCGAGCTGAGCTGTTCGTGAGACAGCAGAGCAGAGCGGAGCCGTTCGTGAGACAGCGGAGCGGAGCCCTGTGGAGCTGTGGAGCAGTCAGCTTCAGGTCACGTAAGGTGCCCCTTACCTCTTTTCCCCGCCACACACAGGCACATTTTTAGCTGGACTGGGGAGTAACACTCTGCAGATGAACTTTTGAACTCTGGGGCTGGACTTTTTTTTGGACTTTGGGTGATTTTTTGGATTGCTGGACTCGAGAGATGTTTGGGTTCTGGGACTCAAGAACCCGAGGGAAAGGATGCGGCCCAATTTGCTGGGGTGGCTCTTTGCTCATGGTTTGGTTAATGAACACTAGTTGTGGTGTTTTCCCAATTTAATGCTGATGTCGTTTACCTCAAGTTATTAAAGATTCTCTGCTACACCGAGACCCTGTGCTTGCGAGAGGGGAAGTATTGCCTCTTTGAGGCGCCCAGGGGGTGTGTAGGATTTTCCCAGGTCACTGGGTGGGGGCT
This sequence comes from Caretta caretta, assembly GCF_965140235.1. Taxonomy (NCBI): domain Eukaryota; kingdom Metazoa; phylum Chordata; order Testudines; family Cheloniidae; genus Caretta; species Caretta caretta. The sequence continues at coordinate 10,573,530 of NC_134225.1, forward strand.
CGAGACAGTTTTGCATTAGCTTTGATGAGAGGGAACTTCTGTGAACTGAACCCTGCCCTTGCTGCTATCAGCTTGGCCTGGCAGAAGGGTTACATAAAATATAAAGATACTGTGTTAAAACGTTTCAAGGTTACCTCTGAAACTTACAGGTTAAAATTTAGACATTTTAAAATGTCTAAAAATATTTCTTATGTGGAACGTGCTCATAAACTGTTAGGTTTTGTCAAGAAGTGGATTAATGGTGAGAAAGCTTTGGGGATTGTCTGCCCCACTCTTTGCAGTTTGCCCTAATTGAGTACCTTCAGTGTGGCCCCCCGGCACCATGGTCAAAAACTGTTTAAATGGAGACTACAACCGGTCATACTGAAAAGTGACTCTCAGGCTGGAAAGAGGTTACTAGTGGAGTTCCTCAGGAATCAGTCTTCGGGCCAATCTTATTTAACACTGCCATTCATGACCTTGGCACAAAAATTAGGAGCATGCTCAAAAAATGTGTGGATGGCACAAAGTTGGGAGGTATTTCCAATCCAGAGGAGATCAGGAGTATCGTACAAGAAGATCAGGCTGACGTTGAAAACTGAAGTCATAGACATGGATGCAATTTAATAGTGCAAAGTGCAAAGTCATGAACTTAGGGACTAACAACAAGAATTTTTGTTATAAACTGGGAGGTTATCACTTGAAAGGAACAGAGGAGGAGAAAGACTGAGGTGTACTGGTTGATGACAGGATGACTATGAGCTGCTAATGTGATATGCTTATGAAAAAGGCTAATGCAGTCTTAGGATGCAACAGGTGAGGTATTTCCAGCAGAGATATGGAAGTGTTAATACAATTATACAAGATACTGGTGAGACCTCATTGGGAACACTGGGTGCAATTTTTATTTCCCATCTTTAAGAAAGATGAATTCAAACTGGAACAGATGCAGAGAAGGGCTACTAGAATGATCCAAGGAATAGAAAACCTGCCTTATGAGAGGAGACTCAAAGAGCTTAGCTTGTTTAGCCTAACCAAAAGAAGACTGAGGGGAGCTGTGATTGGTTTCTATAGGTACATCAGAGGGATAAATACAAAGGGAGAGGAGTTATTTCATTTTAGCACCAATGTTGACACAAGAACAAATGGATATAACATGGTCATCAAAATAAGTTTAGGCTAGAAATTAGATGAAGATTTCTAACTATCAGAGGAGTGAAGCTCTGGAACTGCCTTCCAAGGCAGTGAGGACAAAAAAACCTAACTGGCTTCAAGACTGAGCTTGATAAGTGTATGGAGGGGATGGTATAATAAGGCCGCCAACAATGGCATGTAGCCAATCTGCAACTGCTAGCAGCAAATATCTTCAATGGCTAGTGATGAAATACTAGCTGGGGACGGCTCTGAGTTACTACAGAGAGTTCTTTTCCAGATGTCTTGCTGGTGGGCCTTGTCCACATGCTCAGGGTCTATCTGACTGCCATATTTGAAGTTGGGAAGGAATTTTCCCCCTGAGTCTCATTGGCAGACACCATGGGGTTTTTTTGCCTTCCTGTGCAGCCTGGGGCAGGGATCACTTATGTATCTAGTGTAAATGGTGGATTCTCTGTAACTTGAAGTCTTTTAATCATAATTTGAGGACTTCAGTAACTCATCCAGTGGTTATGGATCTATTAGAGGAATGGGTGAGTGAGGTTCTGTGGCCTGCGATACGCAGACATCCCTCGGCCCACGTCGCCTCCTACAGCCCCCAATGGCCTGGGAGCTGTGATCGGCTGAACCTGTGGACACAGCAAGTAAACAAACCTGCCTAGCCTGCCAGGGGCCTTACCCTGATGGGCCGTGTACCAAAGGATGCTGATCCCTGGACTAGATGATCATGATGGTCCCTTCTAGCCTTAAAGTCTATGAGTCCTAGTACATCGTAACAGCGGAACACATAAGACAGTTTTTTATTTATAGCTTTCAAACATTTTTAACGTACTCAACATCTGGAGATCAGATGCATGCAAATATGAAGTTTCATCCATATGCTGTAGAAGCCGACCTGGTGTGCAAATAAGTATATTTATATGGTGGATTTTGTTGGCCTCTTGTTTCAGATCCTGAAATTTAATTAAAACAGTTTAGTTCTGATTACATGTCTCGAAGCTGACCCAACACCAATCATACTCAAGCTGTCTTAAACTGGCAATCACTAACAGTAACCCTATTTTAATTATTGAACCCAGATGGATTTATGGCCTTCACAACATCCCCTGCCAATGAGTTCAACAGCTTGTCTGCGCACTGTGTGAAGAAGTACTTCCTTATGGTAGTTTTAACCCGCTGCCGATTAATTTCATTGGGTAACCCCTCGTTCTTCTGACATGTGAAGAGAGAACGAACATTTCCTTCTTCATTCTTTTCACACCACTCGTGATTTTATAGACCTCCCGTTGTTGTCGATTTTTCCAAGCTGAAAAGTCCCAGTCTTTTTAATCTCCCCTCCTACGGGAAGCTGTTCTACCCCCTTCATCATTTTTCTTGCCCTTCTCGGTACCCTTTCCAACTCTAATGTACCTTTTTTGAGATGGGTCAATCATCTGCATATAGTATACAGCTTGTGGGCATACCATGGATTTATATAGAGACATTATGGCATCTTCTGTCTCAGCATCTATCCCTTTCCTAATGGTTGCTAACATTCTGTTCGCTTTTTTGACTGCTGCTGCACACTGAGCAGATGCTTTCAGAGAACTATCCACAGTGACCCCAGGATCTTTCTTGAGTGGTAACAGCTCATCAGTGATATGATAAACCCCCCTCATTTTCTATGTATCGTTGGGATTATGTTTTCCAATGAGCATTACTTTGCACTTACCAACATGGAATTTCATCTGCCATTTTGTTGCCCAGTCACCCAGTTGTCTGAGATTCCTTTGTAATTCTTCACGGTCTGCTTTGGACTTAGAATCATAGAATCATAGAATATAAGGGTTGGAAGGGACCCCAGAAGGTCATCTAGTCCAACCCCTGCTCGAAGCAGGACCAAATCCCAGTTAAATCATCCCAGCCAGGGCTTTGTCAAGCCTGACCTTAAAAACCTCTAAGGAAGGAGATTCTACCACCTCCCTAGGTAACGCATTCCAGTGTTTCACCACCCTCTTAGTGAAAAAGTTTTTCCTAATATCCAATCTAAACCTCCCCCACTGCAACTTGAGACCATTACTCCTCGTTCTGTCATCTGCTACCATTGAGAACAGTCTAGAGCCATCCTCTTTGGAACCCCCTTTCAGGTAGTTGAAAGCAGCTATCAAATCCCCCCTCATTCTTCTCTTCTGCAGGCTAAACAATCCCAGCTCCCTCAGCCTCTCCTCATAACTCATGTGTTCCAGACCCCTAATCATTTTTGTTGCCCTTCGCTGGACTCTCTCCAATTTATCCAATTTAAGACTTATCTGTCTTGAGTAAGTTTCTGTCATTTGCACATTTTGCCACATCACCATTTACCCCCTTTTCCAGATCATTTATGAATATGTTGAATATCACTAGCCCCAGTACAGATTCCTGGGGGACACCACTATTTACCTCTCTCCACTCTGAATATTGACCATTTATTCCTGTCCTTTGCTTCCTGTTTTTTAAATTACTGATCCATGAGAGGACTTTCCCTCTTATCCCGTGACTGCTTACTTTGCTTAGGACCCCCACCAAAGGCTCTTTGTCAAAGGTTTTCTGAAAGTCCAGGTACCTCATGTCTCCTGCTTTGCCCCATGAGCATTTAACCCTTCTGGACCCATTGGGTAACAGTGTGAAGTACAGAGGGAAACTGAGGCATGCATAGGATTAATTAAAAATATTACAGAAAATTCCCACTTTATTACGGTCTGGTAGGTTTTAAACCTGATGCTGCACATGGAAATGTGTCCAACTGTCTCTCAGGCATGGGCCATGCCCCTTGTGTGCTCCTTTCTCCCCAATATCACACTTGTGACAGAGTGCTCCCAAGCAGGGCACAGCTGGGCACCTGAGAACAGAGCTGAGCCTCCCCTGAGCACAGCCAAGGTCACTGACTCTCAGGAGAACTGGTGGCTTTCTTAAAGTCCCAGCTCCTGGAGTCATGTGAATTTGTAAGAATTCCAGCTTTTGCTTAGCCAATGAAATCAGTGTCTAGTGCTCATGGCTGGGGAGCACAGTCCAGCGGCTCCATGGAGGGATGAATAAAGAACCCAAACTGATCAGTTTTGTAATCCCATGATTTTGGGGGCCTCACTTGTGAGCACTGAAGCTGGTGACACTGCATAGATGGTGGGCTCTATGTGCCTATGAGCCCCAAAGTACGCTAGTAACAACCAGCACAGAGATGTCCTCTGAAGTAGCTGACACTGTTAATGAGGGGAGCTGCAAGGCTTAGCTGAGCCACTGGGTGGGAAAGGGTGGGTTGGGGGGTGGGATGCTGGGTGGGGCAGGGCAGGGTGGAGAGAGTGAGGTGGCAAGTGGGGAAGACTGACTGGGCGGGGGGAGGGAAGGCTGGCTGAGGGTGGCAGGGAAGGCTTGTGGGGAAGGGGGTGGGGCGGTGGCAGCAGCAGGTGCTGGAAGGAGGGTGGCAGGCACTGGGTGGGAAGTTGAGGGGGTGTTGGTTGTGGGAAGGCTGGGTTGGGGGAAGCAGGTGCTGGGTGGGAAAAGTTGGGGGGTTGGGGAAAGGGGGGGCATGGGCGGTGGGCTAGGAGGGGCAAAGGCTAGGCTGGGATTGGCAGATGCCGGGCAGGGAGGCTGGGCTGGTGGGGTGGGGAAGGCCACGGGCACTTTGCTTGGCCTTTCCACACAGCATCTGTCTGTCCAGCCCTCTTATCAGGGCGTGGCCTCGCTTGCTGATCAGTCTTCAGAGGCTGCTGCAGTGCAAAGGCAATCAAGAGCTGGATTAACCTGACTGCTTCTGCCCCATGCCTCAGTGGGCACCCTGCACGAGAGCCGGCAGAGGGACCCTTGCGTCCTGAGCAAAGCTCCCTGCCAAGGGGTTCTCCCAGGCAGCCTTTCCTTCTGTGCCAGAGCTTTGGGGTGAGAGGAGATGGCTGCCCTGGCAGGAATCTGGGGCCCATTGATCCAACACCCTTTGTCCCTTGGGTGGCTGTTAACAGCATCACAGGCTAGTCTGTGAGCCTGTGTGGGATAGAGGGCGGCTGCTCTTCATTGATCCCTCACCCTCGTTATCTGTAGCCTCTTCCTGGCCGATAAGGGGGCTACAGGGTGAGGGCAGGGCGGGGCCTGGAGCCTGAGCTTTGGCAACCTGCCACCGACTGCCATGCCGGTGTTACGGTAACACCAGGACTCTGATTTGAACTCTGCTTCATGCTGTCACCTTGGGCCTGGAGCTTCGCCATCTGGCCTTCGCCTGAAGGTGGCGAGTGGTTTTCTTCTAATGTTTGAGCCAAATCGGTGCAGCTGTTTGAGTCCCACAAGGTGGGTCTCTACGCTGTGATGTGGAGAATGAACTCTGCGGGTGGGGCAAGGGCTGTGCCGCTGGGGCAGCGGGGGCCTGCTCTCCAGGCCAGTTCTCTAAAGTCAGCCTTTGTATCTTAAGAACATAAGTGTAACCCTTTCTGCCTGTAAGAGTTGGCAGCAACAAGGGCCGGGTTCAGTATCTAGGGGTTCCATTCCAATAACACAATGGAAAACCGGCTCGAGCCCCCACCCAGTGACCTGGGACAAATATATACCACCCCCGCTGGGCGCCTCCATGAGGCAATATTTCCCCTCTCGCAAGCACAGAGTCTGAGTGTAGCAAAAAGCCTTTTAATAACAGAGAGAAACAATGTGGCATTATGTTGGGGAAACACCACCAACAGGATTCATAACACAACCCATGATCAAAAAACCCACCCCAAGCAAATTGGGGCGTGTCCTTTCCCTTTGGTTCTTGAGTCCAGCAACCCAAAATCACCCAAAGTCCCAAAAGTCCAACGACCCAAAACTCTCTGTCCCTGGTCAGGGCAGCCCCAGAGTTCAAAAGTTGATCTGCAGAGTTTTACCTCCCAACCTGGGTGGAGATTGGGGTTAAGGGGCACCTTACGTGGTCCAAAGCTGATTGCCCCACCTCTCCATGGGGCTCTGCTTTGCCAGCCACCCCATGAGTTGCTCTAGGCATCCAACAAACTGCTCTGCTCCCCCAGCCGCTCTGCTCCACTCGCCATCCCGCAAACTGCTCTACCATATATCTTCAGGCTCCCCCACTATTTAACACAACACTCAGTGATTTCAGCTCTTAGTAAGTTTAGCTCTTTCATGATTTCAGCTTGTAGTAGGGGAGCCTCCGTGTGGGTACACCATTAGCCCAAAGTGAATTCAGCTCAGCAGCCTGTAACTAGACTCCTAATGGAATCAAAATTATAGTGGAAAGAGAAGGAAGTCCAATTAGCATGTAAGGCCCTCACAAGAGGGGGGGGGGGGCATACCACCAAGTATTAATACCTGTCCCCAGCCTCTCTCCCTTTACAGAGTTTTGGAACCCATGTCCCTTGCCTAGCGAGTGCTACTTAGTTGATGGCGTGTCCCTCCATCATAACAAAAGGCAAAGTACAGTTCCACTGGCCTTGATTCCCATAATCAGGGTAATAACAATTTATTCTTCCTGCCCCAATAACAGAGACACTGGGGATCCCACAGCAGCCAAAGTGACCATTTGGGCAGCTATGGCCTCATTCTAGGCAGGGTGGGTGTGCCTATGCAAATGAGATCGGCCCCTGAAGTTCTTTTCCACAACTTGCCACACCTCACCACCAGATGTCAGGGTGGAGCTCATCCCGATTCTGCTTACAAGAGGAAAGTGATCAGGAACAGTCAGCATGGATTCACCAAGGGCAAGTCATGCCTGACTAATCTAATTGCCTTCTATGATGAGATAACTGGCTCTGTGGATGAAGGGAAAGCAGTGGACGTGTTGTTCCTTGATTTTAGCAAAGCTTTTGACATGGTCTCCCACAGTATTCTTGCCAGCAAGTTAAAGAAGTATGGGCTGGATGAATGGACTATAAGGTGGATAGAAAGCTGGCTAGATTGTCTGGCTCAACGGGTAGTGATCAATGGCTCCATGTCTAGCTGGCAGTATCAAGTGGAGCGCCCCAGGGGTCGGTCCTGGGGCCGGTTTTGTTCAATATCTTCATAAATGATCTGGAGGATGGTGTGGATTGCACCCTCAGCAAGTGAATTATGACAATTCAGAATTTGGTTTTGTTCTGAATTGGAATGAAAACAAATATTTTCCAATTTTCCATGAAATGGAAATTCTAAAACAATTAGATTTAAAAAAAAATCTTCATTTTGAAATTTTTTTTTCCAGCTGGTACTCAGTACAGATTGGAACATCTTGATTTCTAGATTAGTCTCTCATCTGTGTTGTTATGAAACAGTTTGACGTCTGGATCTAGACAATAAGATAAGCACTTGCTATACAAATTAGAGGACCAGCTGGTTTTCAATATCCTAGAAAAATGATTCCAGACAAACACAAGGTTATTGAAAAGAGCTGCTCTTAGAATTAGTACTCTGAATGTTGCTTATTTTTATGTTGATAATGTTAGCACCAAACTGTTATATTAGAACAAAAATAGGAGACTCTTTTGTCTAGAAAATAAGATAAAACATTTCATTTTCTATGCAGCAGCTGCTCTTAATGTTTGAATAATAAATAAATTAAATAGACTTTTGACTGTTTTGTCATACTGACCTCTCGATAATAGCAGTATTGCATCCTCTGACAATTGACATAGGACATAGGCAGTCTTACCACGACCATCATGCAATGTAAAAATACAAATGAAATAACCTGTCAAATTAATTTTGAAACTAGAGCTTTGTTCTGAAGTGAAATTTTGAAAATTTCCAAGAAAAACTTTTCACGTTTACAGCAAAATTAATACAAAGTTTTGAAAAAAAATCTGAAAGGGCATTTTCCCATGGGTAACCATTCCAACAAAAAATTTCTGACCAGCTTGAATGATGAAATCCATCCGCTCCCATGTTAGGTATAAAAATACTTGTCTACTTAACATACAGATGGAGGGAAGAACAAAGAGCACTGAAGTAATGACTTGCCGAAGATCACACAGTGGCAGAGCGGAGAACAGAACCCAAGTTCTGACTCTGAGTCCACTACTCCAATACTCAAACCAGCTTCTCAATCCATTGCTTCGCGTACACTTGAGATAGTATTACCTAAAAAATTGGATCCTGAATAATTGGAAAAAAGAAAAGGAGTACTAGTGGCACCTCAGAGACTAATTTACCAGAGCATAAGCTTTCATGAGCTACAGCATCCGATGAAGTGAGCTGTAGCTCATGAAAGCTTATGCTCAAATAAATTGGTTAGTCTCTAAGGTGCCACAAGTCCTCCTTTTCTTTTTGCGGATACAGACTAATACAGCTGCTACTCTGAAACCTGAATAACTGGAAACATTAGAAACACAATTTACATTGTTAATCCCCTTTTTGCTTGGTAGAAAAGGATAGAAAGCCCTAATTAAATATATAGCTACCTTAGCTTGAGGGCTGGGGTAGCTATTTGTACACGCAGTTGCATTTCCCTGTTGAGAAGGGAATGTCTTTATTGTAACGCTGCCTCACAAGAGCTTTTGAAATATTTCAGTGGCTGCCATGAGACGACAAGGTGAAGCAACAAATAAACGGAGAATCTTTGTTTTGTTTTAGAATTACGACCCTGGTACCCAGTATTTCATCAGTTTGAGAAAAACAATTTCCTGCAAGAGATTTACAAAATGGCAACTACCGTAGCATGGCTTAGAGCACTACTGGCTGAATAAAAATGAGAGCAGAGCTTTGCAGTTTTATCCTCACAAATGGCACCTTCAAGTTCCTTTTAATTTCAGTTTGGTCAATCTGGGGTGGGAAGTAGAGAGCATCAAAGCAGCATTTTCAAGTACGTTAAGAACTAACCTTTCATGGGCTATTCTCTTTTGTTGTTTAAAGAACTTGAAAGTAATTTAAGATGACAATTTAGACCTTTACAGAGACACTCTGCATGTCAGGTAACTAGTGCAGTCAGTTAAAAATTTATTTTTCTTGTACATTTAGACTCTGCTTTGACATTTCCTTAAGCACAAATGATGCTTTAAGAGGACTAAGAAGAAAGGTTTGCATTTTAGGTCAAGACCATTTGAATGTCACTATTTACACACAGGCATTTTTTGGCTTAAGAGCCAACTGGATCTAGAAAGTCACTTAAAAAATTGTGAAGCTATTAGTAAGAAAATCGTAAGTCTTCAGAAAGCATGAGCCTTTCATTGGCGCTTCCACGCATGCTTCTGAAAATAGGGAAGACATTTTCAGCGTAATTAATATGGAGGCTATTAGCCAGGATGGGCAGGGATGGTGTCCCTAGCCTCCATTTACCAGAAGCTGGGAATGAGCAACAGGGGATGGATCCCTTGGTGATGACCTGTTCTGTTCATTCCCTGAAGGGTTCATGTTTAGTTATTCCACCTGGAAACAGGCAGGGCACACCCTGACTGTTTTGTAGAAGCAATGCACACATTGCTTTATCCAAGGACAAGGGCTAGATATGAACCATGAGAACTTGATTAAGGGACAGTGACTGTGGGAAGCTTTCTTAGCCTGGGCTCAAGGCCTGAGAACCAGGATTGTAGTAGATAAAAGATGGTAAATAAGTATATTTAATCAACGTCATACATTCCTTTGTGTATCTTTTTGCAGTAGAAGTGTGTAATGCATAGGGGGGAGAAATATAATAAAAGGAGAAGGTGGAAGGCAGTGGGCAGAACAGCCCATCTCAGCTGACCAGCTTGCTTGCTTGCATAAAGCTGTGTTCTGTCTCATCATTGAACTGCTACAGTTCCCTCTGGAGCACCTGGCACTGGCCACTGTTGGAAGACAGGATCCTGGGCTAGACGGACCTTAGGTCTGACCCCGTAGGGCCATTCTTATGAGGCAGTGAAACTTTAACTTTAAATTCTGGCTGCTGGAAAAGCGAGTGGCAGGTCTGTAGGTACTCTGTGCGCCTCTTCTGGTTTTCTCATGTAAATGATATGAGAAGAACAGGAGGACTTGTGGCACCTTAAAGACTAACCAATTTATTTGAGCATAAGCTTTCGTGAGCTACAGCTCACTTCATCAGATACAGTGAGCTGTAGCTCATGAAAGCTTATGCTCAAATAAATTGGCTAGTCTCTAAGGTGCCACAAGTCCTCCTTTTCTTTTTGCGAATACAGACTAACATGGCTGCTCCTCTGAAACCTGTCGATATGAGAAGAGTCTAGCTTGACCTTTGTTTTTCAGTACCCCAGCAACTATGGACCAGAATTATATTGTTTGTGGGCTGCAGCAAAAACTAAACATGTTGTATTCCTTCCTGAGAAGTCACCTGAATAAGGAGAGCCCTGTGTTTTATGCAAGTTGTAAGGAGGTGCCATTCATATGTATCTCTTTCTTTTTGGATATAATCAAGTATGAGGGAGTGAAACTAATTATTTTGAAATCTGCAAGAGAGACTTAAATGGTCAAATGAGAGTGCAAAAATTAACAGGTGTGTTTTAAAAAATAGATGGTGAAAGTTGTTTCAGTAAGAGCTGGTTGTATTTTTAACTGGTGTGGGACATTTTGTACTTTATTTACATAATGTGTAAAGGGGTGACTTTAAAAGGTGGTGATATGAATACTTATGTGGTATCAAGGAAGAGAAGGCAGTTGAGAGTATGGAAAGACTTTCTTTATGGTCTTATGGCTTGATCCTGCAAACACTTATTGTGAAAGTAATTCTACTTCCGCGAGCAGTCCATTGAAGTACTGGTGCTTAAGCGTTTGCACCATGATGCCGCAGATATTTAATAATTACCGACTGTTTAAATAGAAGCCTTCCAGATTACCTTATTTGAAAGGCTTTATGGATGTATTTGTTTTTCAAGTCTTTTAAATGAGTTGTAAAAACCAATTTCTGCTCTCTCGCTGATATAAGAAGGTATGAATATCCATGTTGCCATATTGCTGACTTCAGTGTAGAGAGAAGACACAGATTAATTTTTTGATAGAAATTCTGTTTCTATGATTGAGTCAGGGAATATATGTAGTTTCCTTAACTACTAGCTTAAAAAAAAATTCTTGGCACTTAAAAAAAAATCCACACATTGTTGTGCACCATAATAAACAGGCAACAAATGTCTTGGTGAAAGAAAGTGCTCTCGGTGGAAATACTAAAATTAGGCGGTGGTGGATTTACCCTGATTGCAATCCTGGTATCTGTGCACGTACACTGAAGTGCCTGTGAAAGCGGCACTGCTGGGGAGATCTGGTTTAGCCCACACACTTCTGACTTGCTAGGGTGCAATGCCCCAACTCTCCTGCCAGCTCCCCAGCTCTCTGCAGGATTTGACACTCTCACTAGGCGGTGCTTCCCGCTCTGCGGAGTATGGCACCTTAGCTTCCTGTCTCAGTATCTGGGGGGAGGGTGATAATCTCTCTCCACCCATGTAATCAGGTCCCATCCCATCTCTGGGGTGGAGGAAAGCTATTTTGCTTTAAATGCTAAGAATATATTTACTTCCTAGTAGAGAACTATCACCATCACAGTGAAAGATCACATTCACTTCTTCTCTTGGACTCGTTGACCGACAGGTTCAGTATTTGTTCAGAGTGTTCTGTAGGCTCCGCCCTGGCATACCTATACTGGCTGTCCATGGCAAACAGCAACAGAAGTAAAAATGGAGGTCTACAATGACTTTGTTCACAAGAAATCAGCAGTGCTTTTTGTTACAGATGTTGCAGCTTGAGGCCTGGGTAGGTAACCTTCAGGGTAATAGTGTATCCGTGGAGTGATGTTCCAAGCCTGTTCCAATACCTTAGCAGTGCATTCTCTTAGAAAACAGGCTTTAAGAAGCATTTTTAAAACAAGATAAGTCTACATTTAGTTTGTTGCTTCCTTATCTAAAAGCTAGTCATTATATCCAAAAACTAAAATAATTAAAATGCTGTCTTCTCAATGCAGTCTCTCTCTTTAACGGGGCCTCACTTCGGTAATCTGTACTTAGTTTATTCCTGTTTGACTTTGAAAAACGTCTGTTTTGAGCAATCTTGTAATGCTGTGCATTACTGACGCATTGAATTGAAGCTGTGTGGCTCTCTAATCCATAGACCGTCCAGCTGTTCCAGCACTCAGTAATTTTGTGTTCAGGAAATAGATAACAAGAACGGGATGTCCTGAATGCCAGAAGGAGAGTTTTCAGAGGCTTTAAATACTCTGATGCCTCTTGCATTCCATGGGTTAGTCTAAAAAGTAGATAAAAGGAGCAGCCAACCAGTAGCTGTTGAGAGGAAGTTGGAGGGATTTTTATAATGCCTGCCTCTGAATTGAAATGTCAATGTGGGAAAAATAAGCTCTCCTTTCTTGCTTCTAACGAGGTAAAACAATAGCTGAGGCAAGAACAAGAAGATTCCTATTGATGGAAGTAGTTTTGTGTACGTTTTGCTTTCCTTTGACTGTTTTTTGTTAGAAGGAAAGTATATTAGTTGTTCCCTTGTTTTCTCATTGTGCTTTTGTAACTTACAATATAATTTTTCATGCTTAATAACTTAAAAGTGATTAGGTGTAATTGTTCAAAGGGCTTTCAAGAACTCACTTGCACTTGTCTGACATCGGAAGTTGGGTTCAAACATTCAGAAGTAAAATTCACTGGCCCAAAATATCATCTTGTCTCCAACAGATTAGAAGAGGGAAATACTCTAAATTAGGAGGCGACAGAGTATAGGACTCCATCTCTACCTTCCATACGGTTTGGTTCTCACTGTTAAGGAATTTATGTGGATGTGTCTGTTTAGAAACAGTTGTGTGGATAATTGTTGCATATTCTGTGACCGTCATCAAATAGTAAATATTGATTCTACACAGTGCAACAGAGTTTGGCTACTGTTAGCCTGGAATGCCTGTTAAATTCAGGGGACACCATCACCGGCCTAATCACATCAGCCACATCATCAAGGGCTCGTTCACCTGCCCATCCGCCAATGTGATCTATGCCATCGTGTGCCAGCAATGCCCCTGTGCCACGTCCATTGGCCAGACCGGACAGTCTCTACGCAAAAGAATAAATGGACACAAATCAGACATCAAGAATTATAACATTCATAAACCAGGCGGAGAACACTTCAGTCTCTCTGGTCACGCGATCTCTGACCTAAAAGTCGCAATATTACATCAAAAAGACTTCAAAAACAGACTCCAACGAGAGACTGCTGAATTGGAATTAATTTGCAAACTGGATACAATTAACTCAGACTTGAATAGAGACTGGGAGTGGATGAGTCATTACACAAAGTAAAAAGAAAAGGAGTACTTGTGGCACCTTAGAGACTAACCAATTTATTTGAGCATGAGCTTTCGTGAGCTACAGCTCACTTCTGTAGCTCACGAAAGCTCATGCTCAAATAAATTGGTTAGTCTCTAAGGTGCCACAAGTACTCCTTTTCTTTTTGCGAATACAGACTAACACGGCTGTTCCTCTGAAACCTACACAAAGTAAAACTATTTCCCCATGTTTATTCCCCCCCCTCCCACCACTGTTCCTCAGATGTTCTTGTTAACTGCTGGAAATGGCCCACCTTGATGATCGCTACAAAAGGTTTTCTTCCCCCCCCCACCCCCCCGCTCTCCTGCTGGTAATAGCTCATCTTAAGTGATCACTCTCCTTACGGTGTGTATGATAACACCCATTTTTTTCATCTTCTGTGTGTATATACATCTCCTCACTGTATTTTCCACTGAATGCATCCAATGAAGTGAGCTGTAGCTCACGAAAGCTTATGCTCAAATAAATTTGTTAGTTTCTAAGGTGCCACAAGTCCTCCTTTTCTTTTTGAGAATACAGACTAACACGGATGCTACTCTGAAACCCATTAAATTTGAAATTTTCTTCCTTTTAATTATGACTGCCTTTCAACATGGACTGTTGAGTCTTACCTAGCAACCCCCTCTTTGCTATCATAGAAATAGAAAGTGATGTTTTAATACCTGGATAGATATGGTAGAAGCAGCTGACCACAACTAATTTCAAGCTCTGGTTGTATAGCAAATTGATAGTCTCCATAAAAAGTGGGTCAAATCACTTACTCAATCATTAAATCCCAGGGCATGTTATTATCTGTAAGACCTGTCCTTGCCAGGTGTGAAATTATGTTCCATTCAATGCTCTGTCATTACTTAGGAAATGAAGACACCATTAATTTTATTTCACTTTGACAAAGGGGATAGCTGTTTATGATATGCTGATACATGCAATTAATTTTCAATTCAGGAGATTGTTCACAGGCAGTGTCTACAAATTGATCTGAATGATGGCTCTCTCAGAATAGTACTGCAAAATAAAATACTGCGCCGTGTTAAAGCTTTAATCTCTTTCTCTTTCTCCACAGATTTCCCTGCAGTGAACTGGGTCATTCAGTTTAATTGTCCAGAGGATGCAAATACATACATTCACAGAGTGGGAAGAACAGCCAGGTACATGTTTAATTATGATTTTCATTTGAGTGTTTGCAACTAAATAGCTGTGTGTGTTGATCACAGGAAGAAAACTAATAACCTGATTAGCTAGGTACAGGTCAGAAGGGACTAAAAGCCATTACTACCTGAAGGCTGTTTGACAGCTTATGTGAAGTGAATTTGTCTTTATCAATCCGCCACAGATCTATATAAAAAAATCTCTACAAAATTCGCACAAATACGCATAGTTGAATAGTTAAGAGACTGAACTGTCCTCTCATTCTTAGACGTGGTCCTGCCAGGCAGAGTGGAAGCTCATTTGTGCTGTACCTGTTCTACAGATAAATAAGACTTTACTCTCTAGTGCTGGCAATGCATTTTCTTCCAATGGCATGAAATTCATTTGAAAAGGATGATGCAGTGTTTCTTGTTTTTATTTGGAAAATTCTGATGTCATTAAGTAGGTTGGTTTCTAAAAATCTTTAAGTTTTCAACATTTAATAGAATCATACTCTTGGGGATAGGAACAACTTAAATTAATTATTTGCTCCCTAAAGCAATTTCTTGAAAGAGTTGCGTGAGTCATACCTACTTGTGTGAAAACTCAGTAGATAAAATCTTCAAAAATATAGAGTTCAGAGGGGGCATTACATCTCAGATGATAACTCGTGCTGAAGATTTGTCATCGCATTTTTTATCAAAAATCACGGTGCAATCATGCTACATTTAGTAAAGTCATGGGCTTGATTTTTGATATTTTAAAACAAAAATGCCATGACAAACAAGGAGGAAGGGCCCGAGTGAGGTGATGATGGGGATGGAGAAAAAGCCTGCCCTACACTCACCCTGCAGTAGCAGCTCCTCTCCTGCCTGGCTTCCCTTCCCGGGTGCTGGAACCTGGTGCATGGGGTTGCAGCGATGCTCAGGTTTGGCCTAGCAGCCCCTCCATCATGATGGGGAGCAGGGAGCCAGGCCTAGCTCTGCAGGGCAGGAGCCCTGACTGGAAGGTGAGTTTATTAAAATCACAGATACAAAGACACCTCACGGACAACTGGTAAAATCACTGTATCCAGGCTATTTTTTCCCCGCTGTGAAAAACCTACAGACTATCTTAATAGTTTGCATCTTTTTTCCCCTTCTAGAAGGGGATGATGGGTTTTTACTTGCTTTTGGAAATGCTGGTTATGAACTGAACCATTTGCATTCTTTAAAACACCGATTAAATATTACTTACATTTAGACATGCCCCTGCTACTGTTGTCTCTGGGTATATGTACATTTGGAACTCAGTGCTGCAAAAGCTGGCATTTGCATGTTGGATACGATTGTTGTTATTGGGTCTCTGCATGAGAATAAAATACATGCATGGCTGTAACCCAGTTCTTCCTCTCCTTGAACTTGAGCCTGCTATGGTGTCATTATTCTGGGTTTGTGGCATCACACGATTGTCATGGAAAAGCAAATGGAGTAAATTCAGCATTATTGCGTAACGGCAGCTTCTAGCAGGACTCCTGAGAGTTTTCTCAGTATTAAGTGACTTGCCTGAAATGTGTCAGGCTGTGTGTGCCCGCCTTTTCCCCCACGAGTACGATGGGATGACTTGTCTCACACCGGTGCTCTTGGGAATGCTTCTAAAGCACTCTGGAGACTGAAGCAGCTGTACTACTGTTCCTAAAAAGGGTAAAGGAAATGGGATTTAATTCTAATCCTGCTGAGATCATTTTCCAGTGCACAAAGGGGGCCTTGTCAGAGAGCCGCTTTTCAATGAGACGTTTTCTGCGGTCGGGTAGCGGTAGAGGTAGCGTGAATAGAGCTTAGCTGAATATTGGGGATAGAAGGCCTGTTTCTTGGTTGAGAAACTGTACCCTCTGCTATACGACTGAGTACCCCTTGACTTCACCACACCTTTGTTGGGATCTCCTTTCAGATGAATTCTGCCAGGGCCTGTATTTAAGGCTTTGCTGAAGTTTCAAGGGAAGGGTGATAAGAACCAGTCTTCAGCTATTTTTGCTGGCAGAGTGGTGATTTGAAGAGAGCACTTTCCTTCTGTAGGAAAAGCTTTACAGGCAGTGGCGTAGCTAGGGCAGGGAAACTGGGCGGGCAATGACGGGGCGGTTGGGGATAGGGAGACCTGCCTCCCCCGCCATCTCCAGCCGTCCTTCACTGCTCAGCAGGCACCTGACCATGAGGCTGCCTGGGGGAGGGCGGGGGTGTACCTTGCAGGGGTGGGGCTGGAGACCAGGGCAGCAGCATGTGATGCTGGCAGGAGCGGGACATGGATGGACACCGACCCAGTGTTGGGAGTCCCAGCCTGTGGATTCGGGGGGCTCCAGCCCTGATCTGGGTGGGCCTGGATGCTAAGTGGGTGGGCCGCAGCCCACTCAGGCCCACCCATGGCTACAGCCCTGTCAGGTGCTTGCTGACTCCTAATCTAATGCACAGATTAACGGTAAAGCTGCCCTGCATTAGGGTTTCATTGTGGGGGAATCTGCCAAGTTCTTCGAGTGCTTGCTCATGTCGATTCCAAGTAGGTGTGCGTATGCCGCGTGCACAGTCGTCGGAAGGTTTTTCCCCAAGCAGTACCCGTCGGGTCAGCTGTGGAGCCCCCGGAGCTGCGCCTTCATGGCGGTGTATATAGGTCCCTGCCGACCCGCCACCTCTTCAATTCGTTCTTACTGCCTGTGACGGTTGTTGGAGCTGTGTGTCTCTCTTGCCTCCGCAAGCAGTTTCCCCAGTGATTGGACTTTCTGTTAACCTGTAAATAGTTAATTAGTTAGGGTTAGTTTTCAGTAATTAGTTTGTAGAAGTGGGGGGTTCCCCCAAGCCCAATTCCCTCCCCTCTTGGGGTTCGGCACATGCCTCCATCCCAAGAGTTTAAGCCGTGCGGGACCTGCTACAAGCTCATGTCAATGGGCGACCCCCACGACTCCTGCCTAAAGTGTCTGGGGGAGGCACATTAAACAGCTCGCTTCAAGAGCTGCAAAGTTCTCCGCCCGAGAACAAAGAAAGAAAGGGACTTCAGGCTCAAAGAACTCCTTATGGAGGCAGCCCTCCGTCCCCTGCCAGCTCTGGCCTCTGTTAGAGAAACTACGGCTCGCACTCACCGATGCCACCTAAGCAGCACAAGAAGACGAATAGAGGGCACTCACCCATGGTCAGAGCACTGAGTCTGACAGCATAAGCGGTCTGCGTCCTACGCAGGGATCAGCACTGTCGACTTTGGGCCTGCAGAGGGATCCGTCAAGTCTGGTGCCACTGGACCCTCCTGCTAGAGAGTGCCAGGTGGAGGAGCAGGAGCTTCCTTCCATCCTGGACACGTTTGAGGTGGCCAGGGACTTGATTGCCATGATGGCACCGCAGTTTCCCACCAGGCAAGATAGACCTCCGGCCCCACAAGGCACGGCGCCGTCCAGAAGCAAGCCCATGATGATGAAGCTCTGCTCGCCTTCCCCACGGCACCATCCTCCGACACTGTCCTGCTTGGACCACCCTGCCAGATTGGCTGAAGAAGTTAGCTGTCTGGTTCTTAAACTCAGCAGCAGCAGTCGCTCGCTGGGTGCTCAGTGATTCTCTGCCTCCCTGGGCTCAGCTCTTGCCAAGCCCTGCTTCTGCTCTGTTCCTCCACAGCTTCAGCCCAGATCCTGTCCTACACCCAGCCTTGCTCCTGCCTCAGAACCAGCCCTGCTCCCTTCTTCCCTGCCCCCGGTGATCCGGTTCTGACCCTTGGCTCTGATTCCTGACTCCGACTCTCTCTTGATTCTAGAGTGGCCAGATATCCCGATTTTATAGGGACAGTCCTGATTTGGGGGTCTTTTTCTTATATAGGTTCCTATTACACCCACCCCTGCCCCATTTTTCACATTTGCTGTCTGGTTACCTTACTTGATTCTTGGCTCTTGCATTTGGATTCTGACTCTAGTTCTAATCTTTGGACCTGCTTCTTGGTTTTGGCCCTGTCTCAATCCCTGGTTTTGGCATTTGGACACTCACCACCAGGCATGACTCCCACTCTGACCACTATGCCTGACCGCCTACAACCCGGTCTCCTGACATGTGCTCAGTCTGGTTTGTGGTTTAACCATCACAGAGCTTGCCTTTGTGATCGATGGTTCCTCACACCAAAAGGATAATAAGGATAAGTGCAGGGTCCTGCACTTAGGACGGAAGAACCCAATGCACAGCTACAGACTAGGGACCGAATGGCTAGGCAGCAGTTCTGCGGAAAAGGACCTAGGGGTGACAGTGGACGAGAAGCTGGATATGAGTCAGCAGTGTGCCCTTGTTGCCAAGAAGGCCAATGGCATTTTGGGATGTATAAGTAGGGGCATAGCGAGCAGATCGAGGGACGTGATCGTTCCCCTCTATTCGACATTGGTGAGGCCTCATCTGGAGTACTGTGTCCAGTTTTGGGCCCCACACTTCAAGAAGGATGTGGATAAATTGGAGAGAGTCCAGCGAAGGGCAACAAAAATGATTAGGGGTCTGGAACATATGAGTTATGAGGAGAGGCTGAGGGAGCTGGGATTGTTTAGCCTGCAGAAGAGAAGAATGAGGGGGGATTTGATAGCTGTTTTCAACTACCTGAAAGGGGGTTCCAAAGAGGATGGCTCTAGACTGTTCTCAATGGTATCAGATGACAGAACGAGGAGTAATGGTCTCAAGCTGCAGTGGGGGAGGTTTAGATTGGATATTAGGAAAAACTTTTTCACTATGAGGGTGGTGAAACACTGGAATGCGTTACCTAGGGAGGTGGTAGAATCTCCTTCCTTAGAGGTTTTTAAGGTCAGGCTTGACAAAGCCCTGGCTGGGATGATTTAACTGGGAATTGGTCCTGCTTTGAGCAGGGGGTTGGACTAGATGACCTTCTGGGGTCCCTTCCAACCCTTATATTCTATGATTCTATGATTCTATGAAAAGTATCACAACAATATTCAGGTTACTCCCAGTCCGAAGGGACCAATCACTTACCCCAGGTCAACTGCATTCCTGATTCTATATCAAAGAATGCTTGTAGCCAATCCGATAATAAATGTACTAAAAATTTTTAGTTAAGAAAAAGAAATGAGAGTTATTTACAGGCTTAAAGCAGGTAAACATACACACACACACACACACGAGTTACAGTCTTAGGTTCTAAAGGTAATACAGCTTGCTTATTATAGAAGCTTCCATGTGTCCTTTAAGGCTGACCCAAGCTAAACGGCTAGGGATCTCTTGCTTGTGTTTAGAAGACTTTGCCTCTCCATATTCAAAAAGCATAGAGATAAAGTTCCTTCTGGTCAGGCATTTTTATTCCCTTCCCCCAGAGTTCAAACTGGTGGGACAAGCGTTTGTGCATATCTCCTCTTCGTGGGTGTAGGAGGAACAATCAACAAAGTTTTGTCCACAGCTGTTCCACAATGGTTTGTTGGATGGCTGTAGACCTTTCATTGGACAGGAGATGACACCGCCCACCCCCCCACCTTCTGTCCTGATTTTTCACATTTGCTGTCTGGTCACCCTAGACAGGGCAGAAGAGAAGGGGATAAGTGGGGTGGGCAGCTGTGGAGTGGAGCTGAGGTGAACAGAGTGGGAGGGGGGGGGTGGAAGTATTTGGAGCAAACAGCCAATCAGCACAGGGCTGATGTGCAAAGGGTTCTTGCTTGGCTGCCTCAGCCCCTACTGGCTGCCACCTCTCTGCCATTTGAGGCATCTGTGATACTGTTGAACATCGTAAAAACCAAAAGATTGAGCTAGAGAAGACACTGCTGCAGGGTGTGGCCAAGTGGGAATTTTCGGTTATATTTTTATGAATGAGGGGCAGGGTGAGGACTTACTTGAGTAGGGGTTGCTACCCAGAGGGTGCAGAAGGGTCAAAATGCTCCTGCAGCAAAGCAAGAGACACGCGGTGCTTGGGTCGCAATTGCCTGGAGTGACATGAACAGACTAGTAAGCACTGGCTGAAACCCAGGCAGACAAGAGGATGCCCCAGAGACTTGTGGCAGGTGGAACATGTGAGCTCAGCGAGGGCTGCAGGAGGAAGACAACAGAAAAGGGGTGACAGCAGGCTAGGATCTAAGCTGGTCTTTGGAGAGACGTACTAGCTGCCCCAGGGGACTGGCCAAGGGGCACAGAGAGAGAGGAGCTTGGCTAGGTACCACCATGACAGCAGCCTGCCTGGATTCTGACCTGTCTTTACCACGGCTTCGCTGTGCTACCGTAAGGCTTCCTGCTGTTGTGTTCCAATGCACAAGACGCTCTGACCTCTTTTGAAAAGGCTGCCTGGTGTTACGACAAAGACATGCTGAAGTGCAACAATCCCTGCCAAGGGTAGGGTCTGAAGAGGCGTCTATCTCACTTGGAGCCCTTGGGCAGAGTGCACGGCGTGAAGCAGGCGTGCTGGAGCCCAGAGGCTCAGTCTGAGGCATTAAGGCCATGATAGGACTCACCTTTAAGGAAGAGTGGGAGCTTGTGACGGTCCCCTCTGGGTGGTATCCAGACCGGTGATCTGCTAGGTCACTCCAATCCTTGACTCTGGGAGCCAGCCTTACCCCACTCTGCTGTGACAACCCCCACTCCGGGGCTGTTCACACACGGCCTCTGGCATGGAAGCTGCTCCTTGGATTGTGCAACTGAATGACACGAGCCAATATCTCCGGTCCCAGACACAACTGTAGGAACCTCCTTCTTTCCGTGTCCAGTCATGCCTGCTGGACCCTGCAAGCTTATATGGGTTCGTCAATTGAACAAAGAAATGGATATGTACCAGGCTTGTTATCCCAAGGGGAGTCTCTGACACGCTTCAAACCAAACACACTGCTTCAGGTAGAATAAACAAACAGATTTATTAACTACAAAGATAGATTTAAGTGATTATAAATTGAAGCACAACAAGTCACATTTGGTCAAATGAAATAAAAGCAAAATGCATTCTAAGATGATCTTAACACTTTCACTGCCCTTACAACCTTAGGTGCTTCTCCCCACAGGCTGGCTGGTTGCCCTTCCGTCAGGCTCTCCCCTTTGATCAGCATTTCAGTCGCTTGCGGAGGAGAGGGGGGTCTGTAGATGGTGGAAGAGCGAGAGCATGGCAAAATGTCTCTCCCTTTTATTATGTCCTTTCTTTCCTCTTAGCTTTGCCCCCTCTTCAGAGTCAGGTGAGCATTACCCCATGGCAATCCCAAACTGCACAAAGGAAGTGGGGGGTGACTCCCTCCAGGGTCTAACTAACAGATTATTTTGTTGCTGCCTGAGCCGGTGTCCATTGTTCCTGTGAGGCTGGGCTGGGTTTGTCCCATCCATGCCCTGATGAGGTGTGAACTGCCTCCCTGTTCTTGGAGTGTTTTTGCATGGCCTTGCTTTAAGCAATGAGGATACATTTTCAGCCTCATAACTATATACATGACATTATAACCTGTAACCTAACTAACTATTACTATAACGTCACTATAACAACCATGCTCAGTGCATTATGAGCCTTCAGAGACACCCAATATGACAAACTTTGCATTGGATACCACACCATCATTTTATAAAGATGAACATGGGGGTGTAGGGTGTTTCCCCAAAGTACAGAGTGGCACACCTTCCCTCTCAGTTTACTGCAAGAGGGTTAGTCACCGACTATCTCAAAGGCAGCTTGTCATTAAAGTTCAATTGGCATCCAGCCAATAAGGCCATGAGGCAAGGTGCCTCAGTTTCCCCATTCACACAGCAAACCAAGTTTTTTATGGTTTCTCTACCATGATAAGCTATAAACCTGTTTATAGGGATTAATTGAAAAGTAGCATTATCAGAAGTTTTATCATCAGTAACAAAATTCTCATCCCAAAACTTTACATTAATACCAAAATGTTTATCACAGATGGGTGTTTACAAGTATCTTTATGATACCACGCCCTCTGTTCAGATAGTGTAGTTTGAGGTTGGTTTGTTCATTATCCATGGCGTCCTTTGACTTACTCCCATGTAATCAGTCACTGGTTTTTCTTTCCCTCCAGTGTTTCCCTTTGTATGGGCTCTTAATTTAATCATGTTTCTGGCATTTTGATATCTCAGGGTCTGGCAAGATAAGGGTCCAGGGGGATCCTGCACATTGGCTGGCCCTTTGGGCCATGGGCCCAGGACTGTACTCATGCAGAAAATCTAGCTCCCTTTTTGGCGTTACCCCGTGTTTCCTCCTCCCAGCACTGAGTCCTTCCCTGCCCTGAGAGGGCTGTGATCCCTGCTCTCTGGGCTAGGTGTGTTTACTCTTTGATCAGCTGCACCTCTTCCCCGCAACTTTCCCACAACTGCTCTCTGGGTTTCACCAGGCTGGGGAAAGCACTCCCACCTCTGTGAGGTGGCTCGTCTGTATTCTGGCAGATTACCACCTGGCAATTTCCTTATCTCAACTCCTCTGCTATTACAGCAGTTGGAACTGCATCTTGATGTAAAGAGACACTGTTACTTACCAAAAACTGATCAGAAATAGCATCCTGAAAAACTGGGACCTGTATTGGGGTACCCTCCGCCACCCCTTTCTCTGTCCCCGAGAAATCAGCTGTGTGACTGCTCCCCTCCAGGAGGTCCTTCTCAAAACCTGGGTCACACGCTGAGTGCCTGGGTGCACAGATGCTGACCCAGCCATCCTCCTAGTGTCCTGGGCATCCTGTCCCAAGTGACTAGTGAGGAGACATTCCAGTACGCCCACTCTTCCTTCCCCACTTTCCTCCTCTGGGCCCCCTCCTAAGACACATTTCTCTGTGCTGCCTAAGAAGGGTTCTGTCCTTTGTGCAGCTGCAGAACGCAACCAGCTAACAGCTGGGACAGTTTCCTTAATCACTGAAAGAAAAGGAGGACTTGTGGCACCTTAGAGACTAACCAATTTATTTGAGCATAAGCTTTCGTGAGCTACAGCTCACTTCATCGGATGCAGTAGCTCACAAAAGCTTATGCTCAAATAAATTGGTTAGTCTCTAAGGTGCCACAAGTACTCCTTTTCTTTTTGTGAATACAGACTAACATGGCTGTTACTCTGAAACTTAATCACTGACAACACCTCTCCTGCCCCTGCGCCTGAGGGCATGTTGCCTTCTGCTGGAAAGGAGCTAGTCTCAGCCTCTCCCATACTTGGAAGCACCCTGCTTCCCTGTGTTACAGAGTCACAGGAATCCTCACCCACCTCCGTGGTTTCTGAGAGTCTCTGGGCTCTCTTCTGGGACACATTGCTCTATGCTGGCTAGAGCCAGGTTTGTCTCTGGTTCAAGCTGCAGCTTGCTGGCAGCTAACAACCTGGACAATTCTCTCCCTGGCAGGTGTTACACCCCCATCCCTTCCTGATGTGGTGTTGCCTCCAGCTGCAGTTCAGGAGTTGGTCTCAACCACCCTCCCACCTGGAAACATGTGCAGGGCTGGCCCATAACATTTTGGCACTGAGGCCGGGAGCTCAAATGACGCCCCCATGCCCCCTCGCTTGGGCCAAAACTTTGAAACGTCTCAATTCTGCCTTCTTCCTCGTCTACTGCTCTCATGGTACTGCTCTGCTACCTACCCCAATAAAGGAGAACCAACAACTTAAAATGCCTTGTTCAAAAATTTTAAGTAACACTTAACTTTCACATGCCTGAACAGCAAATGTGACTTTTCTTGTCTGCATAGTAAACACTGCCATTTTTATCTGTTTGAATAATCAAAGTGGTGCTTTCCGTGCCTTCTTGGTTGCAAAGATTTGAACTGCTTCCTGCTGAAGGTCCACAGTCTGAGCCAGCTCATGCTCTATTGAGATGGTTGTAAGGCCAACCAGCCTCTCCTGTGTCCTTGTGGGCGTAGATGTGTTTTTATTAACTTCAGCTTGGAGAAGCTGCATTCTCCACTGGCAACTGCTACAGGAAGTGTTAGAAGTATGCGCAGAGCAACTAAAGCATTTGGAAAGAGGGTGGTCATCTTATTTGTGCTCATAGAGTCCAGAACAGCCTTTGGAGTTGATCCTGCTGAAATGTATCTTGAAAGGGCTTTCAGTTCATCATCTAAATCACTAGCATCAGTATCACGCATGTGTCAACACTGTCTCTAGTGCCCTGCGTTACTGGTGTAGGTCTTCTCCGGGTATAGTGAGGAGTTTTGGAATATCATACAACATCCCAAATATACTACTGTGTTCCTTGAGCTGCAGGAAACGTTCTTCAACTGACTGTATTGCACAATCTAGCACCTGGTTAAAGAAATCAAGTTTGAATTGTTGTTTGGGGTCTCATGGGATTATCCCGTGCCTTGTAATCAAAATGTCTTCTTCTTCAGTGACTCTTGTATTCTTGAATGGGTGGGAAAATAGCTTCAGTGTGAAGTTCCTTTGCCAACTTCTGTGCACTCGTCAGAATGTTTTGAAATCCCTCATCTGACCGCTAAGACTGTAGGTCTGGCTTTGCTTTGTCCAGTTGTTCCATTGCTCCAGATATATCAAGGTCAACACCTTGGAGTCTCTTGCTTACAACATTTATTTCAAACAGTCTGTCATGCCACAACACTAAGCCACACAGAAATTTGAAGTGATGTATGTTTCTGGTGATTCCATTTCCCTCTGCCACTGTTCTCCCACGAACAGTTCCTGTCATAGCCTTATCCTCCATAATGGCAACTATGACATCATCTATCTTCCCAATTTGGTGTTTGATGGGCTTTATCACATCCACTCGACTTTCCCATTGTGTGGCATTCAGTGGTTTCAGTGTCAGAGAGAATGTTCCCAGATGTTGCTTCAAAATTTGCCATCGATGAGTTGATGCAGAGAAAAATATATAAAATATATAAAATATATAAATGCTTTGAATTACATTAAAAAATTCAGCAGCCTCACTAGAAGCTGATGCTGCATCACTGACCACCACGTTCAATGAACGAGAACTGCATGGGACAAAAAGAGCTCGAGGGTTTAACTCTCGGATCTGTGTCTGCTCTCCTCTGTCCTTTCCTCTCATGTTGGCACCATTATCATAGCCCTGACCTCTCATGTCAGCTATCGCAATTCCCGTATCTTCCAGCTTTTTAAGAAGCACATTTGTCATACCAGCTCCTGTAGTATCATCAATGTCAATACATTCTGGAAAATGCTCTCGGACCGTCACCACTGCAGGGATATTTTCACTAGGTTCTGTTGTTGTTACAAAACGCACCATTAAAGGCATTTGTTCCGTATGGCTGATGTCAGGTGTGCAGTCCAGAATAGCAGAGTAACATCTTGCTGACTTCAGAGCTGCCACAATCTTCTGTTTGACTTTTGTTGCCAGTAACGGTCTCATTTTGAATTGTTTTTCCAAGATAGTGGTGTGTGTACATTGCTTGGGTGGTGACTCTTCTTAGATGCTCCTGGAGTACAGCATCAAAGTCAGCCATCAGCTCCACAATTTTAAGGAAGTTTCTATTGTTTGGCACATACAGCGGATCTGAAGTGCCGCGCCGTGCTAAGTTTTGGGTAGCAGCATTCTCACAATGGCAATGAGCCTTTTCAGAACATATTGCCAGTAAAAAGAAAAGGAGTACTTGTGGCACCTTAGAGACTAACCAATTTATTTGAGCATGAGCTTTTTTCACGAAAGCTCATGCTCAAATAAATTGGTTGGTCTCTAAGGTGCCACAAGTCCTCCTTTTCTTTTTGCAAATACAGACTAACACGGCTGTTACTCTGAAACCTGTCATTGCCAGTAAAGAGACTCTGATGCAATCTTCTCTTGATGCTGATCATCTGTGGTGGCCTTTAACCTTAGTCTCATCTCAAGCTCTTTCCCCCTATGGAATGTTCTCTGGTGATTTGCTGCCTTCTCATGGCATGCTAGATTACTAGCCAGATTTTTCCAGTCCTTTGTTCATGTTACCTAGGGAGGTGGTAGAATCTCCTTCCTTAGAGGTTTTTAAGGTCAGGCTTGACAAAGCCCTGGCTGGGATGATTTAACTGGGAATTGGTCCTGCTTCAAGCAGGGGGTTGGACTAGATGACCTTCTGGGGTCCCTTCCAACCCTGATATTCTATGATTCTATGTAGAACCCAATGTGGCTGGAACATTAGACTGGAAGAGTTTGCAACAAAAACAGTATGCAGCATTCTGGGTTTTTGAGTACATAAGTCATGGTCTCTCCACTTTTTCACCATTGGGGATTTCATGCCAGTAATGTGTTGGATGGAAACTTCTATTTTCATTGTCTTTGGGGAACATGAAGTTTTTCACTTGCTGTGGCCCATGCAGTACAAGGAAGTCCCTCAGGCTACTGCTCAAGTGGGTCCACAGTCCTGGATCATCTAGACTAAAGGAACTAAACTCAGCAGCAGCTGTTTCTTGCTCCTCCACCACACTCTTCTCTGAGCTACACTTTTCTTCAGGAACATGCATGGTTACATCCATTTGAGATGGAGATATGGATGCTGCAGTAGCTGCCCCGTCACCTGCACTCTGACTAACTGGAAGATCAGGCATCTCCTCACCACTCACATCCTCACTGGGGCGGGAAGGCTCACTGTGAACATTTGTGTCTATGTATCTCAGGAGAGCTCCTTCCTGCTCAGATAGAAAAGCCTCCTTTGCTTTCTTGCTTTTTCTGAATGCTGCCCCGGAGGGGCGTTTTCTTCTTTCACTCATGACTGCTGTTCTGTGCCAGCTAGAGTGGCTCTCATCACTCAGTTGAAGGGGACAAATAAGCAGGCAGGTAGCAGGGCTGAGTGAGGGAAGATATCAGCGTCTTAAGGGCCTAACTGGCTCCTACTACTTCAGTTGACTGCCTGTTCTCCTCATTGGGTTCAGGGAAGCAGCGGGAAACAGGAAACTCCCTGAGAAGCTGGGGTTAATCAGTCCAGGTTCCTGGGGGTGCTAGAGAGGTCCATAAGAGGCTCCTTCTCCGCTCTCTCCCTGCAGCTCCTGCTGCTTTCTGTTATTCCCTCTCCCCTTTTCTCCTGCCTGCCAGTTATGTCTCTTGTGCCCTCCTTCCTCCAGCACCGCACTCCACCGTCTCTGTGCATCTAGAGCAGGGAGAATCCATGTGCCCCAGCAGCAGACACAATCTTCTACACTCTGGGTCCTAGTGCCGCCCCCAATCTGGCACCTGAGGTGGCCGCTCAGTTCACCTCATGGTGAGGCATGTGGCTTCCCCCAGCTGCAGAGGAATCAAGGAGACTCTCTCCCACTCTCTCAGCCGTTCCTGAGACCTTACCCTTTCCCTCGGGGGTCCCAGCATAACACTCCCTCCTGCTGCAGGCAATTACTTTAACCTGAACTACACGGAAAAAATAATTACCCAGGAGCAGGTTGAATAGGAGGTGTTCGATTACCCCCACGGCCAAAACACTTTCCAAAGCACATGGAATTAATCTCGTGGTATGAGGAATGTGCTTTTGCCCACCCCCACAATCTCTGCCATTTGGCCAGGCAACATACTGGCCTTTGGGACCACACTCTGCTTAACCAGAGAGATCTGGACCCCTGTATCCCTCTGCCCCAAGTATTCCCTGCCATCAATTTGGACAGCCTTAATATGCTCCATATCTGGTTCTGCAGAGGCTAACCTCACAGAACCAATATGATCAGTTTCAATTGCTTGGGGGGTTTCTGTGTTGAGGACAGCAGAACTAACATGAGCTATTGGTTGCCTGCTTCCTCCTAGCACAGGACATTTATTCCTCAAGATGATCAATGGAATTACACTGATAGCTCCTTTTGGGCTCTTCTGCTTTTACAGGAGATTTGGGATAGGCATTACCAGTAGAGGGTTGTTTTTGTGTAAGAGACTGTTTAGGCTCCCAGCCCCCTTCTCTCTTCCTGGGACAAAATGGGATCCTCCCTTCCCATCAGTTTTAAACCCCTCTTTCTCAATAGACGCCTGAGTCTGTTCGAAGGCATCAGCTAAAAAAGCCATCTCATCCACAGACTTGACATCTTTGTCCCATACACACTGCTTTACGTCAGCCTTACATATCCTTTGGAAACGCTCTTGAGCAACAAGATCCAACATTCCCTCAAAACTTGCCACTTCTTTGCCCCTCACCCATTTTCCGAACAAATCTTTCATTTTGTTTACATATTCCCCATTACTCATACCCATATCCCTCTTAAGATTCCTAAATTTAACTCTGTATGTTTCAGGGTAAACTGAAAACTTTGCAAAACAGTATCTTTACCTTTACAATAGTCTAAAGCATCTTCAGTAGGCATTCCATTGAATACACTTCGAGCTTTGCCGGGTAATATTGCAATCAGGGTAGGAACTCTCTTATCAGGGATTTCATGTATTATACACAGTCTTTCGAAGGTAGTCTGATATTCAGCAATATCCTCCTCCTCACTGTATGCAGGACATAAATGTTCTATTTGTGGATTTTTGGAGTGATGGGACTCATTGGAGTAAGGGGGTTCTGGTTCTGCTTCTCGAGCAGATCCAGTTCGTGTTTTCACTCTCTTTCTTTCTTTTCCATGTCCCTTCTGTTTGCAGCTTCCTCTTCTTTGAACCTCATTTCTGCCTGCCACATTTGGAACTCGTGGTCCTTTGCCTTCTCTTCCACTTCCAGTCTGGCCAGCTCTAGTTTTGTAGCTGCCTCACTGGTAGTCATTTTTCTGCTTTTCTGTTCTTACTTCCCTTTCCCGAAATAAGCAAACAGAAAATAAAACTGTGACTTCCTCCTGACTGTTCTTAGCCACTGCACTTAAGACTTAAGGTCACAAATATCAGTGCTTAAAGTGTGAACTTCACTTGGAGTAACAAGCCGTACATACACCCTGCTTGCTGCGTCACTGACACGTTCCCCTCTGGTGTTGTCTGGACCGGTGATCTGCTAGGCCACTCCAATCCTCGACTCTGGGAGCCAGCCTTACCCTGCTCTGCTGTGAGAACCCCCACTCTGGGGCTGTTCACGCACAGCCTCTGTCATGGAAGCTGCTCCCAGCTACTTGTAAATGAATGACACTAGCCAATATCTCCAGTCCCAGACACAACCCTGGGAACCTCCGTCTTGCAGTGTCCAGTTATGCCCGCTGGACGCTGCAAGCTGTGCCAAGGGGCCCGTGGCGTTGCACTGTAGCATATTTTCATAAAATCATATAATGAGTAGGAATATAATGTAACTGGAATATGCTTCATGCAAAAGGTCTCTTGTAAGCTATCATTACAAAGCTTCAAGTATCAGAGGTGTAGCCATGTTAGTCTGGATCTGTAAAAGTGGCAAAAGAGTCCTATGGCACCTTATAGACTAACGGATGTATTGGAGCATAAGCTTTCGTGGGTGAATACCCACTTCGTCAGATGAATGTAATGGAAATTTCCAGAGGCAGGTATAAATATGCAAGCAAGAATCAGGCTCGGGATAACGAGGTTAGTTCAATCAGGGAGGATGAGGCCCTCTTCTAGCGGGTGAGGTGTGAACACCAAGGGAGGAGAAACTGCTTTTGTCGTTGGCCGGCCAGTCACAGTCTGTGTTTAATCCTGAGCTGATGGGGTCAAATTTGCAAATGAACTGAAGCTCAGCAGTTTCTCTTTGAAGTCTGGTCCTGAAGTTTTTTTGCTGCAGGATGGCTACCTTTAAATCTGCTATTGTGTGTCCAGGAAGACTGAAGTGTTCTCCTTCAGATTTTTGTATATTGCCATTCCTAATATCTGATTTCTGTCCATTTATCCTTTTATGTAGGGACTGTCCAGTTTGGCCCATGTACATAGCAGAGGGGCATTGCTGGCACATGATGGCGTATACTACATTGTTGGACGTGCAGGTGAATGAACCTGTGATGGTGTGGCTGATCTGGTTAGGTCCTGCGATGGGGTCACTGGTGTAGATATGTGGGCAGAGTTGGCATCAAGGTTTGTTGCATGGATTGGTTCCTGAGTTAGAGTTACTATGGTGCGGTGTGTAGTTGCTGGTGAGAATATGCTTCAGGTTGGCAGGTTGTCTGTGGGCAAGGAGTGGCCTGCCTCCCAAGGCCTGTGAAAGAGGGATCGTTGTCCAGGGATGGGTTGTAGGTGACTGATGATGCCTTGGAGAGGTTTTAGCTGAGGACTGTATGTGATGGCCAGTGGAGTTCTGTTGGTTTCTTTCTTGGGCCTGTCTCACAGCAGAAGGCTTCTGGGTACACGTCTGGCTCTGAAGATCTGTTTCCTTATTTCCTTGTGTGGGTATCGTAGTTTTAAGAATGCTTGGTGAAGATCTTGTAGGTGTTGGCCTCTGTCTGAGGGGTTGGAGTAAATGCGGTTGTACCTCAGTGCTTGGCTGTAGACAATGGATCGTGTGGTGTGTCGGGGGTGGAAGCTGGAGGCATGAAGGTAGGCATAGCAGTCAGTGGGTTTTCGGTATAGGGTGGTGTTAACATGACAGTCACTTATTTGCACCATGGTGTCTAGGAAGTGGACCTCCCGTGTAGATTGATCCAGGCTAAGGCTGATGGTGGAGTGGAAGCTGTTGAAATCGTGGTGGAATTCTTCCAGGGTTTCCTTCCCATGGGTCCAGATGATGAAGATGTCATCAACGTAGCATAGGTAGAGAAGGGGTGTGAGTGGACGAGAGCTGAGGAAGCATTGTTCCAGGTCATCCATAAAAATGTTGGCATATTGTGGGGGCCATGCGGGTACCAATGACAGTGCCACTGATTTGAAGGTATACGTTGTCCTCAAATTTGAAATAGTTGTGGGCGAGGATAAAGTCACAGAGCTCAGCGGCATCATCAAGGATACTGTTCTTGACAGCTGTTCTTGACAGCATGGTGGCTAGGATGGTGTTTTCTGGAAGATCACCAATGCATTGTAGTTTTCTCAGGAAATCAGTGATGTCATGGAGATAGCTGGGAGTGCTGGTGGCATAGGGTCTGAGTAGAGAGTCCACATATCCAGACAATGCTTCAGTGAGAGTGCCAATGCCTGAGATGATGGAGCATCCAGGATTTCCGGGTTTGTGGATCTTGAGTAGTAGAAACCCTTAGAGCCCCGACCGGGGTTATTCTATGTTGATTTGTTCCTGTGTTAGTGTAGGGAGTGTCCTGAGTATATGGTGCAGTTTCTTAGTGTATTCCTCAGTGGGATTGTAGGAAAGTGGCCTGTAGAATTTGGTATTGGAGAGTTGTCTGGCAGCCTCCTTTTGGTAGTCAGACCTGTTCATTGGATGCATGCAGTGGAAGATACAGTGGGGAGATTTTATATACACAGAGAACATAAAACAATGGGTGTTACCATACACACTGTAATAAGAGTGATCAGGTAAGGTGAGCTATTACCAGCAGGGACGGGCGGGGGGGGGGGGAACCCTTTTGTAGTGATAATCAAGGTGGGCCATTTCCAGCAGTTGACAAGAACGTGTGAGGAACAGTAGGGGGGAAAATAAACATGGGGAAATAGTTTTACTTTGTGTAATGACCCATCCACTCCCAGTCTTTATTCAGGCCTAATTTAATGGTGTCCAGTTTGCAAATTAATTCCAATTCAGCAGTCTCTCGTTCGAGCCTGTTTGAAGCTTTTTTTGTTGTAATGTTGCGACTTTTAGGTCTGTAATTGAGTGACCAGAGAGATTGAACTGTTCTGACTGGTTTTTGAATGTTATATTTCTTGATGTCTGATCTGTCCCCATTTATTCTTTTGCGTAGAGGCTGTCCGGTTTGGCCAATGTACATGGCAGGGGGGCATTGCTGGCACATAATGGCATATATCACAGTAGTAGATGTGCAGGTGAACGAGCCTCTGATAGTGTGGCTGATGTGATTAGGCCTATGATGGTGTCCCCTGAATAGATATGTGGACACGGTTGGCAACAGGCTTTGTTGCAAGGATAGGTTCCTGGGTAAGTGGTTTTGTCATGTGGTTGCTGGTGAGTATTTGCTTCAGGTTGGGGGGCTGTCTGTAAGCAAGGACTAGCCTGTCTCCCAAGATCTGTGAGAGTGTTGGGCCTTCAGGATAGGTTGTAGATCCTTGATGAAGCGTTGGAGAGGTTTTAGTTGGGGGCTGAAGGTGATGGCTAGTGGCGTTCTGTTATTTTCTTTGTTGGGACCTTCCTGTAGTAGGTAACTTCTGGGTACTCTTCTGGCTCTGTCAGTCTGTTTCTTCACTTCAGCAGGTGCGTATTGTAGTAGTAAGAACGCTTGATAGAGATTTTGTAGGTGTTTGTCTCTGTCTGAGGGGTTGGAGCTGCCACCGGGTTTGCCGTGACTTTATTGGGGATACTGTTCCTGATGGCTTGTAGTCCATCTTTGTGTGGAATGTTGGTGTAGAGGGCTTCTACATTCATAGTGGCTAGGATGGTGTTTTCAGGAAGATCGCCGATGATTGTAGTTTCCTCAGGAAGTCGTAGAATCATAGAATCATAGAATCATAGAATATAAGGGTTGGAAGGGACCCCAGAAGGTCATCTAGTCCAACCCCCTGCTCAAAGCAGGACCAATTCCCAGTTAAATCATCCCAGCCAGGGCTTTGTCAAGCCTGACCTTAAAAACCTCTAAGGAAGGAGATTCTACCACCTCCCTAGGTAACGCATTCCAGTGTTTCACCACCCTCATAGTGAAAAAGTTTTTCCTAATATCCAATCTAAACCTCCCCCACTGCAGCTTGAGACCATTACTCCTCGTTCTGTCATCTGATACCATTGAGAACAGTCTAGAGCCATCCTCTTTGGAACCCCCTTTCAGGTAGTTGAAAACAGCTATCAAATCCCCCCTCATTCTTCTCTTCTGCAGGCTAAACAATCCCAGCTCCCTCAGCCTCTCCTCATAACTCATGTGTTCCAGACCCCTAATCATGTTTGTTGCCCTTCGCTGGACTCTCTCCAATTTATCCACATCCTTCTTGAAGTGTGGGGCCCAAAACTGGACACAGTACTCCAGATGAGGCCTCACCAATGTCGAATAGAGGGGAACGATCACGTCCCTCGATCTGCTCGCTATGCCCCTACTTATACATCCCAAAATGCCATTGGCCTTCTTGGCAACAAGGGCACACTGCTGACTCATATCCAGCTTCTCGTCCACTGTCACCCCTAGGTCCTTTTCCGCAGAACTGCTGCCTAGCCATTCGGTCCCTAGTCTGTAGCTGTGCATTGGGTTCTTCCGTCCTAAGTGCAGGACCCTGCACTTATCCTTATTGAACCTCATCAGATTTCTTTTGGCCCAATCCTCCAATTTGTCTAGGTCCTTCTGTATCCTATCCCTCCCCTTCAGTGTATCTACCACTCCTCCCAGTTTAGTATCATCCGCAAATTTGCTGAGAGTGCAATCCACACCATCCTCCAGATCATTTATGAAGATATTGAACAAAACCGGCCCCAGGACCGACCCTTGGGGCACTCCACTTGATACCGGCTGCCAACTAGACATGGAGCCATTGATCACTACCCGTTGAGCCCGACAATCTAGCCAGCTTTCTACCCACCTTGTAGTGCATTCATCCAGCCCATACTTCCTTAACTTGCTGACAAGAATACTGTGGGAGACCGTGTCAAAAGCTTTGCTAAAGTCAAGAAACAATACATCCACGGCTTTCCCTTCATCCACAGAACCAGTAATCTCATCATAGAAGGCGATTAGATTAGTCAGGCATGACCTTCCCTTAGTGAATCCATGCTGGCTGTTCCTGATCACTTTCCTCTCATGCAAGTGCTTCAGGATTGATTCTTTGAGGACCTGCTCCATGATTTTTCCAGGGACTGAAGTGAGGCTGACTGGCCTGTAGTTCCCAGGATCCTCCTTCTTCCCTTTTTTAAAGATTGGCACTACATTAGCCTTTTTCCAGTCATCCGGGACTTCCCCGGTTCGCCACGAGTTTTCAAAGATAATGGCCAATGGCTCTGCAATCACAGCCGCCAGTTCCTTCAGCACTCTCGGATGCAACTCGTCCGGCCCCATGGACTTGTGCACATCCAGCTTTTCTAAAAAGTCCCTAACCACCTCTATCTCCACAGAGGGCTGGCCATCTCTTCCCCATTTTGTGATGCCCAGCGTAGCAGTCTGGGAGCTGACCTTGTTAGTGAAAACAGAGGCAAAAAAAGCATTGAGTACATTAGCTTTTTCCACATCCTCTGTCACTAGTTTGCCTCCCTCATTCAGTAAGGGGCCCACACATTCCTTGGCTTTCTTCTTGTTGCCAACATACCTGAAGAAACCCTTCTTGTTACTCTTGACATCTCTGGCTAGCTGCAGCTCCAGGTGCGATTTGGCCCTCCTGATAACATTCCTACATGCCCTAGCAATATTTTTATACTCTTCCCTGGTCATATGTCCAACCTTCCACTTCTTGTAAGCGTCTTTTTTATGTTTAAGATCCGCTAAGATTTCACCATTAAGCCAAGCTGGTCGCCTGCCATATTTACTATTCTTTCGACCGGGAGGAAGCACAGGCAGGAATGTCTGTGAGGGGAGGGCTCCTGCCTCATACTGGGAATGAGGGGCGATCAACAGGTTCTCTCAAGTGCTTATATACAAATGCACAAAGCCTTGGAAACAAGCAGGGAGAACTGGAGGTCCTGGTGATGTCAAGGAACTATGACGTGATTGGAATAACAGAGACTTGGTGGGATAACTCACATGACTGGAGTACTGTCATGGATGGTTATAAACTGTTCAGGAAGGACAGGCAGGGCAGAAAAGGTGGGGGAGTAGCACTGTATGTAAGGGAGCAGTATGACTGCTCAGAGCTCCGGTACGAAACTGCAGAAAAACCTGAGTGTCTCTGGATTAAGTTTAGAAGTGTGTGCAACAAGAGTGATGTAGTGGTGGGAGTCTGCTATAGACCACCGGACCAGGGGGATGAGGTAGATGAGGCTTTCTTCCGGCAGCTCACGGAAGCTACTGGATCGCATGCCCTGATTCTCATGGGTGACTTTAATTTTCCTGATATCTGCTGGGAGAGCAATACAGCGGTGCATAGACAATCCAGGAAGTTTTTGGAAAGCGTAGGGGACAATTTCCTGGCGCAAGTGCTCGAGGAGCCAACTAGGGGGGGCGCTTTTCTTGACCTGCTGCTCACAAACCGGGTAGAATTAGTGGGGGAAGCAAAAGTGGATGGGAATCTGGGAGGCAGTGACCATGAGTTGGTTGAGTTCAGGATCCTGACACAGGGAAGTAAGGTGTCTCGAAGATAGGAGTGCTGGTAGTATAGGGCCTGATGAGGAAGGCTACATAGCCAGACAATCCTGCTGTCAGGGTGCCAAAGCTTGAGATGATGGGGTGTCCAGATTTCCAGGTTTATGGATCTTGGGAACAGATAGAATACTCCTGGTCAGGGTTCTAGTGGTGTATCTGTGCGGATTTACTCTTGTGCTTTTTCAGGGAGTTTCTTGAGCAGATGGTGCAGTTTCTGAGTCAGCAGTGTGCCCTTGTTGCCAAGAAGGCCAATGGCATTTTGGGATGTATAAGTAGGGGCATAGCGAGCAGATCGAGGGACGTGATCGTTCCCCTCTATTCGACATTGGTGAGGCCTCATCTGGAGTACTGTGTCCAGTTTTGGGCCCCACACTTCAAGAAGGATGTGGATAAATTGGAGAGAGTCCAGCGAAGGGCAACAAACATGATTAGGGGTCTGGAACACATGAGTTATGAGGAGAGGCTGAGGGAGCTGGGATTGTTTAGCCTGCAGAAGAGAAGAATGAGGGGGGATTTGATAGCTGCTTTCAACTACCTGAAAGGGGGTTCCAAAGAGGATGGCTCTAGACTGTTCTCAATGGCAGCAGATGACAGAACGAGGAGTAATGGTCTCAAGTTGCAGTGGGGGAGGTTTAGATTGGATATTAGGAAAAACTTTTTCACTAAGAGGGTGGTGAAACACTGGAATGCGTTACCTAGGGAGGTGGTAGAATCTCCTTCCTTAGAGGTTTTTAAGGTCAGGCTTGACAAAGCCCTGGCTGGGATGATTTAACTGGGATTTGGTCCTGCTTCGAGCAGGGGGTTGGACTAGATGACCTTCTGGGGTCCCTTCCAACCCTTATATTCTATGATTCTTTTGGTAACCCTCAGTGGGATCAGAGGGTAATGGCTTGTAGAAAGTGGTGTTGGAGAGCTGCGGAGCAGCCTCTTGTTCATATTCTGACCTATTCATGATGATGACAGCACCTCCTTTGTCAGCCTTTTTGATTATGATGTCAGAGTTGTTCCTGAGGCTGTGGATGGCATTGTGTTCTGCACGGCTGAGGTTATGGGGCAAGTGATTCTTCTGTTCCACAATTTCAGCCCATGCACATCGGCAGAAGCACTCTATGTAGAAGTCCAATCTGTTGTTTCGACCTTCAGGAGGAATCCACCCAGAATCCTTCTTTTTGTAGTCTTGGTAGGAAGGATTCTGTGGGTTAGTATGTTATTCAGAGGTGTGTTGGAAACATTCCTTGAGTCGGTGTAGCCAGACAGCCAGCCCCCCACCCCCCGCCCTCAGACTAGCATTGCTGGAAACACAGGAGGAAGCTGGAACAGGGCACTTAACATATATTCCAGCACAGCCTTTGAAGCTGTGAAAAGCACAGGTGTGCTGCTACAATGTGCCTCTGGGAACAGATACAAGGATTAAGCTCACAGCAGGCAGAGGCCCTGTGACAGACATGGCTCTTAGCCCCTACTAAATAGCTTGATGCACACACACCAACATCCTAGGTGGGAAAATATTTACCCTGATAAAAGAAATGTCCAGTAGTCGACACTTATTGTTTCTCTCCCTTGCAAGTGTAAATTATTCTTGCGAAAGCTGGCGTCACCCAGACAGACCAGCCTCAATTTGGCATAAGAAAGGAGAAAGAGAATAAAGGAGTACAGAGGTATAAGTAGGGGACCTACAGCACCATGATTTTTGAGTGCTTTTCACTATCTATCTGCTGGTCAGATAAGTGACAGCCTCCCAAGGCTTCTACAGCTAAGAGGGTCCCTAAGCCTTGTCCCTTATTCGTCTTTCCGCGGAATTGAGTGACCGATCCTGGCTTGGCACCGCTGGAATCGAGAGATGCAAGGAGGGTAAGAAGCACCCACACCTGATCTCCTATCTTTAGCGTACACATATTTTGAAATAGAGCTCTATACTTTGTTTTCTTTCTTTGGGACTGTGGCTTCAGTTTTGTAACTTGTTTGTGTGTGTAACATCTCTACATTTAAATAAGTAGGCACTAGCAATTTTGTAACCACATGATTAGAATCTAGCTTAATAAATTTTGGTAACCATTTATGCATAAGCCTGACTTGTTTTCTCTGGTTTACTGTAAAGCAGGCAACACAATTAAAGAACCTCAGCCGTTTTGGCTCTAAAGCCTGGCCATTAGGTGAGAGTACGAAGAGCCTAGCGTTGAGTTGTGCCGCCTCCACGGGGCAAACTCTTGGGGCACCTGTCAGTCAATCCTGGCTGCCCGCTGCGAAGGAGCACTGAGCTCTAGCAGTTAAAGTCATGGGTGTGGAGAGGCTCTTAGTGCTGCCATTGGGGTACCTGTCAGTCAGTATTGACTGCCCGCTGCGAAGGAGCTCTGAGCTCTAGCAGTTAAAGTCACGGGTGTGGAGAGGCTCTTAGTGCTGCCATTGGGGCACCTGTCAGTCAGTATTGACTGCCCGCTGCGAAGGAGCTCTGAGCTCTAGCAGTTAAAGTCACGGGTGGTTAGGACCTTGGGGCATCCATCAGCATGCCGCGAAGGGACAGTGCGTCCTAGCGGTTAAAGTCACAGATGGTATAAACGGGCATAGCTGGCACCTCACCAAACATCCTTGGCCGTCGGCTAACAGTCGGAGATGTTGAAAATAGGATTCTCGGTCACCACAGAACCATATCATGTTCGTGAGGGTGGAGGGGCAGAAGGAGAGGCCCCGAGATAGGACAGATTCTTCTGCTGGGCTAAGAGTATAGCTGGATAGATTAACAGTGTTGCTGGGTGGGTTAAGGGAACCACTGTTGTAGCATGTAGTAGTTTAGATAGTTTAGTGTCCTTTTTTGTTTGTAGAGAAGCAAAGTGTGTGTTGTAAATGGCGTGTCTAGTTTTTGTAAAGTCCAGCCATCAGAAAGTTTGCATGGAAGGTTTTTGGTTTTTTTTTATTAGAGTATCCAGTTTTGGGAGCTCATTCTTAATCTTTCCCTGTTTTGCTGTATAGCATGTTGATCAGGTGTTTCCACAGTTTCTTTGAGAGCGTGTTGCACAATCTGTCAGAATAGTCTGTATGGTATGTAGATTATAATGGATTTTTTACCTTCAGTCCTTTTGGTATGATGTCCATCTGTTTGCATTTGGAAAGGAAGATGTCTGTCTGTATCTGTACAAGTTTTTTCATGAAGTTGATGGATTTCCACTCCATACGGCTAAATTCAGTGTCTTGCATAATGACAGGTTTCAGAGTAGCAGCTGTGTTAGTCTGTATCCGCAAAAAGAAAAGGAGGACTTGTGGCACTTTAGACTAACACATTTATTTGAACATAAGCTTTCATGAGCTACAGCTCACTTCATTGGTTGCATGCAGTGGAAAATACAGTAGGGAGATTTTTATATACACAGAGAACATGAAACAATGAGTGTTCCCATACACACTGTAACGAGAGTGATCAGGTAAGGTGAGCTATTACCAGTAGGAGAGAAAAAAAAAAAAACCTTTTGTAGTGATAATCAAGGTGGGCCATTTCCAGAAGTTGACAAGAGCATCTGAGAAGCAGTAGTGGGTGAAAGCTTTATACAGGGTAAAATGGATTTATTTGGGGTTTGGACCTCATTGGGAGTTGGGCATCTGAGTTTTAAAGATAGGAACACTTCTGTAAGCTGCTTTCAATTGAGACTATAGCTGTTAGCGGACGTGATGCAGACCTGGGTCTTGGTTTGGAGCACGCTAGTGGGTCTGGCTCAAAGCAGGCAGGGCAGCAAAGTCCTAAGCTGCCAGGGAAGGAAAGCAGGGGGAAGTAGTAGTCTTGGCACATCAGTTGGCAAGCCCAAGGGGGTTTCTGTGATCCAAGCCGTCACAGGGCCCTCTTGCTCTCACCAGCCTCAGCTATTGTTAGCCTTGGCAAGATGGGCTTGGGGGTAAAATAGTCCCTCGTGGCTGCACAGGGGCAGTCCGCTCCTTCTCTCAGCCAATCTTTTAGGCTTGTTTTTCTCTCCTAGGGGAGGGAATGCAGCCTCCCCTTCTGGAGAGGCCAGCTGTGTTGCTGTTCCTCGCCTACTAGCAGCTTGACTTCCCCACTCCCTCTCTCCCCAACAGTGGAGGGTTTAAAAAGGTCTCTTGCAGCCCTTAGTTGGAATCAGCTGATCCTAATTGCCCTCAGGTAACTCCCTCTCATCTGATCCTAATTGATCTCTGGTAACCCCATCTCAGCTGAACCTGGTGGACCTGTAGTCACCCCTCCTCAGTTGCTAGGGAGGAGGGCCTTTTACCCTTCTGGGACTGTTTTCTACCCTGCCCTTAGTTTATCACAAAGTAGTCCTAGCAGTATATACGTTTGTCAATTTAACAAAGAAATTGATATGTACCAGGCTTGTTCCCCCAAGGGGAGTTCCTGACACACTGCAAACCAAATACCCTGCTTCAGGTAGAACAAACAAAACAGATTTATTAACTCTAAAGCTAGATTTAAGTGATTATAAGTCAAAGCATAACAAGTCAGATTTGATCAAATGAAATAAAAGTAAAACATTCTAAGCTGATCTTAACACTTTCAATGTCATTACAAACTTAGACGCTTCTCACCACAGGCTGGCTGGTTACTTTTCAGCTCTACAGTCGCTTGGTGGTGGTGGGGTCTGTAGATGTGGATGGAAGAGAGAAAGAGCATGGCAAAATGTCTCTCCCTTTTATCAGGTCCTTTCTTTCCTCTCGGCTTTGCCCCCCCTCCCCCTTCAGAGTCAGGGGAGCATTATCTCAATGCAGTCCCAAAGGAAGGGGGTGTAAGGATGCTGGTTCTGGCAGGACCCAACTGAGAGTGCCAATTCAGGACAAATTGCTTCAAGCAGGGCAGTTACAGCCCAAGGCTGGGGTTTCTATGCACACCAAGGCAAACCAAACCAGCCAAACAGAGTAGACTTTGGTCTCACCCCACTGGCTAACCACAAGTCACACAAGCAATTCCCTTAGACACTCGTTTCCCAATATCACCACCAGTGTCACTCGTTATGGGGACAAATGGTTATGAAAACCAATACCCCAGTAAAAGAAAAAAGGTTCTCTCGATCCCAAAGGACCAAGCCCCAGACCCAGGTCAATATACAAATCCGATCTTACCCACAAATCACGCTTGTTGCCAATCCTTTCAAATAAAAAATCTAAAGGTTTATTCATAAAAGGAAAAAGATATAGATGAGAGCAAGAGTTGGTTAAATGGAATCCATTACATCCAGTCATGGCAAAGTTCTTGGTTCAGGCTTGTAGCAGTGATGGAATAAACTGCAGGTTCAAATCAAGTCTCTGGAGAGCATCCACAGCTGGGATGGGTCATCAGTCCTTTGTTCAAAGCTTCCATGTAGCAAAGTTCCTCCAAGGTATGAAGCAGGATTGAAGACAAGATGGAGGCATCAGCCTTTGAGAGTCTTTTCCACATGTAAGAACACCTCTTTGTTCTTACTGTGGAAAACTACAGCAAAATGGAGTTTGGAGTCACATGGGCAAGTCCCTGCATACTTTGCTGAGTCACTAGGCATATCTGCCTTCTCTCAATTGGTCAATTGTATAGCTGATGGTCCTTAATGGGCCATCAAGCAGCTAGGCAGAGCGGACACCAACTTGTTGGGGTGTCACCCAGAAGTGCAGCACAAGTTTGAAAGAGACAGTATAGAGCCAACATTCATAACTTTAACTACAAAAAGGACACCCACATATAAACAACACAATCATAACCAGCAAATCCT
Source organism: Caretta caretta (assembly GCF_965140235.1). NCBI lineage: Eukaryota > Metazoa > Chordata > Testudines > Cheloniidae > Caretta > Caretta caretta. The sequence continues at coordinate 10,614,727 of NC_134225.1, forward strand.
AACCTTGTCTTAGACACCTTGTTTGACCCCCTTTATACAAGATTTGGTGCCACTACAGGGCCTTGGTTGCAACAATGATCTGTATGCTCCCAGATTATGTCAATAATGTCACAGGGGGTGACTCCCTCCAGGGAGTAACAGATTCTTTTGTTGCTGCTTGAGCCAGTGTCCACTGTTCCGGTGAGGCTGAGCACAGCTGGGCTTGTCCCATCCCTGTCCTGACAAGGTGTGAACTGCCTCTCTGTTCATGTTTTTACATGGGCTTGCTGAACAAGAAGTAGGACTGAGCAGACTTATAGGGTCTAAAATTTTTCCATTGTTTTGTTTCTGAGTGCAGTTATGCAACAAAAAAAACCACACTTCATTTGTAAGTTGCACTTTCATGATAAAGAGATTGCAGTACAGTACCTGTATGAGGTGAATTGAAAAAAAAATATTTTTCCATCATTTTTACAGTGCAAATATTTGTAATAAAAACATTGAGGGCTGTATACTTTGTAGTGTGTTGTAATTGAAATTGATATATTTGAAAGTGTAGAAAAACATCCAAAATATTTAACAAGTTTCAGGGGGGTAGCCTATTGTTTAAAAGTGCAATTATGACTAATTTTTTTGAGTTAATTATGATAGTTCACTACAATTAATTGAGTGCCCTAATTTAAACAAGTGTTGAAAAACTAAGGAGGGTGCAGGAAAGAGCTACAGAAATGGTTCAAGGACTGGAGAAGATGCCTTGCAGTGAACCCAGGGAGCTCAGGCTGTTCATCGTATCAACGCAATTGAGAGGTATTGGAGTTACTCTCCCTCTTGTGAGCCAGGTCTTCAAATTCAGGCTGGAGGCCATTTGGAAGATGCTTTAGGCAAACAGTTAGTAGGTTTGATATGGGAGGTAAAACAGAGAAGTTCCTGGCCTGTGATAACTAGATCAGGCTATAACGGGCCACTAGATCTTAAGAGGCATAAGAAGGGCCAGACTGGGTCAGACCAAGGGTCCATCTAGCCCAGTATCCTGTCTTCTGACTGGCCAATGCCAGGTGCCCCAGAGGGAATGAACAGAACCAGCAATCATCAAGTGATCTATCCCCTGTTGCTCAGTCCCAGCTTTTGGCAAAGAAAGGCTAGGGATGCCATCCCTGACCATCCTGGCTAATAGTTGTTGTTGGAACTATTTTCCATGAACTTATCTAGTTCTTTTGAACCCCGTTATAGTCTTGACCTTCACAACATTCTCTGGCAAGGAGTTCTACAGGTTGACTGTACGTTGTGTGAAGAAATATACTTCCTTTTATTTGTTTTAAACCTGCTGCCACCTAGTAATTTCACTTGGTGACCCTTAGTGTTCTTGTCATGAGGAGTAAATAACAGTTCCTTATTCACAAAAAGGAGGACTTGTGGCACCTTAGAGGCTAACCAATTTATTTGAGCATAAGCTTTCAAGAGCTACAGCTCACTTCATCGGATGCATAAAGTGGAAAGTACAGTGAGGAGATTTTATACATAAAATGTATATTTTTTTCCATGGTCTGTGTGTATGTATAAAGTCTCCTCACTGTACTTTCCACTTTATGCATCTGATGAAGTGAGCTGTAGCTCCTAAAAGCTTATGCTCAAATAAATTGGTTAGTCTCTAAGGTGCCACAAGTCCTCCTTTCCTTTTTGTGAATACAGACCAACACTGCTGCTACTCTGAAACAGTTCCTTATTCACTCTCTCCTCACCAATCATGATTTTATAGACCTCTATCGTATCCACCCTTCGTTGTCTTTTTTCCAAGCTGAAAAGTCCCAGACTTATTAATTGCTCCTCATAGGCGATGAAGGGTTCATGCCATCCAAGCCACCTCTGTTGGGAAGGAAGAGTAGATGGGAAATCCACTTTCCAGAAGGGTTAATGTGGCACTTGTCAGACCATCAATATGGTCTCTTCTCAGAGTGCAGAACACAACACCACACTGTTTATACAAAGGGAAGTTTTATTTTTCAGTCTGGACACTAAGAACAAGTTTAAAAATATTTAAGTTTAAAAGCTTCTTCAACTCTTCTCCAGGCTGCACCTTCCCATAGCAAGAGCCTCACAGAGAGCCTGCAGAGAAAGAGCCAGGAATTGAGACAAAATACAGGTGGGGGAAAGGTACTATGTTTATAAGCAGGCCTTAGGGTCAAATGTTACTTATACAAGGCAGCACTTTTTAGCCCCCCCCAAAGAGCTTCTGACTCAAAAACATCAGCCCATTTCTAGCAGTGGAGGAAAGTCCTCTAGGACACCAAGCTTTCAGGAAGTGACACTGGTTCAGTAATATTCACTTTGGGCAGGAAGCAGCTTTGCTAGCCTCTACCCTCATTTGGTATCTTTGTTTCACTTCTCCCTCTTTCCATGGGATTGTTGGCTCCCAGCTACAGGACACGTTCTGCTCATGAAAGCAGTGTGCCTTGAGCAAGTACCTTAGTAACTAGTGGAAGTAGAAATAAAGAGGTTTCTTCCCTTCAGAGATCGGTCAGCAAATGTCCTAGATGAGTAAAAGACATGCCCAAGACATGAGTACAGTAAGACCCAGGGCTGACCCAGTGCAGCTGGGACATGCAGGGTCTTATGACCAGCTTCTGAAACATCAAGTTATGACCCTTCCCCACCTCCCAGACAGTTAGAATAGTTTAGTCCCACTCCCATGGTGGACCTGCCTTGTACCTTTTCTCCAGGAGTGACCCTTTGGAGTCCATGCTGCTGAGGTGCTCCCGGCCTGCATTTGCTGGTTTCCATCCCAGCCTGTCTCACCAAGACTGGACAATGAGATGGAAACGGAGAGGAGTTAGTACATACACCAGGATGAGGAGTTAGCATGGCCCATCTCAGACTGCCAGATAGTCCACAGGACATGCCTGCATCATGGGACTGCCTCCATAAGCCCCACTCCCAGTGCCACATGCAGCTAGCTGAAGAGACTTGTCAGCTTGTCCCCACTTTAGTCCTGGTTACCCAGCTCTGAAGGCCAGTTCTAAATAGGACCCCGTAGCATTCCCTGGGATCTGCTACCTGTGTGTGCTTGAGGGTCCCCCCTTCTGCCAGCTGGGCTTTCCCAGCAGTGTGTCTCTATGACATTCCATGCCAGCGTGCACTGGATTGTTTCCCCATAATACCCCTGGTAACAGGCAAGTCTTGTCCCCAGGGCAGGGGCAATGCATTGGTTGTAAGCTGCCATGTGCCTTCCCAGTGCAGCCCACATGAAGGATGGCTCCCTCCCACCTTGGCAAACAGCAGCTGTTGAGGCACCTGCCTGGATTTTACTCCAGGCCAGAAGGGTTTGTGGAGAACGTGCCTGTAGTGTCTGGATCATGAGCTCTCTGGGGCATAAACAGTCTTGGCTTGTTTGCCTGGCACAGCGGGGTCCTGCTCCCCATCTGAGGTCCCCAGGTGCTACCACCACTCTGATCCTGCTTAGAAAATGCATTTACATTAGCTGGCATAAGTCAGCATTTCCTGCTGCCATGGGGTACCAGCCATGTGTTAAACGGGGGAAGGAGCAGGACAGGTTCCACTCACAAAGCAAGGATTTCAGGGTGAAGTAGCCAACAGCAGACTGCTCCTGCATATCCAGTCTTGCCTTGGAACTCAACCTGCCTTCCCTTAGGGAACATTTCACTTACAGCAAGATCCCCCCACATCTCTGGTGTTCAGCCGTTTGTCCCCCAAAGCTACAGCGTGGCTTCCATTCCACTGAACTCTGGATCCCCTGCCCCTCGTGCCCCTGTAACTGCCAGGGTTCAAGAGCTTGGTAACTCGCCACACTGCATTGTCCAAGGCCAGGTGTACGCCCCTCCCCCTGAGCCATGTAGCTATACCGCCCTAGCCCCTCAGGTAGGCCATGCTGGGTTGGCAAGAGGGCTCCTCCCATCGACATAGCGACTGCCTCCTGGGGAGGTGGATTAGCTACGCCCTCCCATTGGCACAGGAGTGTCTTCACTAAAGCGCTACAGCTGTAGTGCTGTACATGAAGACAAGCCCTGAGCCACGAGAAGGGTTAAGGACCAAGGAGCCCCAGTGCTCTCAGTTACATGGGTACAAGCTAGGAGATGCTCCAGGATGTCTGTGAAATTGCTAATGGAATTTTACAGACTCTGGCCCAGACAGATCCAAAGGAACAGAAACTGGGCTGGGCTTCCCCCCTCGTGCGCATGTAGCGAAGGGAACACAGCAGGTATTTCTAATAGGGTTGCTGGCTCCGGCATGGCCACCTTCAGTGTCCCTTTCCTCAGGGCTCCTCAGTGGTTTCACAGAGGCTCTCCTAGCTGGTTACGCCCTTACTGAGGCTGACTTAGCACAAACAGCTCCAAAAACAGAGTCCTCCAAGCCCCAGGCAAGAGTGCATATATTTTAAAGGTTTGGATCACACCACTCACAGGCCTTTCTGGCCTTGGCAGGCCGCTCCCAGTCCTACCCAGCTGGAGCCACCTTCTTCTCTGCAGCTTCCCCAGAACTTTTCTTTACCTATCACAGAGACTGCACTGGTGGGTCACATGACCCAGTCACATGACCTCCATTTTCCCACTTGGGGAAAACATGTCACAGATGGGGCCAAGACTTATGGGGCTAGTGGCTCTCTGACTCAGGCAGGAGTCTCCAAGCAGTTCTCTTGGTGGCTCCATTTATGCTCAGCAGAACCATGTAATGGGCCAGTCAGAGGTGAAAGTAAGCCGGTACGCCCTGGTACAGCGTACTGCCAAGAGCCGGTGGGCTGTACCAGGGTGGATCAGCTTCCCCAGGCGCAATTTAAAGGGCTTGCGGCTCCCAGCAGTGGGTGGAGCCCCTGGTCCTTTAAATTGCTGCCAGAGCTCTGCTGCCGGAGCCCTGGGGTAGTGGCGGTGGGGCTGGGGCAGCGATTTAAAGGGCCCGGGGTGGTAGCGGCAGCTGGAGCGCTGTCCCTGGAGAACTGGCGGCAGGGCTCTGGGGACAGTTTAAAGGGCCCAGGCTGCCGCTGCCGCTACCGCCCCGGGCCCTTTAAACAGCTGCCAGAGGCCCCGGCTGCTGCTGTTACCCTGGGGAGGGGGAAGAAGGCACTTGCCGGTACAGAGTGGGCTGGCTCTGGCTCTGACCTCCCCCAGCCCCTGAGGCCCCACCCCTTCCAGGGGCCAGAGCCAGCCCCAGCCCAGCCCTGTACTGGTAAGTCCCTAGACTTGCTTTCACCCCTGGGCCCAGTTCTGACCTCAGTTACACCCCTGCAATCTACAGCCATTAGTCACGCTGTGCAGGTGTAACATGAGCAGAAGCAGGCCAATTACAGCTGTCATAACCATACAGCTAAGGGTAGCCTAGAATTCCTCCTTACCTGTAAGGGGTTAAGAAGCTCAAATAACCTGGTTGGCACCTGACCAAAAGGACCAATCTGGGGAGGGGGAGGATTTGTTGGGTGTTCTCTCTCTCCTGGTACTGAGAGAGGCCAGGCCAAAAAAAAAAAATCTATTTTCTCCAACCAATCCTGAACCAGTCTAATATTACAAAAATAGTAAGTAAACCCAGGCAAGGAATGTTAGATTATCTTTTGTTTTAGCTTGTGAATTTTCCCTTTGCTAGAGGGAGGTTTATTTCTGTTTTTTGTAACTTTGAACTAAGCCTAGATGGAGTTCCTCTGTGTTTGTGAATCTTTTGTTACCCTGTAAAGTTCTTCCACCCTGATTTTACAGAGGTGATTCTTTTACCTTTTCTCTAAATAAAGTTCTTCTTTTAAGAACCTGATTTATTTTCAGTGTCCTAAGACCTGGAGGGGGGGGGGGGGGGGGTTTGATCTGTGCTCACTTTGTAACCAATTGGTTAGGATATTAGTCTCAAACCTCCCCAGGAAAGGGGGTGTAAGGGCTCCAAGTGGCCCTCCCTGAATGTTTGCTTAAATCACTTGGTGGTGGCAGCATACTGTCCAAGGACGAAAGGGATTTGTGCCTTGAGGAATTTTTAACCTAAGCTCATAGAAATAAACTTGGGGGTCATTCACGCCGGTCCCTGTAACTGTACCCCAGAGTTCAGAGTGGGAAGGGAACCCTGACAACAGCCTTGGGTATTGCAGGGCTATTTCTAGTGAAGTTCTGTTAGATTTCTGGTCACCCAACTAGAACGGCAGAATCCAAGAGTGACTATTGCAGGAGTGCACGGAGTTATTAGAAGGGCAAGAACCCAGTTGGCCAGACAGTGTGGCCAGCCACAAGTGTTAAAACACAAACCAACCTAAAAGTCAGGCCCCAAAACCCCATGAAATCTTGGGAGTTGGTTTCTTTGTCTGTTGGTTATGTTGCATTTAGGCTTACACAGACTTTCAACCTTTTCTCTCAACCAGGAGGGCTAGACACCTGTTTGAAATCATTCTTGGCTTCCCAGCTGTGGGTCTTTACAAAAAAAAGCCACCAAGGTTCATGAGCCTTCAATATAGTTACCCAAGTTAACAGCACCGCCAGTGCCATAGCTGTTGATGCCAGTAGAGCTGGGACAGTCACGCCAGTGGGGGACCCGGCATGATCGGTGACCCTCTTTTCCCAAAGGGGTGCAAAGTGGCTGCTAGAACACATGAAAGGAGAGTTAGCTCTTACCTTTGACTTGCGCTTAAGGTGCAGTTTGCCTTGAAGCCAATAACAAAAGGAGAAGTGGCAGCAGACTCATCTGCCTCTGAGGAGGAAAAGCTTAGTGTGAGTGCACAATGAAAGGCTACTGGATAGGTTTAAACACACCAAGACTCTACACCCACAGATCACATGAACAGGAGGCCATTGGCCCTGCTCTCTCCCCAGCCCACTTACTTGGAACAGATCCTGTTCCAGAGTTCTCCTTAGTTGTGCTTCAGAAGGAAAATGTAACTCCATGCTCTGGGTGTCCTAAGCCTCTAACTGCTGGAAGTGGCCCACTTGGAAGTTGACCTGTTCTGTTCACCACCTCTGAAGCAGCTGGTGCTGGCCACTGTCAGAAGACCAGATACTGGGCTAGATGGAACATTGGTTTGACCCAGTATGGCCGTTCTTATGAATGCCCACTGTGCTAGCCCTGATCCTGCTGCCCTCCTGAGTTATAAGGGGCATGGACAAGCAGAGGAACCACAATGCCGAGGTGTTAGCCGGTCTGGTGAAAGGGGTTCTCTTGGGATTTGGGAGCATTGCCAACACCCTGAAGGGTTAACATGCTCAGGCCCTCAGTAACAGCCCAGAGAGGTTTTATACCTGCACAACAGTTAAGCTTGCAGTTGATAGGGCTGGGGCCTGCCAGAAGGTTGGAGCAGGATATAGGCTTGTTTGCAAGAGACTTTTCCTGACCACAAGGCTGACAACTCCAGAGATGTTTGCAGTGTTGGTGTAGCAGTGTCTGTCCCAGGATGAGAGAGATGGGGTAGGGGAGGCGATCTCTTATTGGATCAATATCAGTTGGTGAGAGAAATTTTGGAACCACAAAGAGCTCATCTTCAGGGCTGGGAATGGTACTCAGAACATCACAGCTAAACACAAGTGGAACAGATGGCATATTCTAAACAAAGGGACCATTCAATGTGAAGTGAATTGTTAAAACCCCTCCAATCATTGGGGCGGGCGGGATTGTTAGTGGGTTACAGATTGTTGTAATAAGCCATAAATCCAGTGAGGAGTCTAGGGGCATCTTAAAGACCAAGCTTTCATGGGTTAAAAAACCAAAACAGTCCTATTTCAGATGCATGGAGTGAAAATTACAGATGCAGGCATAGATATACTGAGATATGAAGAGGAGGGAGTTGGTTCTCCACTTGTAAAATAACTCCCTTCTCCTCATATCTCAGTACATTTATGCCTGCCTCTAATTTTTACTCCATGCATCTGAAGTGGGATTTTTTTTTATTATTAAAACCCATGAAAGCTTATGCCCAAATAAATCTGTTAGTCCTTAGGGTGCCACCAGACTCATTGTTTTCGTGGATACAGACTAACACGGCTACCCCTCTGATACATAAATCCAGTCTCTCTCTTCAGTTCATGATTTTTAATGTCTAGAAAAGTTAGGAATTTAAGCTCTCCAGCCTGTCTTTTGAAGGGTGTGTGCAGGTTTCCTTTGAGGATAAGGACTGAGAGGTCAGATAGAGGTCACCTACAGGTGAGAGGATGTTTTTGTCTTAACATTTTTCTGAGAGAGAGTTCATTTGAGAGCACAGTGATGGTCTGACCAGTTTCACCCCCATAGTTATTGGGGCATTTAGTACACCACATTATCTGACAGGCATGTGAAGGCCCACCCTGGATTTTGAAAGAGGTGTTGGGAGGGAGGGGGTTTGATTACTGTAGCAGTGGAAATGTATCTGTTGTTCTAGATGGGACTGGTGCTGCTTTGGGTTGGTGTGTTGTCTGTGGGGACCTTGCTTCGGATTAGCTTGGAGCTGCAGAAGAAGGGGTTCAGGAAAGATCTTTCAGGAGGGGTCCCTACCTGGTAGGTGTTGTACTGGTTTGGATTGCAGTATGGGGTGGCAGGTGACAACTAGGGGTGTATGGTCAGACGGGGTGTTTTATTTCCCTATTGAATCAGGTTCTCAGGCTATTTGGGTGCCAAAAAAACCAAAAACAAAAACCATTATCTACGGGTAGATGTTAAGATACCACAGAATATGTTCCAAGGAGCAAGTCCTGGATATATACACCTTAACATACTGAAAACTGCCTTTACCAAAGGAGGACACTCCAGAGAAGTAGCTCCCCCATCATGGAATGGGACACCCAAATACTCCAAGAGAACCTGCTTCAATACAGAAATATCCCCTCCCCCCAGCTCAACTGCACACCCCTGCCGCCTCACACTGGAATCCATATTGGGTATCAAACTGGCACACAGAGCACATGTATAAAGTTTGCTGATGATACCAAGCTAGGAGGGGTTGCAAGTGCTTTGGAGGATATGATTAAAATTCAAAATGATCTGGACAAACTGGAGAAATGGTTTGAAGTAAATGGTAGTTTGAGTAGCGAGTTCTAAAATGCTTAACCTGTCCTTGCTGGAGTAATTATCCCTATGGCAAATTATATTAAAAAAGAACAAACTAGGTTTGTTTCTACTGGTGGCGCACATCCACACATACCTCGGTGTATATAACAAAAATGTATTCTACACATGGATGGAAAAAAAAAAAAATAACCCTGCCTATGAGTAAAGCTGTGAGTTTGTCAGAGTCATGGATTCCACGACCTCCGTGACTTCTGCAGCAGCCAGTGTGTCTGGCTCTGGGGCTGACTGAGCAACTCAGTCCGGGACAGTTGCACTAGTTGCTGCTGGGTCAGTCTTGGGCCACATCCCACCCAACAGCAGGAGGAGCCGTTTGGGTGAGAGGAGGTGAGGGCTCTGGGTGATGCTTACCTGTGGGGAGGGGGGCTCCCTGGAAGCAGCAACATGTCCCTCAGCTTCTACCTCTGTGCACTGCCTCCACCCGCAGGCACTGCCCTTGCAGCTCCCATTGGCCACGGTTCCCTGCCCCAGCACCCCTGGCACTCCCAAGATTTAGTCAGGGGTACAGGACAAGTCATGGACAGGTCAAGGGATGTGACTTTTTGTTCATGGCCCATGACCTGTCAAGGACTTACTAAAAAATACCAGTGACTAAACCATAGCCTTACCTATAAGGGAAGATTGAAAAAGAAAAATTGGGTTTGTTTAATCCAGAGAGAAAAGACTGAGGCGGGACATAAGTTTTCAAGTACATAAAAGGTTGTTATAAGGAAGGAAAAAAAGTTGTCCTCTAACTTCTGAAGATAGGCCAAGAAGCAATGGGCTTAAATAGCAGTAAGAGATTTAGGTTAGCCATAGGGGAAAAGACTGCCCTGACAGGAAGTTAAGCACTGAAATAGATTGTCTAGGGAGGTTGTGGAATCCCGGTCATTGTCTAACCTGCTCTTAAAGATGTCTAAACACCTGTCAGGGATGGTCTAGGTAATACTTAGTCTTGCCTTGAGTGCAGGGGACTGCACTCAAAGACCTCTTGAGGTCTCTTCCAGTCCTACAATTCTAACTATAACCCATACTCAGTGGGGACCTCTCTGAAATAAATCTTTCCTGAACCCCATTTTCTGGTCTTCAGACAACTCCCCAGCCTCTCCAAGATCATCAGAAGCAAGCTCCCCACAGACCAGGACACCAACTCAGAGCAGGGTCTGCTGCTGCTTTAACAGTTGCAAAACCAACACACATGGCTCCACTTTCAAGATCCATGGTTGTATACATACCTATCAACATGTGGTGTACCTCATCCAGGGCACTAAACGCCAACAACAACGTGGGTGAAGCCAGACAGCCAATTGCTACGCTATCGAATGACCTCTGACAGGAAAATAAGACAAGAACACCCTTTTACCTGCGGGCAAACACTTTTCACAAAACAATCACTCTGGGCTGGTCTACACTGGCATTTTACAGCCCTGCCACGGTCTCACTCGGGTGAGAAAAAACACCCCCCCACAGCGCTGCAAGTGTCAGCACTGTAATGTGTCAGTACGGACAGCGCACCCGTGCCTGGAGCCGTGCCCCTTGTGGGGGTGGTTTAGAGCCCGGGGAGAGCGCTCCCTGAGTGCTGTGCTGAGCTGCAACTACACAAGCCATGTTAGAGAACTGCTGCAGCACTAACATTACCAGTGTAGGCAAGCCTCTCCGTCCCTGTCCTCAGGTGAAGCCTGCACAACCCCTGGAAAAGACCAGCCTGAAAGCTGAAATTCCTAACTTTGCTAGACATTCTTCAATCCATGATTTTTAGACACTGGATTTATGGTTTTGTACAGTAATCTATAATCCGCTCACAACTCTCCCCACCTCCCATGACTGGAGAGGTGTTAACAGGCCACTTCACCATGAATGGTCCCTTGAAATGGGTTAACTACTTATGCAAGAGCCAGCAGGAGGGCTCAGTCCTGCCCCGGAGGAGCCAATGGTTGCTCTCACTGATTTTAGCAGCAGGGATCTGGCCTTGTCCATGCTATGGGAATCTCCTCCCTGCAACTCCACTGCTTTGGATAAAACAGCAGGACCTGGGCACAGGAGAAACCTCAGCAGCTGGAAACAAAGTACCACCATATTAAACCTGCAGCCCCAGAGCCTTGATGCAAATTCCAACAATACTGAAGCTGTGGGAGCTCAGCAGGGGAAAGGCGGGGGGGCCTGCCAGTGCCCCCCAAATTCCTCAAGTGGAGACAGACACAGCCTTGTCAGCTACAGCATGCTTTGGCCATAGTAGGATTTTGACATGTTAACCACACACACCCTCACACCCCTGCCCACTGTACACCTTGTTTAGCATTTAAATGTGGTAAGTATTGCATTATACAGCTTAGTTTAACTAGTCAAGACAAAGCAGTTGTACTTTAGCATGTGTTAAACTGGTTGAGTGAAACACTATCTACCACAAGCACCAAACCTTTAATCCTATTTAAAGGAAGAGCCTACAGCGGTCTAAACTGGGTTATTTAGAGGGGAGTTGTCCAGAGTAGCTATTCTGGGATAGTGCCCAAATGAGATGGGGGCTATTTCTTAACAAGCATGATTTTATTCCAGGATTACTTTGCTTATCAAGTACACTAATTATTCTGGAATTGAAGTCACTGATTCTTAAATACTCAGGGAAGTATCACTGATTCATTGTATCACACAATAGCTATGCCAGTCAGCTTCCATGTGTAGACAAGGTATAGTAGTGACTGGTAAAGCTAAAGGCAGCATGGTGTGTGGTTTCATGCTCTAAGGCCTGGTCTACACCTAAAACATACACCAACCTCGCTACGTCCCTTCGGAGTGTGAAACGTTCATCCCTCAAGAGATGTAGTTAAGCCAACCTAAGCCCTGGTATAGACACTGGTAGGTCAATGGAAGAACCTAGCCGCCTCCTTGAGGGGGTTGATTAGTTACAGTGACTGAAAAACCCCTTCCACTATTGCAGTAAGTACGTACACTATACCACTTGCAGTGTAACCATAGCCTCAGTCAAGTCCTGTAAGGCATAGGTACCGCATGTCTCCGATATCATTGGCAGCTTCTTCACTGACACTCACCTGCCTCCCAGTCCTCTAGGCAGGGGGGACACTGCCAGGATCTTGGCACCTCTTTCTGTTCCTTCTTGGGACAGAAATTCATTGAGGTCTCTGCAAGCAGAGGAGACATGTTACAGGACTTGGAAGGAAGAGAAGAAGCCGGGTAGCTGATCTAAGAGTGAAACATGGTTGTCTACGTGGATCAGGGCTCAGTTCTGTTAGCCAGAGGCCCAGCATTACAAGGGGTCAGAGGCCATGTTTAACTGGAGATGCTCCTTAGTGAGGGAGATTTTCTGAACTCTCCTCAGAGCCAGGCTCAGGTCAGACTGAAGTGCGTCCAGGGTCTCTGCTCTCCTGTGGTGGCCCCAGCTCACTCCAGCCAGCTGGACAGCCTTTGTTCCCCAGGGCACAAGTTCATCCACCCCCAGGTTCCTGCCACACACAGAATGGGGAAGCCTTTAAAAGCCAAACAACTTGACAAGCTGAGAAGTGTTGGCTCCGACAAGCCTAGCTGGGAAGGCCAGAGAACTCCCCACAAGCACCCTGACATTACACAATGGGGCCAATATGGTTCCACTGCAATAAACAGGGCTCACGCAGAGCTGATACCATTGACCCTATGGGGCTCAGTACATGCACTGATCTCCAGAGTTCTCATTACAGCTGTGGGGCCAGGTTCTCATCACAGCTGGGACAGGAAAGCCAATTCCTGCCCAAGGAAATGTGAGTTTCCTGTCCCAAAGCAGGACAAGAAGTAAAAAACAACAACAACAAAAAATCCAACACCCCCCCCCCCCCAAAAAAAAAAGCTAGCCCCCCTCCCCCAATTGGGTTCAAGTGAAAATGTTTTGGTCTTGGACTATTTTAACTACAATTAGTTTCAAACTGTTATTTTGAACCGGAAACTGGATTTTCTTGTTTCAAGAGCCAACAGACTCAGATTTTCCAAGTTGCCGTGTCAAAGCCCAAAAAACCCTTTCCCACGAGGCGTTCATGGAGATCAGGGTTTTCTGACAAAAATGCTTCCTTGACATTCCCCACTGGCTCTCCTAAGCACCTAGTTAGCCATTCAGTAGGGCCCCCAACACCCTGAGCCTGGCATTGGGCACTTCAGAAATGCTGGCTCCTAGTGCTCTGCTCTCTGGATGCAGGTTTGCAGGCTGTCCCCCACTCCCTGTGGTCAGCAGCTCCCACCCCAGTGAGCAGACGGTAGACACCACGACTCTTCAGTGATGCCAGGTGACCTGCCCCCTGCTGTGCCAGGCAGTGAGCACTTCCCCCAGCTAGTCAGGAGGATACTTCCTTAGCCTGCTATGAACAGCTGGCTATGGACATTGGGGAGGGGAAGGGATTTCTAGCCAACTCCTGTAGAATCTGCTAATGAAGACAGGCTGGGCTTGTGCTGCTCTACACTGGGACTTCAGCCACTAGAGCAAACCCTGCATGTTCACAATTTATACCAGTGCAGCTAAGCCAGCACCTGCAGCCAATACCCAGCCCTGCGATGGTACAGAGGGATGTGCTGGGCAACAGCGCTCAGCCTTGCTCAGAGCAAGTGCACCTACAGTAGTTGTGAGCATACTCTGCACTCATCACATGAGCTACAGATTGCTCAGGGCTTGCGTTGGTGTCCAGAGCAAGACGCCCTTGTCCAGACTCCCTTGCAGTCTCCCTAGGCTGGGGCAGGTCACGTCGGTAGCACACCTGCTTTAATACATGTATGCTCCTGCTGACTACTGGCTCCCTCCCCCAAGCTTACCACTGAACAGCTCTGGCACCCTGTCCGTGCAGGTGGAGATGTGCAGCTGGAGCTCTTGCTTTGGGACTCTGTGGCGAGCATTGTAGGGGCACGTGGCCAGCTCTTTGGCTCTTTTCTTGTTATTCTGGAAGAGAAGCCACAAGATGCCACTATGCAGAGACAGCAGGGAGGTACTGCCGTGGCCTCTGCTCAGTGCTTATAAGGGGAGGCAGCTGACAGTATCTCTAGGGATGCATCAGAGCCAGAAGACTGGCGAGCTGGAAACAAAGCGTTGACTTGCCGAGTGCTTAGTGAGAGAGCACCACTCAGTATGTCTACACACTGCAGCTGGGAGCAAGCCTCCCGCCTGGACAGATGGGCTTGAGCTAGTGGTGCTCAAAGTAGTGTGCTAAAAATAGCAGTGTGGATGCTATAGTGGGGACTGGAGCTTGGACTCAAACCTACAGAGAGAAGTGGGCTTAAGAGCCCAAGCCACAACATCCACATTGCTATTTTTAGCCACACTAGCTCAAGCCCCACTACTCTGGCCCAGGTAGATGAGCTTAGGAGACTCTCCCCTAGCTGCTGCATAGACATACCTGTACATGCAGGGAATCTGGGGCATCTGCAGCAGTGCTGAATTTCTTGGACTTGATTCTTGGTTGCTCCAGCCCTGTCCAGGAAGAGGTGGGGAGTGGTGGGGAATGGTCTTCAGGCTACCTTAGCTCTCCCTAGACTTGGGCTGAGCAGCTCCTGCCCTTGCTGCTGCAAATTAGAGCAACCTTTGGGCTGCTCTACTTCTCATGGCCCTGGGCAGCAGAGCCTAGCTATAGCACAGCTACTCTAGCTACACCCAATGCAGCCACAACCTGTCCCCTATGTCGGGCATGGAGCAGGGCTAGCTTGGAGCCAGCACCCAACCCAGAGAAGCCCCTTTACAGGATGTTTTCCCAGGAGACCATTTCCACATACTTCAGGCCCCTTTGTGCAGCCAGAGTAACCTAAAGGGACATTAGTGTAACCTCACTAAGGCACTGGAGCCCCTTAGTGACACAGGGCAGGCCTGGATCTAAGTTGCCTTGAAGTTCAGGAGCTTTTGGAGCCTGGGTGTCTCCAAGGGTTAACTCTGCAGTGAAGACATAACTCAAGTGATCAGCAGTTGAGCTGGCCTAGCCCAGGTAAACAGCCAGACCATAGAGCCCTGCCCAAGCTGCTGGGGCCACACTCACTCATGCAAGGCTCAGACTTTTTCGGGGGTGGGGGCAGCCCACAGAGGAGGGAGAGGAGGTGTAGCTGCTGGCTCTCAGCTGAGCTGCTCTGATGTTTTCCCCCAGTGAATTGTAGGAAGGCATGAAAGGACTATCAGGTTCAGTCTGGGTCTTCAGTGCAGAGTGGGCAGATTACCAAGAGAGGCAATCAGACTCCCTCCTACTCCAGCAGGGGTCAGCTAACCCAGGTGTGAAGCACCTCCACACATGGGCCAGAGGGTTTGTGGGGATGGACAGAAGCCAGGGTAGGGGCAATACCTGAGTTAACTGGGCAGTTAAGAGAAGCCCCAAATGCGAGTTTCACATAAACGTAGGTCTGGAAGGGACCTATGGAAGGTCATCTAGTCTGTCCCCTGCATAGAGTCAGGGCCAACTGTTATCTAGCCCATCCCAGGTGTTTATCTAACCTGTTCTTAAAAGTCTCCCTAGATGATCCCTAAATCTCCCTTGCTGCAATATAAGCCCATTATTTCTTGTTCAGTCCTCAGTGGATAAGGAGAGTAGATCACTCTGCTCTTTATAACAAATTTTACCTACTTCAAGACCTATTAGCCACCCCGACTAAACAAACTCAATTTTTTCAATTGTTCCTTATAGGTCATGTTTAGACCTTTAGTCACTTTTGTTGTTCTCCTCTGGACTGTCTCCAATTTGTCTACATCTCCCTGGAGTGAGAGGCCTAGAACGGGACACAATACTCCAGCTCAGGCATTATTAATGTTGAATACAGGTGAAGAATTACTTCTTTTGTCTTACAACACTCCTGCCATTACATCCCAGAATAATGTTTGCTTTTTTGCAATAGTAGTACATTGTGACTCATTTAGTCTGTGATCCACTATAAACCCCAGATCCTTTTCTGCAGTGCTCCTTCCTAGGCAGTCATTTCCCATTTTGTGTTTGCACTGGAGGCAGAGGAAAATAGTTTGCAGGGAACAGAGACAGGTGGCCATCTCCCCTCTGGGCACCTCAGACTCTGTCCCACTGGGTAGCTTGCTCTTACCTCTTTACATTTGACCAAGTGGTAGGGGAACCTGGAGGCTCGGATCTGGTGGTTTTTGTCATAGGGGCATGGGATGAGCCGCTCAGGATCCATCACACCTGCATAACAGAAGGCACACAATACACAGTGAGGCTAGAAAGAGGGGTAGGCTGCCTGGGGTGATACCTTCATTGGCCTTGGGGAAGGGCCAGTGAGAAATCAAGATCCTGAGACTCACTGTCCCCTTTCCTTTGGGCACTGGGAGAGGGTCAACCCAGGAACCCAAGTGAGGGGCCAGCCACCCCCTTACATTAAGGCTAGACCTTAGGTAACTGAAGGCCAGCAGCATCCTCCTAGCGTCACATTTGCAGGAGCTGGGGTGTTAGACACCAGGCTCCATAGATTCAAGGCAAGGGCCACAAGCCTTGGTAGTATTGCCCACCTGCCATGGGGATGGCACAGGAGCTGGCAAAGCGATCCCAGACACGCTGGCAGGCAGGCAAGGTTGGGAGAATGATTTTCACCAAGAGATATTGACACTTCAGCTGGCACCCAGCTGGGGATGCACACAGCTGTTGAAGCGCAAGGGCTTGTCTACACTACAGGGTCTATAGCAGTGGCTTTGAACCTGCAGGGCCCAATAAGCCCAGAGCTGCAGCCTATATGACATCCTCAGGGCCATACAGGTAGTACTGGATGCAGCCCACATAAACACATTGTGGGCCACACATGTGGCCCATGATGGTAAATAGGTTGAGAACCACTGGTCTACAGCAGTGTAGCCACAATGCTGTAATTATGCTGGCATAACGTCATAGCTCAGACACAGCCTACACAGAGATGGGCTCCTCCTGTCACTGCAGGAAAGCCACCTCCTCCAGCACCTTAGCTGCAGCCACCTCAGTTAAGTGTAGGCCAGGCCTCAGTCTTCAGTGTGTCGCCAAGTGATGAATGTTTACAGAGCGTTAAGTGCTGCTTTCTGCATGGGAAGGACGCCCGAGTGTTCTTCAGAGACACCCGGTGGGGCTCAGCCCTAATGTGTGTGCAAAGCATCAAGAGAATTCTGCTCCATTTGAGCAATGTTGCTTGGCTACACTGGGAAGCTGACTGGCAGGACTAGTCTAATGGTATACCATTATAGCTATGCCAGTCAATGACCCTCTCTCCCCAACATAATAAATACCTCATTCTTTCAGAGTGCTCTGCAGCATTTTACAGATAGGGAATGGAGGCACACAAAAGGGAAGTGACTTGCTCAAGGTCACCCAACAGGCCAGTGACGGAACTGGGAAAGGAGTCCAGGTCTGTGGAGTCCCAGTTCAGTGCTCTATCCCCCCTCCCACAATTATCTGAGGATAAAGCAAAGGCTCTGGCAAAAACTTTTAGTTTTTTATTCGGGGGGGGGGGGGATTTCCTTCCACAGACAAGCTCGAGCAGTAGATTTGCCTCTGGACACAGCCATGAAAGTAGCACCAACAAGACCCATGCTGCTTACAGAGGGCCAGACCTGTCTTGTGAATCATGCTGTCATCTCATAGCAGTGTAAAGCCAGCACACATTGCCATCCTGGGCTAGTCACATCAATGCCTGGGGCCAGGCAAGGCAGATCAGGTCCCCAGTGCCTTACAGCAGTGGCTCTCAACCAGGGGTCTGGGGCCCCCTGGGGGGAGGGGGGGGCGACAAGCAGGGCTGGTATTAGACTTGCTGGCACTCAAAGCCAAAGCTCCTCTGCAGGGGGATGAAGTCAGGGGCTCCAAGCCCTGCCAACTAGGGCTAAAGCTGAAGCCTGAGCAACTTGGCTTCACAGGACACCGGGCCCTGGGCAGCTGCCCTGCTCGCTACCCCCTAATGCTGGTCTTGGCTTTTATATGCTGAAAAACAGTTGTGGTACAAGAGGGCTGTGGAGTTTAATAGGATGTTGTCAGGGCCTCGGAAAGAAAACATTCAGAACTGGTGAGGTCACATCTGGAGTACTGCATCCAGTTTTGGGCCCCCCCACGGCAGAAGGGATATGGACAAATTGGTGAGAGTCCAGCGGAGGGCAACGAAAATGATTAGAGGGCTGGGGCACATGACTTATGAGGAGATGCTGAGGGAACTGGGCTTATTTAGTCTGAAGAGAAGAGTGAGGGGGAATTTGATAGGAGCCTTCAACTACCTGAAGTGGGGTTCCAAAGAGGCTGGAGCTAGGCCAGGGGTGGACAAACTTTCTGGCCTCAGGGCCAGATCGGGGAAGAGAAGTTGTATGGTGTGCCATGAATGCTCACAAAATTGGGGGTGCAGGAGGGGGTGAGGGCTCTGGTTGAGGTGCAGGATCTGGGGTGGGATTGAAGGGTTTGGAGAGCAGGAGGAGGATCAGGGCTGGGGCATGGGGAGAGGCTCAGGGGTACAGGCTCCAGGCAGCATTTACCTCAAGCAGCTCCCAGAAGCAGTAGCATGTCCCCTCTCCAGCTCCTACAGAGAGGTGCGGCCAGGCAGCTCTGCTGCCCAGAGGGCCGGCTCTAGGCACCAGCCTAGCAAGCAGGTGCCTGGGGTGGCAAACAGGAAAGGGCGGCACTGCAGCAGCTTTCGGAGGCACGCCAGCGACAGCTCCTCCGCTTCCCTCTTCGGCGGCATTTTCCTTTGCTGCTTGAGGCGGCAAAAAACGTACAGCCGGCCCTGGCTGCACACTGCCCCATTGGCAGGCACTGCCCCTGCAGCTCACATTGGAGTGCTGGAGGGGGCCACTGGAACGTGTAAGGAGCTGGAGCGGGGTCATGCCCTGGCTTCCAGGAGCCCCGTGGCACAGCCCTTGGTCTAGCACCCTAGCTGGAGCAGGGCAAGCCCCAGACCCCGCTCCCCAGCAGGAGCTCGCACGCCCACTTAAAACAGATCATGGGCCAGCCTGTGGGCCATAGTTTGCCCACCCCTGAGCTAGGCTGTTCTCAGTGGTGGCAGGTGACAGAACGAGGAGTAATGGTCTCAGGTTGCAGTGGGGGAGGTCTCGGTTGGATATTAGGAAAAACTATTTCACTAGGAAGGTGGTGAAGCACTGGAATGGGTTACCTAGGGAGGTGGTAAAAAGAAAAGAGACTAACCAATTTATTTGAGCATAAGCTTTCCTGAGCTACAGCTCAATTCATCGGAAAATACAGTGAGGCGATTTATATACACAGAGAACATGAAACAATGTGTGTTTATCATGCACACTATAAGGAGAACTTGTGGCACCTTAGAGACTAACCAATTTGAGCATGAGCTTTCGTGAGCTACAGCACGGCATGCATCCGATGAAGTGAGCTGTAGCTCACGAAAGCTCATGCTCAAATAAATTGGTTAGTCTCTAAGGTGCCACAAGTACTCCTTTTCTTTTTGCGAATACAGACTAACACGGCTGCTACTCTGAAAACTGTAAGGAGAGTAATCACTTAAGATGAGCTATTACCAGCAGGAGAGTGGGGAGAAAACCCTGTGTAGTGATAATCAAGGTGGGCCATTTCCAGCAGTTAACACAAACGTCTGAGGAACAGGGTGGGTGGGGGAGGGGAGAAGAGAGAATAAACATGGGGAAATAGTTTTACTTTGTGTAATGACTCAACCACTCCCAGTCTCTATTCAAGCCTAAATTCTGTGAGTATATATAAATCTCCTCACTGTATTTTCCACTGAATGCATCCGATGAAGTGAGCTGTAGCTCACAAAAAGCTTATACTCAAATAAATTGGTTAGTCTCTAAGGTGCCACAAGTCCTCCTTTTCTTTTTGCAAATACAGACTAACACAGCTGCTACTCTAAAACCTAGGGAGGTGGTGAAATCGCCATCCTTAGAGGTTTTTAAGGCCTGGCTTAACAAAGCCCTGGCTGGGATTATTTAGTTGGTGTTGGTCCTGCTTGTAGTAGGGGGTTAGACTAGATGACCTCCTGAGGTCCCTTCCAATCCTAACCTTCTATGAACCCCTGCCTTAGAGTCAGCACAAGGACCTGGCTCATAGAGCTAAGCAGCCCAGCACACATACTGCAGCATTACAGCCACAAAATGTAGACAACATTGCACTGCTCCATTGCCCAGCTCCAAGCACTTTGAGATACATAGTGTTTTGGCTCAGTAGAAACCCTAGGTATTGTGGTTATCACAGCTTCAACAGGCTAAGGTAGCTAGAAAGCCTCCCACTGAGTATTTTGTAAGTGCCTTTGCTAGCTCTCTACCCCCTTCCCAGGATATCAACTCAAGCTGCGACACCACTCAGCTCAGAAGCTAGGTTGCTTTTAGTTTTTTCGATTCCCATTTCCCATTTTCCTCAGGTTTCCACAGCAGCTACTTTCCCTCCCAGCCCCTAACCCCCTGAGTAAAGAGAGGCCAACATTGGAGCTAGAAGCCAGACACCAACTAAAAAATCCCAGACAGACAGTCTCTTTAAGGCTAATTTTAGGCACCAAACCCTGATCTTACTCTACCATAACTCTTCCCACAGAGTCTTGTCTGTACTCACCACTGCACAGAAAGTCCTTCTCTAGCAGTTATGTCCTGACCAGCCAGCCCTGTTCTTCTCAGTAAGCAGTGTTCAGCCCCTTTTATAGGCCACTTATTTAGCACAGGTGAGGGCAAATTCCTACCTTATCTCTCAGATAAAAGCCTCCCTTCAATCTATTCCCAAGTATGAAAACAAGCTCCCTCTGGTGGTGGCTATGGCTGGCTTATATGGCTCCTTACTTGGCTCAGCCTGGGGGTCCCTGTGCAGAGATGGGGCCCTGCTGTTCCCATGGAATCAAGGCCAAACAGTTGCATGGTTTAAGTTCTGGAACTGGGTGCAGGGGCCACTGAGGGCCTGGCCAACGGCAAAGGAGCTTTCAGAATGCTCAGTGACATCATCCTATACAAGCTGCGTGGTGTACACGGACAACACGGGGGAGCCTTAATGCCAGCTTGGGCTGGGGCTTGGGTGCTCCCCTTGTTCAGTAGGGCTGTGCTGGGTCAGTGCCTGGATGGGAGACCCCTGAGGATGCTGAGGACTCCGGAGCTGGTGGTTTCCCTAGAGAGCCCTGGTGGGTGCCATGCTGGGAACCTGACACTTGCAATTGTGATAGATTCCAAGGGAATGCAAGTCGATCCTGGGATCCTAAGCTATTGAAAATCTGTCTCCCTAGTTTCAGAGTAACAGCCGTGTTAGTCTGTCTTTGCAAAAAGAAAAGGAGTACTTGTGGCACCTTAGAGACTAACCAATTTATTTGAGCATGAGCTTTCGTGAGCTACAGCTCACTTCATCGGATGCATACCGTGGAAACTGCAGCAGACTTTATATACACACAGAGATCATAAAACAATACCCCCTCCCACCCCACTGTCCTGCTGGTAAGTGCCTCTTGGGCTCAGCAAGCGAGTCAGGCAGGCTGCAATGCCCAGTGGGGAGAGCACTGGCCTGGGACTTGGGAGTTCTCAGACCTGGCTTCTATTCCCTGGCCTGCTGTGTGACTTAGGTAAATTGCTTGCCCTCTGTTTCCCCACCCACTCTGTGCCTGTCCTGTCCACTATGAACCCCCTGTGGCAGGGATGTCTCTTGCTCTGTGTTTGTGTAGCGCCTGGCATGACAGGGCCCTAATTTTGGTTGGGCCCCTAGGTGTTCTTGTGACGTATGCCATGATCAACTGGCCAGTGAGCCACTGTGTGTGGTGATATTGATGGTGGGAGGTGCCAGAGAGTCCTTGCTAGAGGCTCATTCATCTCCTTATCCCCCAACATGCAAATGGCAATGGAAGATTCTCGCACTGCCCCGCAAACAGCTCAGCTCAGTCTTCATCTCTTTCCTGGCACTGCCAGCCAGGAGGCCAGTTAGGGCCCATGGCGAAGTGGGGACAGTCTGTAATATTTTTATGACTCCTACCTATACTGCGGTTTCCCTCTGTACTTTGCGTTGCTATTCAGTGGGTGCAAAAGAGTTAAGTCACTGTCTGGGATGGAAGGATGGGTCCTTAAGGAACTGGTGGGAACCCACCCATATAACAGAGAATCTGAAAAGACAATGGAAGCCCCAAGGGCTGAACAATTGACACCACAGTTTTCAGAGTAACAGCCGTGTTAGTCTGTATTCGCAAAAAGAACAGGAGGACTTGTGGCACCTTAGAGACTAACCAATTTAGAAGTTCAGGCAGGCAGTATGTGAACTCAGGGTGGCTCTGCCTGAAGACAAAGGACTAATCTCCAGTAAGAGGTGGAGGAAGGGAATCAGAGCTGGCTTTTGGAAGAGGCTGGCTTGCTCTCACCTGGGTCAAACTGAGTGAGCCAGAATCACAACTGGCATCCTGAGCACTTGGCTGGTGGATTGCTCTGGCTTGGCCAGATGGACACTTTCTTTAACTTTATTTCTCTCTGCTGGCCGAAGGACTTCCCATGCTGGGTTCCAGTTCACTAAAAGACCCTGATCTGTTTTGAAAAGCTGCTGATGTCGCTTCAGATCCTCCCTGAGGGCACTGTGCCCTGAAGCAGACAATGTCAGTACAAGCCTCCGGCAGGGGTCTGGCTTGGCTGGTTTCTCTGTGTGGAGCCAAGGAGAGAGACAAGGATCAAGTTTTGGAGTCGTGGAGGCCATGGGCCTGGCCCTGTGGAACTGTGCGGGTCCATGGGGCCAGGCACACTACCAGGGTTACTCCCAAGGGACAGGTTACAGGCGGCCATAGACCCTGTGAATCGGCAACAGGGCCACTAGGAATTAGACTGACCCTCACCCACCCCCATACACAGCTCAGGGCAATGACTTTCTGTGGCTGTGA
This sequence comes from Caretta caretta, assembly GCF_965140235.1. Lineage (NCBI taxonomy): Eukaryota > Metazoa > Chordata > Testudines > Cheloniidae > Caretta > Caretta caretta. The sequence continues at coordinate 10,637,449 of NC_134225.1, forward strand.
GGCTGCCCACATCGTGAGAGGGAGCTGTCTGGTAGGAGCAGGTAAGATCCAAGGCTAGAGCATGGTGTTCTAACCTGATTAGGCCTCACACACAGGCAGTTTATGACCCACTCAGGTGTCCTAGTAGAGGGGGCACTCTTGAGGCAGTGAGCTAGGCCTCAGAACCTGCACAAGAGGCCACAATCCTCCACGAGGCCAGTCAGTTCCCCCAGAGGCATTTGTTCCTGGGAGAGTTTCCTTCTTTAAAAAAGAAAAGGAGTACTTGTGGCACCTTAGAGACTAACCAATTTATTTGAGCATGAGCTTTCGTGAGCTACAGATGCACCGGATGTATCCGATGAAGTGAGCTGTAGCTCACGAAAGCTTATGCTCAAATAAATTGGTTAGTCTCTAAGGTGCCACAAGTACTCCTCTTCTTTTTGCGAATACAGACTAACACGGCTGTTACTCTGAAACCTTTCCTTCTTTAGACTGCCCCCCGGGCAGCTCTCCCATCCATCCCACAGACTGGAAACATCTTGTCCCCAGGTTCCCTGGCTCCATTGTGACTGTAGTGTGGTGGATGGACCCTTGTCTAGCACCCTTCATTTGGAAGGTTTCCAGGTTTCTCAAAGTGCGGGAGTGTCCCTTGCTAGGGGGCAAAGCAGGAGCTGGAGAGCGCCAGGAGTTATCACAATTGTTCCCTAGAATTTCCATCAAAATGTCATGGACACCAAGTCAGATGTCTTACAGAAGTGTAAATCTGTTACATTAACACTATTACCTTAATCAACCAACCTTGTAATCTCATCAAAAAGCTATCAAGTAGTTTGACAGGATCTGTTTTCCATAAACCCTTGCTGATTTGCATTAACTACATAATGGTCCTTTAATTTGTTATTAATCGAGTCCTGTATCAGCTGCTCATGGCCCTGGTTGTCTGTGGCCTTGTACTTCAAGCCATCATTCAGGGCCAGGCCCATGCCACATGGGTGACATGCATTGCCAGATCAGGGCAGGGCACCAGAACGGAGGTGGGCGGGGGGGGGCAAGAGGCCTGGCCTGTCCACTTTTCACCAGGGGCCTGGCCCTCTGCCCCTCCTCTTCCCTGCAAGGCCCCACCTCCCAGCCAGGCAGGAAGTGGAGCCCAGCCCAGGGAGCCTGGGCAATGTGGGGAGGCACGGATTTTTTACTTGCCCTGGGTAGGGGGCCCACGGGGTGGGGACATAGGATGGGGGCTCCCTGGCCCAGCCTGGCTGTGACTTGGCTGGGGGGGAAGGGCTTTGGGGAAGAGAATGGTGTGGCCACAAAGGGGGCAGGGCCTCATCCCCCCCCCCCCCCCCCCGCCACTTCTAGGCAGAATCTGTCGCCCCTGGATCAGGGTGTTGGTGTTTTCACTTGTTTTGCACTGGTGTGAATGGCAGGGGGCACTGAGCAGTGAGCCCTGCACCCCTGGGTCCAGCTCAGGCCCCGCTCGGCCGCGGGCTGATGGCGAATGTTCAGGGGCTGTCAAACAGCCGGGGTTTGGCAAGAACAGAGCAGACGGCTGCTCTGGGTGATGGGGGTTGCCACAGAGCATTGAGGCCCTGCTGAGTCCCCGCCCTTGAGCCCAGCCCAGGAAGCCACAGCCTAAAAGGGGAAGCTGCTGTCGGCGCTTGGGGAAGTGTCGCTGCGGGGTGAAGCTCGGCTCTGCGATGGCTTCGAGTGCCTGGACCAATCAGTGGGATCCCTGCTGTCCCCCCCCCCCCCACAGCCGAAAAGGAAGCGCCAATCGGAGGAGCAGCAGCAATGCCGCCCCCTCCCCCGCAGCGCAGACCTGCCATTTTGGTGGCTTGGTGCCTGTCGGGTGTGTAGCCGTTGGGAGGCCTGGCCGCCTCCTTCCAGTGGGTTATTGGGTGTGGAGCAGGGGTGAGAGCTCACCTGGGGAGATGTCTCTGCCCTCCATCTACCAGCACAAGTTCGCGGAGAAGCTGACGATCCTCAATGACAGGGGGAAGGGCGTCCTCATCCGCATATACAACATCAAGAAGGTGGGTGTGGCCGACCTGCGGGGTTGCATGGGGGGGAGAGGGGGGCTGAGTTTGCACCAGCCTTACCTTTGGCTTGATTGGGAAAGGATGGTTCTTCCGTGATCAGAGCAGGGGGCTGGGTGCCGGCATGCCTTCATTCCTGGTCCAGGGAGGAGAGTGGGGTTTAGTGGTTAGAGCAGGGTGCGTGGGAGCCAGGATGCCAGGACTCTACTTCTGGCCCAGCGACCAGAGTGGGGTCTAGCGGTTAGAGCAGGAAGAGGTGGTCAGGAGTCCCAGTGCTGCTGGACTTGTTCTAGGACTTACGGGAAGTTGGTTTCTTTCACTGTCCCATGGGCTAACAGCTCCTTCGTGGCAGCTGTGAGGGCTCATTCCTGAGGGAAGGGAGGGGGGTTCGGATTGGAATCCAGCCTAAGGTTCAGCTGAGGACAATGCAGGGCGAAGGTTCAGGCTCAAACCCACTGAGCTGCTCCCTGAGATTTTGGACCCAGCTGGTGGAAACCTCAGGAGACCGGCTGCTCCCAGGAGGGCCCACCCCAAGGCCTCAAATCTCCTGCGAGCCAAACCCAGTGCACAGCCCGGAGGCAGGCTCCTCTGGCTATAGATCCTGCTGCAGGGGCAGGGGCAGAGGCAGGGGCTGTGACTCCCAATCCCCAGGGGTCCCAGCTCAGTGTGTGACCTGCCCAGAGCACGGACAGGTAATCAGTGAACTCACCCTGAACCCCGGCTTGGCTGTACCCTGGCCCCTTTCATTGTGGGCTGCCCCATCCTATGCTGGGCTGGCGGCTCCAGCAGCTCTTGCATTTATTGGGTTCCTCAAGACAGTAACATGCTTATCAGACACCCCATTTCCCCTTCCCAACCAGCAATGGCTGGAGGCAAAATCCTAGCTTGTGTGTGCTGCTGGGGCTGGGAGCATGGGCCTAGCAGACTGCAGCGGTAGGAGACAGGACTCCTGGTTCCCTCCCAGGCTCTGCCCTTGACTGATTGTGTCCCTACCCCCACGGTGCCTCAGTTTCCCCATCTACGACATGGGGAGGAGGAGATGGACCCAGCTATCTGAAGTGACTGAGGATCCTTGTTGGATGATGAATGTTAGGCATTACTGGGACAGTGATCAGGGTGGGGGTTAGCATGGGGGAGGGGGCCTTTTCTCTACGCTTGAGGGTCACCTGATCTGGCTGTTGCCAGGTTGCTGCAGTTAGGCTGGCTAATGTGCCAGTGCCCTGGGGGTCAGCACCCAGCTGGGGCAAGAGGCTGCTGGGTAGGGCCTGGAGGTGTTCCAGCCATAACCGGAAACAGCTGCCACCTGCCCCCTTCCTGGTGGGACCGGCTGGCAGCTTCCTCTTTCCCATCTGGGCCTGGTGATAGCGGCCTGCCCTGCTCCCATTCGGGACTGTTCTTCCCCAGGGCTCCCTGCTGGGCCTCCCAGAGCTGGGGGAGGAGTTCCTGGCCTTTGTTTACACAGATTGATTTAACCCACTGATCCTGAACTCTGGGTGTGCCACAGCGGCAGGAGAGCCCTACCATGCCTGAAATCTCTTCGCTTGCCACAGGGGGCTCTTCCATCGCTGCTTGCCGTACAGCAGGGGTAGCCAATCGGCAGACCGCAAGCCACATCTGGATCACCAGATGCTTTTGAACGGAGCCCAAAATCTTTTTATTTACTTATTGTTATCACTGTTATTAGTTTTTATTAGTTTCTCTGGAGTCTGGACCTTGACCAAGAATTTTGGACCTTGACAAAAAATAGACCAGTACATGGTCTATTCCACAGTTGAGCAGCTCTGTTTCAACCCAGTAGAGGGCAGTGATGAACAGACACCCCAGCCAGCTCCTTCCATTAGCCATCCCATGGAAGGTTAAATGGCATCATGAGTTCACTGCACCCAGTCCCGGCATCCACCCACTGCTCCACAGGCTGGGAGGGCCTGCAGGCCAGGGGTGCCATTTAATTTTCGGGGGGGGGGGGGCAACTTTAACTGTGATGCCAGGGGCTATTTAGGCACCTGAAAACTCTAGTTTTTTTGCAGAATAATTTAAAATTCGCTGACAGCAACACTGTATCTAATTCCCATATAAAGAAAGAAAACTAAATAACTATTAGATCCACTCAGCTCTAATACGAACATGTTTCAACATCTTGTGTCAAGTCACTCCAGGGATACTGGTTAGCTTTACAATTTTAATGTATATTCTTACTCTTGAATACAACAATTTAACCAAATGTAGAAAAATCTAGATGATTTTCTATCATATCAAGCTTGGTTAACCTTTTAACCTTTGGAAACATCCTACTAGAGCAAGGCTCCGTGAGTTTATACTGCATCTACCCAGAGGTCTCGGAGTAACACTTTCAAGTCACTTTCACAATATTGCTAACCCCAAAATGTTCAAAACCCATGAACCAGGCTCACCAAAAATCATGAGATTATGTAAACATTATAGCATTGGTGTTCTTTTTATTTACCTTCTGCTTTTTGAGCCTTTAGGGCGCACTAGGGTCACATTTTGAAGCTGTCTCCGCAGCCAAGGGAACTTCATTTTTCTTTAACAATGAAGGCTGAAATCATCACATATCCACTTGACTCGAAGAACTGGAGCTTTAAGGAAAACAGTAATTATCATGAGACTCATGACAAAATCATGAGAGTTGGCAACACGGCTTTACTTCTGTTTAAAGGCGAGTGACTTTCCAGAAGGCTCTGAAACACAACACTCCAGTGATTGAGTTGCAGTTCTCACAGGAGAATATAGAAAACTAGGGCTGTCAAGCAATTAAAAAAATTAATCATAATTAATCGCACTGTTAATAATGGAATACCATTTATTTAAATATTTGAATGTTTTCTACATTTTCAAATATATTGATTTCAGTTACAACACAGAATGCAAAGCATACAGTGCTCACTTTATATTTACTTTTTATTACAAATATTTGCACTGTAAAAAAGAAGCAAAAGAAATAGTATTTCAAGTCACCTAATACAAGTACTGGAGTGCCATCTCTTTATCGTGAAAGTTGAACTTACAAATAAGTTCTAATGTAGAATTATGTAAAAAATAAAACAACAACCCTGCACTCAAAAACAAAACAATCTAAAACTTTAGAGTCTACAAGCCCACTCAGTCCTACTCCTTGGTCAGCCAATCGCTCAGACAAACAAGTTTGTTTACATTTACGGGAGATAATGCTGCCTGCTTCTTATTTATAAAGTCACCTGAAAGTGAGAACAGGCATTCGCATGGCACAGTTGTAGCTGGTGTCACAAGATATTTACGTGCCAGATGTGCTGTAGATTCATATGTTCCTTCATTCTTCATCCACCATTCCAGAGGACGTGTCCATGCTGATGATGGGTTCTGCTCAATAATGATCCTGACGCATGTTCATTTTCATCATCTGAGTCAGATGCCACCAGCAGAATGCTGATTTTCTTTTTTGGTGGTTTGGGTTCTGTAGTTTCCACATCTGAGTGTTGCTCTTTTACGACTCCTGAAAGCATGCTCCACACCCCGTCCCTCTCATATTTTGGAAGGCACTTTAGATTCTTAAACTTTGGGTCGAGTGCTGTAGCTATCTTTAAAAATCACACTTTTTTTTTGTCAAATCTGCAGCGAAAGTGTTTTTAAAACGAACAATATGTGCTGGGTCATCATCCAAGACTGCTATAATACAAAATATATGGCAGAATACGGGTAAACAGAGTAGGAGACATACAATTCTCCCCCAGAGAATTGAGTCACAAATTGAATTAATGCATTCTTTTTTTAGTGAGCATCATCAGCATGAAAGCATGTCCTCTGGAATGGTGGCTGAAGCATGAAGGGGCATATGAATGTTTAGCATATCTGCAGGCCCGACCCCGCACTCATGGAGCGGCGGGAAGTGAAGTGACCAGGCCCCAGCCTGCTCCGCTCTGCTCTCCTGGCTCCCAGGCTTGGGGGACAGGGGAGAAACAGCCCCCAGCACTCACCGGCGGCACGGCTGGGAGCCGGGGAGTGGAGTGGGCTGGGGCTGGGTTGCTCTACTTACCGCCGCTGGTAAGGGCAGCGCGGAGCAGGGTGGGGCTTTGGGGAAGGGCGGGATTGGGGGCGGGGCGGAGCAGCGGTGGGAAGAGGCGGAGCTGGGGCGGAGGCCATGGGGAAGAGGCAAAGCTGGGGCTGGAGCAGCACGCAGCTGCGTAGGGTACCAGAAATTTGGGGCACCAAATTTCCTGGTGCCCTATGCAGCTGCGTACTTTGCATATGGGTAGGGATGGCCCTGCATATCTGGCACATAAATACCTTGCAAGACCAGCTACAAAAGTGCCATGTGAATGCCTATTCTTATTTTCAGGTGACATTGTAAATAAGAAGCGGGCAGCAGTATCTCCCGTAAATGTAAACAAATTTGTTTGTCTTAGCGATTGGCTGAACAAGAAGAACTGAGCAGACTTATAGGCTCTAAAGTTTTACATTGTTTTGCTTTTGAGTGCAGTTATGTAACAAAAAAAAAAAAAAATCTACATTTGTAAGTTGCACTTTCATGGTAAAGAGACCAAAACAATCTAGTGTGTGACACCCACTGAGGACCCTACCAAAACAATCCATGGTGTGACACCCACTCAGCACTCTACCATAACAATCCAGGGTGTGACATCCCCTGAGGGGCTTACCAGAAAAATCCAGTGTGTGACACCCACACAGCACTCTACCCTAACAATCCAGAGTGTGACTCTGACTGAGCACCCTGGATTGTCTTGGTAGGGTGCTCACGGGGTGTCACACACTAGATTGTTTTGGTAAACTCCTCAGGGGGTGCCACACACTGGATTGTTAGGGGAGGGTGCTGAGTGGGTGTCACACACAGTACTACAGTACTTGAATGAGGTGAATTGAAAAATACTATTTCTTTCTGTTTGTCATTTTTACAGTGCAAATATTTGTAATAAAAATAATAATATAAAGTGAGCACTGTGCACTTTGTATTCTGTGTTGTAATTGAAATCAATATATTTGAAAATATAGAAAAACATCCAAAAATATTTAATACATTTCAATTGGTATTCTGTTATTGTTTAACAGTGTGATTAAAACTGTGATTCATTGCAATTAATTTTTTTGAGTTAATCGCATGAGTTAAGTGTGATTAATTGACAGCCCTATTTAAAATCAAACACCAAGAAAATTCCACATTTTAAAGTTGAGAAAAAAATTGAGACTTCTGAGGCATATCAGGGCCACCACAGGCAGGAAAGGAAAATAAACAGGCACAGGAGCTGTGGGCAGCTCTTCCTCTTGAAAGAAAGTTTGAGGGTCAAATCTTTTAGTCTTTAATGAACTAAAACTTCTATTGCCATCAGTGCCTCCACTCACAGATATTTATCATCACTTGTGTCCCTTTATTCTTTTACGTAGAGACTGTCCAGTCTGACCAATGTACATGGCAGAGGGGCATTGCTGGCCCATGATGGCATATTCCCCTCTGCCATGTACATTGGTCAAACTGGACAGTCTCTACGTAAAAGAATAAAGGGACACAAATCAGACGTCAAGAATTAGAACATTCATAAACCAGTCGGAGTACACTTCAGTCTCTCTGGTCACGCTATTACAGACATGCAAGTTGCGATATTACAACAAAAAGACTTCAAAAACAGACTCCAGCGAGAGACTGCTGAATTGGAATTAATTTGCAAACTGGATACAATTAATTTAGGCTTGAATAGAGACTGGGAGTGGATGGGTCATTACACAAAGTAAAACTATTTCCCCATGTTTATTCCCCCCCCCCACTGTTCCTCAAACGTTCCTGTTAACTGCTAGAAATGGCCCACCTTGATTTCACTACAAAAGATTTTCTCCCTCCCCTCCCCCCAGCTCTCCTGCTGGTAATAGCTCATCTTAAGTGATCACTGTCCTTACCGTGTGTATGATAACACCCATTTTTTTCATGTTCTGTGTGTATATAAACCTCCTCACTGTATTTTCCACTGAATGCATCCGATAAAGTGAGCTGTAGCTCACGAAAGCCTATGCTCAAATAAAGAAAAGAAGTACTTGTGGCACCTTAGAGACTAACCAATTTATGAAGTGAGCTGTAGCTTACGAAAGCTTATGCTCAAATAAACTGGTTAGTCTCCAAGGTGCCAGTAGTCCTCCTTTTCTTCTTACATTCCATGTGGATATGGTGATGTTATCTCTTCCATGGATCCTCTTTGTTGGGGTTACACAAGCAGTATATTTGTCGTGTCTGCCCTGGTGGGAGACAGATGGCGCGGTCATTATTAACCCCAGCTGTGATCAATCCGGTATGGACATTGTTGACTTGCTCATCATATGGCGTGTCTTGGGCAAATTTCTAACCTGGTGGAGCCCATCCCTCTCCAGACAGCCCCCTTTTAGTTGCCTCTTACGACATGCAGGTGGAGCAGTGGGCCTATTTTGTCCCTGCACTCACAGGGGACTCATAGATATTAACATGTGCTGAATAACTAGACATTTTGTTGTCACATGTTGGCTGCATGTGTGTTCTCTCTCCATGCTGCACAGGCTCTGGCCAGATAGTCCGTACTGCAGACACCGATTGAACTGCCCAATAACCACAGACCCATTAGTCGCGTAGGCACTTGGTCAGGTTTATTGTCAACGAAGCACAGTAATAACATCCGGCAGATTGAAAAGGAGTACTTGTGGCACCTTAGAGACTAACCAATTTATTTGAGCATAAGCATCCGACGAAGTGAGCTGTAGCTCACGAAAGCTTATGCTCAAATAAATTGGTTAGTCTCTAAGGTGCCACAAGTACTCCTTTTCTTTTTGCGAATACAGACTAACACAGCTGTGTTAGGGAAAAAGGGTTCCCCTCCCGTCTAGGGTTAGGAGGGTAGCCTTCCCTGGACTTCTGTATTAGCCAAACAAAACACAGAGTCTTGGCTCTTTGATAAAGTGAGGCACTTTATTGCTAGCAAATACGACAGCTGAAGGGCTCACCAATTCCTTTTCAGAGGAAAATGGTGAAGCCCCGAACAAAGAACAGGGATGAGCTTTTATAGCTTGGTTCAACATACATTGTGATATCTCTTCCAGTTCGAACCGGTTAACCCAGTCTGTTTGAAGTTCTGGGGTAGGTACGAGCATGGAGGCTTATCTGTATAAGGAATTCTCTCCCCCAAAAGCAGGGAGTGCAGGTTACACACAGTTCACATTCTTTCTATCCATAAACAAAGTAGAAAGGACAGATAAGCATAGAAAAAAGACAGCAGCGTAGCTTTACATGATTATAGGGTCGTTTTCTGGGGGGTTTTTCCTATCAGCTGTTACTCTGAAACCTGTCATCCGGCAGATTGTGCGGGGATACTAAAACACATATCCCCGTGACAATGGACCCAGCTCAGTCAGTGGTGGACTTTCCACTGCCCCCTAGGCTGACCACCGACACTCACTCTGAGAGACCTCTTTGTACTTGGTATCAGGGGTGTTCTGGCACCGGCTTTCTGGAATGTGTTTGTGTGAGAGTGTCCTGTGCCTAGCGCTTCTCAGGAATGTGTATGGTTTTTGTAATCCCAGCCCTGTTCTTGCCAGATTCTGTGAGCCTGTATGGCAGGCAGAGCCTGACTTCTGCTCACAGCCTGGCCTTTGCTAACTTTGCTTTATATTAGCAGGGCCTGACTACCACTTTAGTTCAGGCCTCAGGCCAGGCCTCTGATCCAAGGTCTCATGTTTCAGGCTCTCTTTCTACTACATACGTCATACTTAAATATCTGGGACATCTTAGCCAGAGCTACACATTTTCTACACTTTGGCTCAGGGACTACATTTTTCTGGCATATTGTGAAAATTTCTGAGCACCCAGATGGTGCCCAATGAATAATACAAATCATGACAATAATTGTCAACTTTATGGACTCTGTGGATGCAATTTCTGTTCTTTGTTCTGGAATTGTCCTGGATTCAGCTGAAACCCCAAGAATTTGAGACATAATCTATTACTCATACAACACTTTCTCGTTCCTTCCTTTCCTCAAACTCAGAACAAAAAATGACAAAACAAAATGGTTTTCAGTTAAAATGTAAAACTGCACAGCAGCCATTGCTCTACAACCCAGCCTGGGGCTGAACCTGCCACCCCTTGGGGCAGGGGTGGCCAACCTGAGCCTGAGAAGGAGCCACAATTTACCAATGCACATTGCCAAAGAACCACAGTAACACATCAGCAGCCCCCTATCAGTCGTCCCCCCCCTCTGCTCCCAGCACTTCCTGCTCACCGGCAGCTCCACTGATCAGCTGATCAGCACCTTCCCCTCCCTCCCGATCAGCTTTTCATGGTGTGCAGTAGGCATGCGGGGAGGGGGGAAGTAAGGGAATCAGGGGAGGGGGTGGGAAGCAGTGAAGTTGGGGCAGGGCCTGTGGCAGAGCCAGGGGTTAAGCAATGAGCACCCCCCCGGTACATTGGAAAGTTGGCGTCTGTAGCTCCAGCCCCGGAGTCGGTGCCTATACAAGGAGCCGCATGTTAACTTCTGAAGAGCCCCATGTGGCTCCGGAGCCACAGGTTGGCCACCCCTGCCTTGGGGCTCTGTTCTTCCTGACCTCTGTACTGCTTTTCATGCTGTCAACCATGAATCCTTCCTAATCACCTGGGACTGTTTGCTGGAGTCTTGGAGGACTGGCCTTCTTGGTTTTGCTCCCATCTACCACATTCCTCTCTCTTGCATTATGGAGCAGAGAGCTAGGCTCGTCCAGTGGCTAGGGAGTTAGCCCTGGGAGACCTGGGTTCTACTCCCCCCGTGGACTTCCTGTATGACCTCAGGCCAGTGCCTTAGGGACAAAATTTCAAAGCTTTTTAGGCATCCAAAGATTCAGTTAGGCATCTAGTGGGGTTTATAAAGCACCTGACGTAGGTGATTTTGAGAATCCCATGAGGTGCCTAAATACCTTTGAAAATCTGCCCTTTAGTCTGTGTGTGCCTCAGTGCCCCATATGTGCAATGGGGATAACAGCACTGCTCAACCTCACTGAGGGGCTGAGAGGAGACATAGGTTGGTCATTATGAGGAGCTCAGATACTATGGTGATGGGGCCACATAAGTACCACATATCATGGGGTAGCCATGTTAGGTTGTATCCACAAAAACAACAAGGAGTCCGGTGGCACCTTAAAGACTAACAGATACCACAGGTAGAGTGGGAACTTCTCTATACACTGCTAGCCCTTCCCTGGCTATTGACCACTTATTTTCACCTACGCCCTCAAATCTACCTCTTTTCTGAATGTAACCTTGGCTTAGAGGGCTTGGCAGTATGTCTTCTGCGTCCCCTGTTCTCTCTTCAAACCCTCCTCCCCCAGAGGCTCATCTAAGGACTTCCAGATCCTTAATTTAATTACCAGCCCTTTCTTATCTTAGGTTTCAGAATAACAGCCGTGTTAGTCTGTGTTCGCAAAAAGAAAAGGAGTACTTGTGGCACTTTAGAGACTAATATTTGGTTAGTCTCTAAGGTGCCACAAGTACTCCTTTTCTTTTCTTATCTTAATCACTCTGCCTCTCTTTGTGAACAGAATCCTGACTCCCTGCCCAGGGGCACAAGCTGGGAGCAGCAGGTCTCCTCTGCCAATGCACATTCCACACTCAGGCTGTGCAGTTAAGAGCCCACCTCCTGTATGAAACTGTCCCTCCTAACTGGCACCCCTGCTGCAGCCCAGGGTGGAGGGGCATTGACAGAGCTGGGGTGGGGAGAAGCCCAGGGCTGGGATAGCAGGGGCTGTGGGTGCTCATTGAGGAGCCTCACTATTGGGCAGGGGATAGATTTCTCTGGCAGTAAGGTGGCACCTGTTTGGGTGAGTGCAGGGACAGTTCTGTGGACAGCAGGAACCCCTGGAGCTGTCCCTGCCCTGCCTGGAGGCTCATTCCTGCTGATGCCCTGGGGCTTTCTCTGTTACAGACATGCTCAGACCCCAGGTCCAAACCCCCCTTCTTCACCGAGAAGACCATGGAGCCCTCCATCAAATACATCAACAAGAAGTTCCCAAATGTGGACGCGCGGAGCAGCACGGTGAGCAGCCTCCCTCAGCCAGAGGCTCAGCCCCTGCCCCATGGTACAGCTCCCACTTAGATCTGTACAGTCCTCCTGCTGAGATCTGGAGAGGTCCTGCTGCCGATGCGGCACTTGAATATATACAGCCTCCCTGCCGCCAGCGTGGCGCTCGGTTCTCTACAGGCACCCCCTGATGCTGTCACAGCGCTCGGATCTATACAGCCTCCACCCCCACCAGCGCAGTGCTCGGATCTGTACAGGTTCCCCCCTGCCGGCGCGGTGCTCGGATCTGTACAGCATCCCCTTCCCTCCTGCCAACACAGCGATCAGATCCATACAGCCCCACCCCTGCCAGCATGATGCTCAGATCTGTACAGGTGCCCCCTTCCCCCCTGCCGGCATGGTGCTCAGATCTGTACAGCCCCCACCCCCACTGGCATGGTGCTTGGATCTGTACAGCCCCCACCCCCACTAGCATGGTGCTTGGATCTGTACAGGTCCCCCCTCTCCCTTGCCGGCATGGCGCTCAGATCTGTACAGGTCCCCCCTCTCCCCTGCCGACACGGTGCTCAGATCCATACAGCCTCACCCCCTGCCAGTGCAGTGCTTGGATTCGCACAGCACCACCCCGGCATGGAGGCTCTCAACCCAGCTCCAGCTTGAAGGCTGCAGATGGCCAGGGGTGAATGCGCCAGGGCAGCTGCATCCAGCCCTGTGTGTGTCCGAGATCTCTGTCCCCAGCGGTGAGGGTTTGGGTAGCTGGTTCCAGGACCGTGTGTTATCACATGGCTGGCTCCCCCCATGGCCAGTCAGGGTGAAAGCTGCTCCCCTTTGCTTTAGCAACACCTGGGTCCAGTGCACAAGGAGAAGGCAGAGATCATCAAAGTGCTCAATAGCTACTACCAGTCCTTCGTGGACGTGATGGAGTTCCGGGTGAGTTCCTGCAGGGGGCGCCACGGCCCTGGGGAGACGGTGGGTGCGGGCCAGTGGCTGGGGGCATGGAGGCAGGCTGTGGGAGTGGCAGCGGGCTGGGGGAAGGGTGGCCCAGTGGGTAAGGTGGTGGCCTGGGATTCACAAGACCCGGTTCTGCCACAGACTCCCTGGGTTCCCCTGGACCAGCCACCCTGTGGGAGTCAAATGCCTGAATACCTTTCAGGTCTGGGCCTTAATCCCTCTGCGCCATGGAGCTGATAGCTCAGCACCGCACCACAGGGGATGTGGGGAGGAGGGTAACTCCATTGAAGATTGTTGGGTGCCCAGATGCTGTGGTCATGGGACAAGTGCGGGATGCTGGACCCAGCTCTCACCTGATTTGCACCAATCTGAGTCGGTTCATGATGGATGGAGCAGGTGCTGCTTCAACCTGCTGCCTGTGTCACAGAGGCTGCATGGGGCTGTGGCCATCCCCATGGCCCTGCCTTCCACGTGAGCACTTCCCCATGGCTCATTCCAGGCCTGGCGTCTGCATCCCTGCACCATGGGCACCAGTTACACCAGGGCCCGTTGCTCCTGGAGCAGAAGGGGGGTGGTGGGGAGACTCTTTACCCTACTGTAGGTGCCAAATCTTGGGTGAGGAAGCCGCCTGCCCTCCTTAGCGTACCCAGGACTTGTATGTGTGTAACGGAGCCCTCCACCCCTATTGACACAGCCAGCTGTCCTGTAATGCTGGGACATGGGGCTGCCGGGGCTGAGGACTGGGGGAGGGGCGAATCACAGCTGGGCACTGTGGGGTCCTGTCTCTTAGGTGCGACTGACACAGCTTCCCTTGGCAGGACCATGTGTACGAGCTGCTGAACACCATCGATGCCAGCCAGTGCTACTTCGACATTGTGAGTCCCCTGGCTGCAGCACGTGGGCAGAGGCACAGCGGGCTGCAGGGGTGGTGCATGGACAGGGGGCCGCAAGGGGCGGTGTGTGGGCCGGGGCACAGCAGCCTGCGGGGGTGGTGCATGGGCCGGGGCACAGCAGGCTGCGGGGGCGGGGGGGCCATGGACAGGGGGCCGCAAGGGGTGGTGCGTGGGCAGGGGCAGAGCAGGCTGCGGGCATGGTGCATGGACGGGGGCTGCAAGGGGTGGTGTGTGGGCAGGAGCACAGCAGGGGACAGACGGCTGGTGTCTCTGCTTCCCTGGGGAGGCAGGAAGATTGTGGGGATGATGCATTGGGCTGGGAGTCAGGGGATCTGGTGTTGAGTCCCAACTCAGCCACAGATCCCTAGTGTGACCTCAGGCTGGATCCTCAAGTGCTTGGCTGGGCACTGTCCCCAACAGTGCCCCCAGCACCTGCCATCTTCTCTCTGCCTCTCTGGGCCCCATCTGCCCATGGGCAGATTAGGGATAATCCTGAGGGTATTACCAGAGGCAGGACCGGCCTCTTGCTCTGTCTCCATGCAGCACCTGGGGCACCGATCTCCGGTGGACCCATAATGCATCGGGCAACGTCCCTCCCTGTGGGGCTGCTGTTCCCCCAGGAATGTCTCCCAACACTGAGAGCCAGCAGGGCTGTGTGCAAGGAGCAGCCTGGGGGGTGCTGTGCCAGGGCGAGAGTCCGTACCGCACCCCTGGCTTTGCTGCTCTCCTCTCTGCAGGACCCTCCATCTCCATGCACTGCAGACAACAGTGCAATTGCACTGCAGGGCTCATCCCCTCCAGTGGGGGGTAGCATACACATGCCGCCCCCATGCACAAGAAGACACACACAGAGCAGGGCTCATCCCCTCCAGCAGGGGGCAGCGCTTGCACGTACGTGCGCGCACGCACACACACTGTTGCTCCTGGTCACCGACACCCCCCACTACACTGCCCCCCCACAGCACGTGAACTATGACCTCACCAAGAACTACCTGGACCTGGTGGTGACTTACACATCTGTCATCCTGTTGCTGTCACGCATCGAGGACCGCAAAGCCCTGATTGGGATGTACAACTGCGCCCATGAGATGATCCAGGGCAGCGGGTGAGAGGGAACTGGGGGGGAAGGGGACTAAGGGGGGTTGTGCAGGAGAGGGTAGCTCACACAGTGCTGGGCTGGGCCACAGGATGAGTTAACCAGTGGGACTTCCTGCTGCAGGGTATGTGTGGATCAGAGGTCTCCAGGGGGCAGTGTATAAATCCCAGAAGTAGCACCCATGCGGAGGAGTGAGGGGCATTGGCAGAGCCTGCAAGGTCATTTGCTGTGGGGTTCATGACCTGGGCATTGAATTGCAGTTTAGTGAGGGGTGCACAACCCAGGCAGCGGAGGGCAGTTTGCTGGGGGGTGCGTGACCCAGGCACTGGCGGTCAGTTTGCCATGGGGGCCTGAGCCAAACCTCTGCCCTTGCCGTCCCCCTGCAGCGACCCCAGCTACGCCCGGCTGGCCCAGATGGTGCTGGAGTACGACACCCCACTCAAGAAACTCACAGAGGAGTTTGGGCCTCACACCAAGGTGAGCGATGCTGGAGCTGGGCTGTGCTCGTGTGGGGAGGGGGGTCTGGCACTAGTGATCACCACTGGGCACAGTGAGGGGCTGTGGGGATGGGTGGCTGGTACTAGTGATAACCTCTGGGCTCAGTGAGGGGCTGTGGACCGGGGGGAGGGGGGTGGCTGGCACTAGTGATAACTGCTGGCCCTCCAGACCTTTTCATTGGGCTCCTGCCCCACGAGCCCCCTGGCCCACTCCTTTCCGCAACCCCATTTGGCTGCAAGCCCTGTAGCTGGTTCGTTCTGAACCGCGCCTAGGGAACACCTCTACACGCTCGTGCTGCACGTGTTTCACTTCCTCACCCTTGTGTCACGCCCCAATACCAAGTGGCGGGACCTTTCACCACCTGCGGAGGTGGAGGAACCCTGGTGGACCAGCCTGTCCTCCACCTTGGTCCCACGGCCCACTGGGGACATGGGTTGGCCACTCCTTCATGGAGCCATGAGCACGGGCGTGCCCCTGCCGCAGTTCACCCCCATCCTGACGCCTGCCCATTTTGCAGCGTGAGGGAGATCCTGACGCCCGTCTGGAATGCATGAGGTCGCAGCCCCTTTTGTGGCTCCTCCAGAACCTCCTGCTGTGGTTCTGGCTGCACTTTTTGCCACACCTCTTCATATACACACACCCTGTCCACAGCCCCACCAGGTCATGAGACCTCCTCAGTAACCTCCTCCTGGTGCTGGCCAAAGTGCCCGTCTAGAGCACCAGGAGGAGGATGCGAGACGAGGGGGTGCTCTGCAACTGCGGGGCCTATTTCCGTTCCTCCCTTGTCTCACGCATCCGGGCAGAGTTCCTATGGGTCGCATCTGCTGGCTCCCTAAACACCTTTGAGGAGCAGTGGGCGCTGTCCAGGGTACTCTGCTCTGTGTCTCCCTCTTTATCCCTGCTTTTATACCTATGACCCTGTGACAGGCTCCCTGGGGTGCAGCCTTGGACTGTGGGACCGCTGTGTCCCCTTTACTCTCTGCAGCCTGGGAGGTATAGAATGTCACACCTCCCCCCTTAGGTTACTGCAAGAGGGTTAGTCAGTGACTAACCCAAAGGCAGTTTGTGTTATAGTTCTCTTGACATCCGGCCATCAAGGCTATGAGGTGGTGTGCCTCAGTTTCCCCATTCACACACAGCAAACCAGGTTTGTTATGGTTTCTCTGCTGTGATAAGCTTTAAATTTGTTTACAGGTATTAACTGAGAACTAGCATTACCATAAGGTTTAACGTCAATAACAAAATTCTTATCCCAAAACTTAACTTTTTTTTTAAATCACAGATGGGTGTTTACAAGTATCTTTATGATACCACGCCCTCTGTTCAGATAGTGTAGTTTGAGGTTAGTTTGTTCATTACCCAGGGTGTCCTTTGACTCTCTCCCATGTAATCAGTCACTGGCTTTTCTTTCCCTCCAGTGTTACCTTCTTAGTGGGCTCTTAATTTAACCACGTTTCTGGGGTTTTAATATCTCAGGGTCTGGCCAGATAAGGGCCCAGGTGGATCCTGCACACTGGCTGGCCCTTTGGGGGGCTACCTCCCAACCCCAGGATTATACATATGCAAAAAAATCCAGTTCCCTTTTTGAGGTTACCCTATGTTTCCCCCTCCCAGCACTGAGCTCTTCCCTGCCCTGGAGAGGGCTGTTATCTGTGCTCTTTGGGCTAGGTTTGTTTACCCTTTGCTCAGATGCACCTTTTTCAAGCAGCTTTCCCATAACTGCTCTGTGTCTCACCAGCCTGGGGGAAAACACCCCCTTCTCTGTCCGTTGGGTCATTCGAACTCTCACAAACCACCCCCTGGCAATTTTCTGGTCTCAACTCCTCTGGTGTTACAGGCATTGGAGCTGCATCTTGGTTTAAAGAGACAGTTACATTCCAAACACTGATCAAAAATAGCACCCTGAAAAACTGGGACCTAGATTGGGGTACCCTCCACCACCCCTTTCTCTGTCCCTGAGAAGTCAGCTGTGTGACTGCTCCCCTTCAGGAGGTCCTTCTCAAAACCTGGATCACAGGCTGAGTGCCTGGGTGCACAGATGCTGACTCAGCCATCCTCCTAGTGCCCTGGGCATCCTGCCCCAAGTGACCAGTGAGGAGACATTCCTGTACTCGCACTATTCCTTCACCTGTCTCCTCCTCTGGGCCCCCTCCTAAGACACATTTGTCTGTGCTCCGTAGGAAGGGGTCTCCTCCCTTGTTCATCTGCAAAACTCTGCCAGCTAACAAATGGGACAGTTTCCTTAATCACTGACAACACTTCTCCTGCCCCTGAGGGTATGTTGCCTTCTGCTGGAAAGGAGCTAGTCTCAGCCCCTCCCATACTTGGAAGCACCCTGCTTCCCTGTGTTACAGAGTCACAGGAATCCTCACCCACCTCAGTGGTTTCTGAGAGTCCCTGTCTCTTCTCTGGGCTCTCCTCTGGGACACACTGCTTTATGCTCCCTAGAGCCAGGTTTGTCTCTGGTTCAAGCTGCAGCTTGCTGGCAGCTAACAACCTGGACAGTTCTCTCCCTGGCAGGTGTTACACCCCCATCCCTTCCTGATGTGGTGTTGCCTCCAGCTGCTGTGCAGGAGTTGGTCTCAACCACCCTCCCACCTGGAAGCATGTGGCTTCCTCCTGCTGCAGAGGAATCAAGGAGACTCTCTCTCATTCTCTCAACCGTTCCTGAGACCTTACCCTTTCTCTCAGGGGTCCTAGCATAACACTCCCTCCAGCTGCAATGCAGGGGCTGGTCTCAACCACCCTCCCACCTGGAAGCATGTGGCTTCCTCCTGCTGCAGAGGAATCAAGGAGACTCTCTCTCATTCTCTCAACCGTTCCTGAGACCTTACCCTTTCCCTCAGGATCCCAGCATAAAACTCCTTCTTGCTGTGAGCAAATACCTTAACCTGAGCTACATGGAAAAAATCATTACCAAGGAGCAGGTCAACTAGGAGGTGTTCCATACCCCCCGCAGTGAAAACACTTTCCAAACCACATGGATTTTAGCTAGTGGTATGAGGAATCTGCTTTCATCTCCCCCCACCCCCATCTCTGCCATTTGGCCAGGCAACATACTGGCCTTTGGGACCACACTCTGCTTAACTAGAGAGATGTGGGCCCCACTATCCTTCTGCCCCAAGTATTCCCTGCCATCAATTTCGACAACCTTAACGTGCTCCATATCTGGTGCTGCAGAGGCTAACCTCACAGAGCCAATATGATCGGTTCCAGTTGCTGTGTTGAGGACAGCAGAACTAACATGAGCTATTGGGTGCCTGCTACCTCCTAGCACAGGACATTTATTCCTCAGATACTCATTGGAATTACACTGATAGCATCTTTTGGGCTCTTCTGCTTTTACAGGATGGTTGGGACAAGGGTTAGAGGAATGGTTCTGGTGCGGTGAGGACTCGGCCTCCAGCCACCCTCCCTCTTGCTAGGGATAAAATGGGATTTTCCCTTCCCACCAGCTTTAAACCCCTCTTTCTGTGGCCTGTCCTCAATAGGCGCCTGAGTCTGTTCAAAGGGATCAGCGAGAGACGCCATCTCATCCACAGACTTGACATCTTTGTCCCACAGACACTGCTTCACATCAGCCTTGCACATGCCTAGGAAACGCTCTTGAGCAACAAGATCCAACATTCCCTCAAAGCTTATAACACCTTTGCCCCTCACCCACTTTCCCATCAAATCTTTATTTTGTTCACATCGTCCCCATTACTCATACCCATATCCCTCTTAAGAGTCCTAAATTTAACTCTATATGTTTCAGGGGGAATCTGAAACCTTTGCAAAACAGTGTTTTTAAAGTTACACTAGTCTAAAGCATCCTCAATAGGCATTTCATTTAACACATTTAGACCTTTACCAGTTAATTTTGCAATCAGGGTAGGAACTCTCTTGGCATCAGGGATCTCATGCACTGCACACAGCCTTTCAACGGTGCTCAGATATTCAGCAATATTGTCTGCCTCATTGTATGCAGGACATAAATAGTCCCAATTGTGGATTTTTGGGTAATGGGAATTGCTGGGACTGGTGGGTTCTGGTTCTGCTTCTCTAGCAGGTCCAGTTGGTGTGTTTGCTCTCTCTTTCTTCCTGCTCCCTCTCTTTTTTCCCCCACTTCTCCTTTATCTCCAGTTCTTTCAGTTCCGATAGTCTCTGGTGCTCCCTCTCCTTTCCTGCAACCTGCAGCTTAAAAAGCTCCAACTTCATGATCGCTTCACTGATTTCACTCATTTTCCTGATTTTCTGTCTCTACTTCCCTTTCCCAAAATAAGCAAGCAGAAAATAACAAACCGGTAGCCGCCTCCTGACTGTCCTTAGCCACCACACTTAAAATCCTTACACCAGCGTATGAAGTGCAACTTTTGCTCAGTACAAGGTGTGCATTTTACCCTGTCACATATCCTGCTCGCTGCGCCACTGTGATGGGATCCCTGGGGTGCAGCCTGGGACTGTTGTGCCCCCTTAACTCTCTCCAGCCTGGGGTGTCTCTCACAATGCCTTGTTAGTGGCCAGCAGCAAACCCCTCCAGGTGCTGTTATCACTCAGCAAACCAGCATGTGGAGCCCCACACCCAGCTAGATTGCATGGATGCTCCCAGAGCCACTCGTGAATCACACAGAGAGAGAGGCGCCAGAGCCAGATCCCCCCAGCTCCCAGCACTGTACCCCAGGAATATACTGTCTTGCACTGCTCAAGATGGGCAGTGCAGATTTCTTAATTGGTTCATCACTTTAACAATGGAAAGAGGATCTACACCAGCCTTTGCAAACCGGAGCAGATTTGCCCCACGCTTCATACAAACTCACTGGTAAAGATAAACAATTAAACATATTTATTGACTGTAAAAGGTAGCTTTTAAGTGATATTAAGTGATAGGCAAAAAGTCAGAGTTAGTTACCAAAAGAAAAGAAAATATAAGCATGCAGTCTAAACTCTCGACCCTATTAGACTAGGCAACATCTAGCTTAAGCAGTTTTTCTCACCCCACTGGATATTGCAGTCCATAGTACACAGATTTCCTTCTTGAAATCTGGGCCAGTCCCCTCAGTTGGAGTCTTCAGAGTGTCCTTGATGCTTGCCGCATAGGTGGGTGAAGGAGAAAGGCTCAGTGTGTCTGTTTTATTCCCTCTGTCTGTTCATTCTGTCTGTTTTATACCCTCAGTCCATGTGCTTAGAAAACACAAGTCCAGGCATGTCTGGGGGTATTGCTGAGTCTCCAGGCAAGGTTGAGCAATTTCCCTGGTGCGGCCTCCTGCAGGTCAATCATTGCATGGTAGCTCCCTTGCTAGACAATGGCTGTTGATGGGTTGTTTGAAACCCCACCCGGGTGTTGATTACTTTCCTTGCTGTTGCCTCTGGGGAGCTAATATCTGGCTGATTCCCCAACTTACAGCATGTTTTAGTGACAACCATACAATACAATTCTCATAACTTCATATTCATTAATGATAGACATATATGGATAGAGAAATGACTTTCAGCAGATTATAACCTTTCCCCTGATACCTTACAAGGCCTGCTTTATATGTAAGATCACGATTATATGAAAATGAGAAATATGGGGGTTACAGGACACTCCCCCATAGTATAGAATGTCACAGATGCCCACTCCCGACCCTGTTCTTCCTTAGTTGTCCTCAGTTGAACCCTGGGTTCAGTGGCTCCTCCTGTAAGGTTTGGGGAGGGGCCTTTCGATCCGGACGGGCTTGTGCCTCCCTGCCACCTGGAATTCAGTAAGGCACAGCTGACGTGCAATTGTTCCAGCCTGGCCTGGTTTGCATGTGTGCTTATGCTGACGGTGCATGTGAGGGGGCTGGACGCTGCTTGTGGGGCAACGTGTGCGAGGCCGGAGGTGTGGTATGGACAGCACCTGGCTTACTCCAGTTTCGCAACCAGGAGCAGCTGAGATCTGAATCTGCCCCAGCAGGCCTGGCCCCGCATCCAACCCCAATCCTAGCTCCACATCCTGCCTTATGCCTGGCCCCATGACCTGCCCCATGCCCCCTGGGGTGCAATCCTCTCCTGAGGGCAGCACATGGTCACAGGCCCATTTCTGGCTCCCGGTCTTCCTGCTAGGAGGCTGTGTAGCTGTAGTTGCTGCTGCCCCGCTAACTGCCTCCTGCCCCCCTCCAGGTCATGACCAGCGCCCTCCTGTCTCTCTGTTTCCTCTTTGCCCGGAGGAACCAGTCAGTCGAGCAGTGGCGCAGCGACCAGCTCCTGAGCCTGATCAACAACTCTGCCACCATGCTGAGCCCGGCCAGCTCGGACGTCGTGAGTCTGGCCTTCCAGGGCCTGGGGGCCGTTGTGGGGGGCCCTGAGCGGGGTGTTGCACACAGGACACTGTACGATGGCTCTGCCCGCAGTCGGCTCGCCCAGCTGAGGGGATCCCAGGGGCCGGGGGCAAACCAGCAGTGTAGGGGCCAGTGTAGGGACTCCCAGCATGCATGGCAGTGGGGCTGCTCCGATCCCTGACCGTGGGGAGCCGAGGGCAGGCTGCCATGCCAGGGTGCCTCTTGGTGCCCGTGACGACAGGGCTGGGAGCCACCAGGTTGTGCTTGTCACAGCCAGGCCCATGCCAAGATCTGGCCCAGGTAGCTGTTCAGGTAGGACCTGGTGATCCCAAGTGCTTGGCCATGGGGGCGGGGGCTGGGAGGGCAGAAGCTGGGCCAGCTCACAGGGCCGAGGAGAGTGAGGGTCGAGAGCCAGGACAGTGGCTCTGCCCCAGTGCCTGTTCCTGGTGGCGGGTGGCTGGGAAGGGCTGCAGAGAGCAACGCTGAGGAACGGCCCCTCTCTCCCCAGATGGCCTGCGAGTACCTGTCACTGGAGGTGATGGAGCGCTGGATACTGAGTGAGTCATGCTGCACCTGGCGGGAAGGGTCCATCCCCATCTGCACCTACCCCTCCACCCACCCATCCGCATACGCACCCACCCCTCCCCATCCCATCCGCACCCATCTGCATACGCACCCATTCCCATACACACCCATCCCTCCCCAGGCTCACCCACCCCTCCACCCACCTGTCTCCATACGCACCCATCCCCACATACAACCACCCCTCCCAATCCACACATGCACCCATCCACACATGCACCCATCCCCATATGCACCCATCCCCATACACAGCCACTCCTCCCTATACACAGCCATCCCTCCCTATCCCCATATGCACCCACCCCTCCACCCACCCATCCCCATTCCCATATGCACCCATCTGCATACGGACCCATCCCTCCCCATCCCCATCCGCAACCATCCGTATACGCACCCATCGCTCCCCAGACGTACCCATCTTTCCCATTCCCCATGAGAACCTACCCCTCCACTCACCCATCCGCATACACACCTATCCCCATACACACTCATCATTCCACTCCACCCCTGCCCTGCCCATACACACCCACCCCCCTTCCTGGGACACACCCATCCATTTCTATCTATCCACCCACCTACCCACCCACCCACCAATCAGTAGAATCCAAGGGAAAGTCTCCACTTATATTAATGGCCCCCCCACATCTGTCTAGGGGTCTCTCTCTCTCCCGGTGCTCATGCCCTGCCCAGTGGCTCACAGGCTGGTGCTTTCTGCCCCCTTCACAGTACAAGGCCTCCAGTGTGGTGGGCAGGCAGTTGGCAGGGAAGGGTTAACGCTCACCACATCACCAACCTGGTCCTGAGGGATCAGGCAGGTCCCACCTCTCTGAAAGTCACAAGCACCAGAGACCAGAGAGAGCACAGCACAGCCAGGAGCCCAGTCTGGGATCTCAGCCCAGCCAGGTGCCCGGTCCCAGAGCCCTGCCCAGCCCTGCCCATTACCTCACACTAGGAGCCCCAACCTGGGGCCTCAGTGCTGGGGATCACTACCCCGTTTGGCCCAGCAGCTCCTGCGTCTGCTGACCTCTGGATGCCTGGCAGTGCCTGCTCGCCCCCTGGTGATGGGAGGGGGCAGGATGGAGAGTTGGGGTTGGTGGCTCCTCTGTGCCTCTTGCGCCCCTGACATCCCTCCCCGCTGCGTCCCTTCCCCTTCTTCTGTACCCTTGTGCCCTTCACCCTTGCCAACTCCTCCCCATGCCCTGCCACATACTGTATCCCTGCCATGCCCCACCCCAGGGCCCCTCGCCCCCTTCCACTCCAGCCCCGTGCCCCTCCTCCCTGCCCCCTCCTCCCCATGCCCTTCCACCTACTGTATCCCTGCCATGCCCCACCCCAGGGCCCCTCAACCCCTGCCACCCCAGCCCCTGTGCCCCCTGCCCCCTCCTCCCCATGCCCTTCCACCTACTGTAACCCTGCCAAGCCCCACCCCGGGGCCCCTCGCCCCCTGCCACCCCAGCCCCTGTGCCCCTCGCCCCTGCCACCTCCTCCCCATGCCCTTCCACCTGCTGTATCCCTGCCATGCCCCACCCTAGGGCCCCTCGCCCTCTGCCACCCCAGCCCTTGTGCCCCCTGCCGCCCCACCCCCTGTGTTCCTCACCTCCCTGCTGTGCCCCTGCCCCCTCCTCCCCATGCCCTGCCACCTACTATATCCCTGCCATGCTGCTGCCCCAGCCCCAGTGCCCCTTTCTCCTGCCACCTTCTCCCCTGACCTGCCACATTCTGCATCCCTGCCATGCCCCTGTACCCCCTGCCGCCCCACCCCCTGTGTTCCTCACCTCCCTGCTGTGCCCCTGACCCCTCCCCTCTGCCCCTCCCTGCAGTCGGCTTCCTCCTGTGCCATGGCTGCCTGAGCTCAAACCCGCAGTGCCTGGAGCTGTGGAAGCTGGGCCTGCAGGGCTCGCTCTACATCAGCCTCATTCGCGACGATGCCCTGCAGATCCACAAGGTCACCGAGGAGTTCTTCAGCAGTCTGAAAGGGTAACGGGGTGCTGGGGGGGGATGCTGATGGGTGGGGGGCTGGCATGGGCATGGAGGGGGGCTGCTGGGGGAAAGGCAGGCGGGGGGTGGAAGGCAGGTGGCAGGGGCAGGGAAGTGGCTGGCAGGGAGGCGGAGGGCAGGGGCAGCTGGTGGGGGCGGGTGGCGGGTGGAGGTTGGAGGGGGATCCCCACCAGACTCAGGGGAAGAGCAGGGAGGGCCCAAAGTGACTAGTACAGAGTCCCAGATCCCAGGATCGGTGCCACATCCCAGCTTTGGGACAGGCCCTTGGAGGGACCCCTTTGATGTGCCAGACCCCCAGGAGGTCTCACTTCCTCCAGGGCAGCCATGGTGCCCCTCAGCCTCCTGACCCAACCCGGGAGCTCTGCTCAGCCACTCCACCTGAGCCAGGCTCCTGGTGCAGCCGGGTCCCCTCCTCAGGGCTGGACACTCCTCCCTGAGCCCAGCTGTGTCCCCTGAAGCCCAGCGGTGGAGTCCTCAGCAGAGCACCCCAAAGAGGAAAGCACAGGCTTACCTGGCCAGCCCAGGGCCCCAGGGAGCCCCTTTTTCAGGCCTCGTGTCTCCCTCTCTGACTTCCTCCGCTCCCGGGGTTGGGGGTTCCTTCCAGCAGCCAACACTCAGGCACCCACCTCCCCCCGCCCAGGCCTGCTCCCCAGGTGGGGCATGCTCCTCCCACTGGGTGCTGGGCACGAGGTGTGACCGTCCTGGTGACTGGGTTTCCCACTGAGATGGGTCAGCCTCAGCCAGACTTTTAGTGACCCATTCAGGATCAGTTAGCCAGCCGAGCCTTCCCCACCCCTTGCCCCATCTCTTAACCAGCCCTGAGTGCAAACTTAACCTTTGTCCCCCTCACTGGGTAGCAATGCACACTCTGGAGGAAACTGAGGCATGCGCAGGTGTCATAAAAATATTACAGAAAATTCCTACTTTGTCACATGCAGCGAAGCCTGTGTGGGAGTCCAGTGGGTCAGGGAGGGGAGGGGGCTGAGCTGTGCTGGGGGCTGTGCCGGAGCTCTGCTTCAGGGGGCTGCTCTGGGGGCTGTGCCAGGGCTCAGGGCTGGCTGGGGGCTGCCCTGGCGATCAGCACTCACTCTCGCCCCCTCCGCAGGTATGGGAAGCGGGTGGCTGATGTCAAGGAGTGCAAGGAGCACGCTGTGGCGCACAGGTACAGGCTGCCTCAGCCTCGAGCCCTCCCATCCCCATACACACGTGGGTCCTGGGTCATCCACGGGGACGGGGTTTAGTACCCGTGGCGGGGAGGTCCCCTTGGCACTGGCCAGTGCCCATTGCAGTGTGGGCAGGACAGGCGTCCAACACGCCTCTGCTAACACGCAGCACCTCATGCTGCTCCAGTCCTGCCCCACTGCCCTATCAGTGCCCCCAGTCCTGCCCCGTGGCCCCTACTATCCCAGCCCTGGGCCCCCACCCCCACCTTACCAGTGCCCCCAGTCCTGCCCCATGGCCCCTGCTATCCCGGCCCTGGGCTCCCCCCAGCTCTGACAGTGCCCCCAGTCCCACCCCACAGCTCCTGCTATCCCAGCCCTGGGCTCCCCTGCACAGTCCCTGCTGTTTGGGGTCCTTGCTGTGGCACACTGGTTTCAGGGATGAGAGATATTTGCCCCCCGTAACTCCCCTGATGCGGCTGCCCCACACAACCTCCCTGCATGGCTCTGGCTTGACACTGGACTTGCCCTGTTGTAGCTGCATCCATGGTGGAGTGAGCAGCCTTGGACTCCCTGGTCCTGGGCGGAGCTGTGGGGTGGGCATGGGACGGGGTCGGAGTGGGCAGCGCAGTGTCCGGCTCAGTCACCTGCCCCCCTCTTGCCCAGTGGCCAGTTGCACCGGAACCGGCGGGCTTTCCTACGCAACGCGGTGCGGGAGCTGGAGGCGCTGCTGAGCGACCAGCCTGGGCTGCTGGGCCCCAAGGTGAGGGGGCGGGGCAGGGCTGGAACTGGGAAGGAGAGTGATTGTGTGTGTGTGCGTATGTGTGAACATGTATGGTCACTGTGGTGCCATGTGTTTTTATTCCAGTGTCCGTCCACCCCACATCCTGCCTGTCCCACTGACAGGGAGTGCTCCCGTGTCTGCCCTGCAGTCCCAGGTCCGGGGGGACTAGGGGTCTCGCCCAATGATCAGACCTTGCAGCGCTCCTCCAGTTCCAGCAGTTCCAGACCGCTGGCGAGTCTCCCCCTGTGACGGGACGGAGCACACCGTGTGCTCCCTCTCATCTCTTGTTCAGTCCCAGTCAGTGTCTGAGCCCCGGGCCCTTGACCGAGACCTCCCCTGGGGTTCCTTTGTCTTGGGTAGGCTCAAGGGTGCATCCTCCCTGGACAGAAAGGCTGTCCCTTGTCCCTGGCCCTGGGACAGGTTTCCCCTCCTCGGGTTTGGAGCCTAACAGCTCACATGTCCCATAGCTCGGACATTGTTTCCCATACCAAGGTCTGGCAATCCCAGGACAATCAACTAGTTCTTAGCTCTCGGCAGAGCCCCCCTCGCCCCTCTTCAGTGTCATAGGGAGGAAATGATCAGACACAGACGTAATCTAACCGCCAGGGCACGTGTGGGCCTGCCTGCATCCCGGGGCCATGCTGTGCGGTTTGTTTCCTTTCCGTTGCCCCTGTGAAGTGATTCCCCGCATCCCAGGTAGCCCTGAACGACCCCTCTCCCCCTGGCTGCCCGTGGAGGGGTGGGGGTATTTGGCTCTGACGGCCCCTCCCCTGTTTGCTGTCTGGTTTGCGGTGGTGCCTGTGAGGTGCCTGGCATGCAGCCAGGCCTGCCTGGAGCTGACCCCACCGATCTCTGCCCTGCCAGGCTCTCTGCGTCTTCATGGCACTCTCCTTGTGCCGCGACGAGATGAACTGGCTGGTGCGTCATGCTGAGCATGTCACCAAGACCAAGACCCCTGAGGACTATGCTGACAGGTCAGGGCAAGGCCAGTCTTGTGGGGGCGTGGGGTGGGCACTGCAGGGATGGGGCCTAGAGTGTCCTGGGCAAGGGTGGATGTCCCAAGGTGAGGTCGGGTTGTTGGGGGCGGGGGTACAGGCTTTGGGGTGGTCTGGATCTTGGGCGTGGGTCTGGTTCTGGGGGTGACAGGCCCTAGGGAGTCTGACTGTCAGGGGCAGGCCAGTCCCTGGGTGGGTCTGGCTATCGGGGCTGGAGGACTCTGAGGGAGTCTGGCTCTGTTGCAGGGGGACAGGCATTGAGGGGTCTGGCTCTGTGTCAGGGGGAATTGGTGAGGGCTGGCTCTGTGGGGGGGGGTAGACCCATTGCGGGTCTGGCGTGGAGAGGGGGAGGCACTGGACAGGTCTGGCTCTGGGGAGCGGAGGCAGTGTGGGGGGGGTTTGGCTCTTGAGGGGACAGGCCCATGGTGGGTCTGGCTCTGTGAGGGGTAGGCATGGGCGGGGGAGCTGGCTCTTGGAGGGGACAGGCACTGGAAGGGGTCTGGCTCTCGGGGGTGGGGGACAGACACTGTTTGCTGTGAGACATGGGAGGCTGTATGGGCCCCATGCTGAGTGGGGTGCACTGGACCCATGGGCCCCCTGGGCAGAGGAGAAGGTCGGGGTCTCCGTTCAGGGCCCCACAGAGTGGGGGCGTTGCTTTGGGGGTAGGAAATGGAACCAAGAGACATGGCAGGAATTTGTTGCTCTGGTGACCATCCTGGGCCCAATTCAGCCAGCAGCACGTATGTGTCATCCCCCAGCGCAGGTGTGCAAAGGGGGCGTGGATGCTGCAAGGCTCAAGTGGCACTCGCTGAACGGGCTGAGAGCGAGTGAGGGGAGATGGGAAATGACCCCTGCAGGGAAGGGGAGATGCCGTGGATCCTGCCCTGGGGGCTGGGGAGTCGGCAGCCCCAGCACCGCAGGCCAGACTCCTGCCAGGAGAGCTAAAGCAGCGCCCCATAGCATTGGAAAATACTCTAGCGAAACACTGCAGGAGGTCCGTGGATTATCTTCAGAAAGAGCAGGCCACAGTCCATAGTACCTGCGGCCGGGGAAACTGAAAACAATGCATGGAGACTCTTCAGTTTAGCAGACAAATGTTTGACGTGCTCCAGCGGCTGGTAGCTGAAGCTAGATACATTCAGGCTGGAAATAATGAAATCATTGGAACAGATTACCCAGGGGTGCGGGGGGTTCTCCACCACTGGCAGTTTCAAAAAGATCTGCTCGAGTTCGAACAGGAATGAGTTCGGGGAAGTCCTGTGGCCTGCACTACGCAGGACCTCGGACTCAGTGGTCAGAGGGGTCCCTTCGGGGCATGGCACTTCTCTGGACACCGGTGTGGGGGCGTGGCAGGAGTCCCGTGGCACCGTAATGGGCACAGGGCTGCCCTGGGGTACCCTGTTTCCAGGATACCCTGAAGCTGTCAGATTCGGATCCAGCCCTGCCCGTCCCCAGGTGAGGCGATATGTGGGGAGGGTTGTGCTCCCCAGTGACTCTTGCCTGCAGGAGCCCAGGCCGCTCTGTCTCCCTCAGAGGAGCCTGACCCAGCCCCGTGTCACCCCTGCAGTCACATCGCCGAGCTGCTCTTCCTCATGGAGCAACTGCGTACCCTGGTGCACAAGCACAGCACAGTGATCCAGCGCTACCACATCCAGTACCTGGCTCGCTTCGATGCCCTGCTGCTCAGCGATATCATCCAGGTACACCGAGGGGAAGGGCTCTGAGATCCGTGCAGCCAGGACTCCGACAGCGAGACACACAACCCTGGGAGGGGAAAATTCCCTGGGGCGTGGGAGCCCTGCAGTAGCCAACCCCATCTCTGGGCAGGAACTCTGCCATCGCCATGGGCTCTCCACACCCCAGAATGCAACTGCCCAGCTGCCTGCAAGAAGCCCCCCTAAGCTGTGCCCGTCTCTTTCAGAATCTGACCGTCTGCCCCGAGGAGGAGTCCATCATCATGTCATCCTTCGTCAGCACCCTGTCGTCTCTCACTCTGAAACAAGGTATGCAGGTGCCCCCACGGCTCCCTGCTGTGCCCAGAGCAGCAGGTCCCCCTGTGGGGTGTGCAGGCCCCAGGCCACGCTCCAGCCCAGAACATAAGAATAGCCATCCTGGGTCAGACCAAAGGTCCATGTAGCCCAGTATCCTGTCTTCCGACAATGTCCAATGCCAGGTGCCCCAGAGGGAATGTACAGAACAGGTAATCACCAAGCGATCCATCCCCTGTCGCCCATTCCCAGCTTCTGACATACAGAGGCTAGGGACACCATCTCTGCCCATCCTGGCTAATAGCCATTGGTGGACCTGTCTTCCATGAACTTATCTAGTTCTTTTTTGAATCCTGTTATAGTCTTGGCCTTCACAACTTCCTCTGGCAAAGAGTTCCACAGGTTGACTGTGCGTTGTCTGAAGAAATACTTCCTTTTGTTTGTTTTAAACCTGCTGCCTATTAATTTCATTTGGTGACCCCTAGTTCTTGTGTCACGAGAAGGAGTAAATAACATTTCCTTATTTATTTTCTCCACACCAGTCATGATTTTATAGACCTCTATCATATCCCCCCTTAATCATCTCTTTTCCAAGCTGAAAAGTCCAAGTCTTATTAATCGCTCCTCATATGGAAGCTGTTCCATACCCCTAATAATTTTTGTTGCCCTTTTCTGTACTCTTTCCAATTCCAATATATCTTTTTTGAGATGGGACGACCACATCTGCAGGTGGTATTCAGGGTGTGGGCGTACCATGGATTTATATAGAGGCAACATGCTATTTTCAGTTTTATTATCTGTCCCTTTCCTAACGATTCCCAACATTACGTTGGCTCTTTTGGCTGCCGCTGGCGCGTGCACTGAGTGGATGTGACAGGGCAGTACGCTGCAGCCAGCCAGGACCAGCGGCCAGGACCAGCCTGTCACGGCATCCCCGGGCCATGCTCTGGACCTGCTCCCTACGCAGCCAGGCAGGACTCTGGGGAGCCTCCTCTCTGGGAGCAGCCTGTCTGCAGGGCAAACAGCTCACCCGGCTTCCACCGTCCTGGGTCTGACCTCGGAGTATTCAGCATCCTCTGCCCCTCCGTGAGCTTCCCACAGCAAATCCGCCCAGGCAGGCTCCTGGGGAAGCCAGAGAGTCCTGCACCCCAATTCCGCAGTCAGATGTGACTCTCAGCCAGCCAGTAAAACAGAGGTTTATTAGATGACAGGAACATGGCCTAAAACAGAGCTTGTAGGTACAGAGAACAGGACCCCTCAGCCGGGTCCATTTTGGGGGGCAGTGAGCCAGACAATCACGTTTGCACTTCACTCCATGTCCCCAGCCAGCCCCAAACTGACACATTCTCCAATCCCTCCTCCTCTGGGCTTTGTCCCTTTCCCAGGCCAGGAGGTCACCTGATTCCTTTGTTCTCCAACCCTTTAGCTATCGCCTTGCAGGGGGGAAGAGCCCAGGTCATCAGTTGCCAGGAGACAAGAGTGTCAGCCATTTAGGTACATTGGCCCTTTGCTCTGCAACAATTACACCCCCTTATCCCACCACCTAGAGACTTAAGAAATGCATAGGGGAAACTGAGGCACCCCTTCAGTATTCAGAGAGAACATTAAGAATAGTCCCACTTTGTCACACAGCCACCCTAGAGAAGGGAGCAGCCCTGCCAGCTGGGCTCTCCTGCACCATGCAAGCAGCCCCATGCACAGGTGTACTGAGCCAGGTAGCTTTGCAGCCCCAAGGCCCTGTCTCTGCCCCTGCTGCTGTGGGGCAGGAACACAGAAAGTAGGGTTGCCAATTTTGGTTGGATGCATTCCTGGGGATGTCATCACATGACATAATCTTTAATTAAAGGTTAATCTTTAATTCCTGGAGACTACAGACCAATCCTGGAGGGTTGGCAACCCTAGCACAGAGGGGAGAGCCCCCAGCCCATGCGGCCGCTGCCAGCTCTCTAAAGCTGCTTCTCTTTCCTGCAGTTGACAAAAAGGAGAAGTTTGACTTTTCAGGGCTTCGCCTGGACTGGTTCCGGCTGCAGGTAACTCCCTCCCCATAAATTTGCATCCCCTTAGGGGCTGGGCATCTCCCAGGGCGCACACACCCCACCCAGCCCCCTGCCAGGCACGCACCAGCAACACTTCCCCTCCCCTGCTCAGCCCCCTGACAGGCAGCAACCGGCAACCCCTGACCTCCTGCACCCAGCCCAGCCCCCCACTAGGGTTGCCAACCCTCCTGGTTTGGCTGGGAGTCCCCCGGAATTAGGCTCGATCTCCCGGAGGCAACTGAACCAATCCAGAAGATTTTAGGCTGCTAAAAGTCTGGTCAGCGATGCAGTGGGGCTAAGGCAGGCTCCCTACCTACCCTGACTCCATGCCACTCCTGGAAGCGGCCGGCATGTCCCTGCGTCCCCTAGGTGGAGTTCTAGGTCAGGGGGTCTCTTCACATTGCCCCTGCCCTGAGCAGCAACTCCACAGCTCCCATTGGCTGGGAACGGGGAATCGTGGCCAATGGGAGCTGTGGGAGCGGTGCCTGCAGGCAGGTGCATTGCGCAGAGCCACCTGGCCGCCCCTGAGTCTAGGAGCTGCTGATGGACGTGCCGCTGCTTCTGGGAGCCACCCGAGGTAAGTGCTGCCTGGCTGGAGCCTGCACCCCGAACCCCCTCCTGCTCCCCAACCCCCTACCCCAGCCCCCTCCCACACCCAAACTCCCTCCTAGAGCCTGCACCCGCTCCTGCACCCCAAACCCCTGCTCCAGGCTCAGCCCGGAGCCCCCTCCCACACTCTGAACCCCTCAATCCCACCCTCCAGCCCAGAGCCCACACCCAGTCCCACACCCCAACCACCTTCTCCAGCCCGGTGAAAGTGAGTGAGGATGAGGGAGAGTGAGCAATGGTGGGAAGGGGGGCTGGAGTGAGTGAGGGCGGGGCCTTAAAGAAGGGGCGCGGCAGGGAGCGGGGCAAGGGCATTTGGGTTTGTGCGAGTCGACAGTTGGCAGCCCTACCCCCTGCCACACCCACATCGGCTCTGCTCCATTTCTGTTCACTAACTAGGGCCAGGGCCTGACTCTGGGCTCCCCTGCCCTGGGAGCTCCCCCTGCCCAGCCACAGGCCCATGGGAAAGGCAGCTGGGAGCGGGAGTAGGTGGAATGGCTCCTGGCGGGGCTTGACCTCGGAGCTGGCAGCACCAAGCACACAGCGCCCTGCCCTGGCAGCTAGCAGAGACGCTCTGCTTGACTTGGGGAGCCGCAGGTCTGATGGTGGGGGAGAGGTGATGTGGCTGCCCTGAACCCTGGGGCTGGACTCTTTCTCACCCACTTCTCTGCCCCCCCACATCGTCCCCCAGGCTTACACCAGTGTGGCCAAGGCACCCATGCAGCTGCGTGAGAGCCCGGACGTGGGCCGTGTGATGAACCTCATCATGTTCCACTCCAAGATGCTGGACTCACTGGAGGAGCTGGTAGTGGAGACGTCGGATCTGTCGGCCTTCTGGTGTGTATGCACAGCACCTGGCGCGGGCAGGCCAGCACCGCCCAGAGCCCTGGGGCCGGTGCTGGGCCTGCCTCAACCCCATCAGTGCCTCAGTTTCCCCATCACACCATGTGTTGCGGGAGAGGATCTGCTGCCCTCGGAGCTGTGGTGTGAGGCCTGTTCGCTGACGTTTCTGAGCAGGGGTCGCTCTGGGAACGCTGGACAGTCAAATGGTGGGTGGGGAGAGTTGGTGCAGCTAGCCCAACAGCATTGCTAAGGCCTGGCTTCAGGCCCTGGGCTCGGCCCATTCAGACCCACACCCCTCCCATAGGGAACCACACACACACGTGTGCACAGCCACTGATCCAGGGTCTGAGGGACAGAGATGGCAGCTGCAGAGGGCACAGCAGCCAGTGGGATCCAGGCCTCTGAGCGGGATGTGAAGGGGCTGGGGTGGTGCTGCTCACGCAGAATCAGACGCGCACACACAAACACGGAATCACATGCACCTGGAATCACACACATACACACAAACACGGAATCATACACACACACACACACCTACATAGAAAGGCAGATGCGTGCGCACACAAACACAGAATCGCACACACATTGAATCACATGCATATGCACAAATACAGAATCACACACACACAGAATCACATGCACACACCTACGTGAAAAGGCATATGCACACAAACACGGAATCACACACACATGGACTCACGCATAAATACAAACACAGAATCACATGTACAAGGAATCACACAAACATGGAATCACACACATACACACACAAACACGGAATCATATGCACATGGAATCACATGCATACACACAAACATGGAATCGCATTCACATGGAATCACAAACAAACACAAGGATCACACGCACATGGAATCACACACATACACACAAACACAGAATCACACACACACGCCTACATGGAAAGACACGTGTGTGTGCACACACACATTTGCAGGCAGACTCTCCCTGCCCCACCTGCGCTGATGTGTCCTTCTACCCTGACAGTTTCTACATCCGCCCCTTTGAGAAGCTGTTTGCTCTGACCATGGAGGAGCCGGCCATGCTGCGCTTCACCATCGCCTTCCCGCTCGTCTGCAGCCACTTTGCCCACTGCACCCACCCCATGTGCCCAGAGGAGGTGCGTGCCACTGTCGCTGGGGGCATGCGCGGTATGCATGGGGGAGGTGGGGCACACGGGGGGCAATATAGAGGGGAAGAGAACCCCCTGTGGGAGGGCGGGTGGGCATGCATGACGATGCATGTGGGGAGAACTTGAGGGGAGGAGGGGAGATGCATGGGTGAGGAGCAGGCGGGGGACACACAAGACAATGCATGGGAGGAGGGGCAGGGGTGCCGACTGCCTCCCCCATGGGGTAAGAAGCTCAGTGGCTGGCATTTGAGATCTATGGCTGGAAGGTGCCAGGTGTGGGGGGCAGAGCCGTGAGCTGTCCCTGGCCTCTCTCCGCAGTATCCCCACCTGAAGAGCTGCAGCCTGGGTCTGTGCAACAACTTCCTAGAGGAGATCGCCAAGCAGGCTGCCAACTGCATCATGGACGCGTGTGCCGAGCAGCGCAAGCTCAGTGAGCAGGTGAGGGGTGCGGCACAGTGCTGGGGGGTGCCCAGGGGATCTGCCAGACTGGGGGCCCCTCTGTGAGCAGGTGAGTGGCATGGCATGGTGCTGGGGGGTGCCCGGGGGAGCTTCCACCCTGGGGGCGGTGCCAGGAGCAGCTGCCAGCCTGGGGGCTCCTCTGCGAGCAGGTGGGGGGCATGGCACAGTGCTGGGGGCCCCGGGGAAGCCACCAGCATGGAGGCCCCTCTGCGAGCTGGTGAGGGGTGTGGCATGGTGCTGGGGGAGCTGCCAGACTGGGGGCACATCAGTGAGCAATGGGGGGTTCTGGGGCATGGCATGTCACTGGGTGGGCTGCCTCGGTGAGCTTCCAGCCTGGGGTTCAGCAGACAGGTGAGGGACACAGGGTGTGGCATGGTCCTGGGTGGGGTACCTAGTTGAGGCGCCAGCCTGGGGCACCTGAACACACAGCAGCAGTCGCGTGTACCAGGTTTGCTCACCATCCGGGCACACTGGCTGAGGGCTGTGGCCGGCCCTCCACAGGCTGCTCTCCAAGCTAGCAAACCCCTGCAGGGCTGCTTGGTGCTGAGGGCTCTGGAGATGGCCGTGGTTGGAGTCATGTAGCCTTGTCAGTGAACCAGATGGCCAGTGACACAGCTTGCTGATCCCTGGTGGCGGTGGGGGGTGGGCAACAGCGTGGCCAGCGGCTCTGTGGCAAGGAGAGCCAGATGCCAGGCAGGTGGGATTCACCCTGGGCACAGCCGTGCTGTCCCAGTCACAGGTGTGTCCTGCACCAGGACTGGGGCATGCGGGGAGGGGACACTATGTGCATCCGGGGGGCTGCCAAATCCTGGCCCGCCAAGCTCCCAGCCCCTCCCTCACTCAGTGCCCCTGTCTCAATCTCCTGGGAAGCTGCTGCCCAAACACTGCGCCTCCACCATCAGCAAGGCGCGGAACAAGAAGGCCCACAAGCAGCCCCCCAAGAAGGGGGAGGCGGAGCGGGACAAGCCGGGGGCCGAGAGCCAGAGGAAGGACCGGATTGTGGTGACCAAGTAAGCCGAAACCATGGGGGGCTCCCAAGGGGCATTAGAGCTGCTCTGCCATCCCTGGGGGGGCCATTCCCATTCAGAGGACTCCTCCCCCTGTGCCTCGGATGGTACAGGGGCAGTGGGGGAACAGGTTCTGGGTCCCCAGAGCGGCTGATGGCTCAGATCTGGGAAGCGACACTGGTACCTGGCCCTTCAAAAGCACTCCCAGCCTTCCCGCTGCCCGAGATACACTTGGTTCATTGGACTGCCCATCGCCCCTCAGAGCGCAGGTGGCGGCGAACCCAGGTGTCTGGGCTGCCCATTGCCCCTCAGAGCAGAGGGGGTAGAGAACCCAGGCATCCGGGCTGCCCATCGCTGCTCGGAGCAGAGGTGGGGTGAACCCAGGCATCCAGGCTGCCTGTTGCTCCTCAGAGCGAAGATGGGGTGAACCCAAGTGTCCAGAATGCCCGTCGTCCCTCACAGAGCATAGGGGATGGTGAACCCAGGCGTCCGGGCTGTCCACTTTCCAATTCATTTGAATGATCCCACCACATTTGGGGTCTGAGCACTAGGGTGCGTTGGGCTGACAGGTGTGGGAGAGGGGCCCGGGCCCCAGAGCCATTTGCGGTGAGCGGTGACCGCACCGGTGTCTTTGCCCCCAGCATGGACAAGCTGCACCAGATGCTGAGCGAGCTCTCCCTGAGCGTCAACCATGTCCCCAGCTTCACCGTGTTTGAGCACGTGGTCACGCCTGCCGAGTACCTCAGCAGCCACCTGGAGACGCGTCTCAACAGGTACGTGGGCCCCGTGGCTGGCTGGCTGGGTGCGGCGTGTCCCTGCCCATGGTCCTCAGGCAGGTGGGTGGGGACAGCGGAGTGGCGTGTCCCTGCCCAGGGCCCTCTGGTGGGTGGGGATGGGAGTGCGGTGTGTCCCTGCCCATGGCCCTCGAGTGGGTGGAGATGGTGACATGGCGTGATCCTGCCCATGGCTCTCAGGCAGGCAGGTGGGGAGGGGGACGTGGCATGATCCTGCCCATGGCCCTCAGGCAGACAGGTCGGGAGGGGATGCGGCGTGTCCCTGCCCATGGCCCTCCGGCAGGGGAGACTGACTCGGCCATGGGTGCTGTTACATCCACAAGCCCCAGCCAGCTTCTGAGCTGAATTATGCTGGGAGATGCCCATTTGGAGGGAACACGGTAGGAGGGCTGGGTGCTTTCAGGGGGGAGGTTGTGGGGGTCTGTGCTGGGCCCCCTCTGAGCCCCACATCCCCTTACAGATCCTTCGTGTGGATGGCCAACTACAACCAGGCTACGCAGGAGATTGCACGGCCCTCGGAGGTGCTGGTCAGCCTGCGCTCCTACATCGCCTTCATCCAGTCGCTGGGGCAGTTCACGTGTGTGGACGCCAGCCGCATCATCCGCAGCGTCCTGCTTCAGCAGACACAGCCCCTGGACTCCAGCGGGGAGCAGACCCTCACCACCATCTACACCAACTGGTGGGTGCCTGGGCTGGGGGCAGCCTGGCCTGGGCCACAGGGCAGGAGAGAGCCCTGAGTACCCCTGGGCCATGGGGCTGGAGAGCCTGCGAGATGCCTGGAGGGATGGGGGAAGTGGGAAAAGCTGACCTATGAGGAGAGGTTGAAAGTCTTGGGCATGTCAAGTGTAGAGCAGAGAAGGCCAAGGAGGGACTTGACAACAGTCTTCAGCTACAGTCAGGGCTGTTCTGAATAAGGCCGATGCCCAGTTGTTCTCCATGTGCATTGATGGGACATGAAGGAAGCCAGGGAGATCTTGGTTAGATAGTGGGAAAAGCTTCCTGACTTTTGAGGTCGCTGGGCTCTGGAGCAGGCTCTGAGGGGGTTGTGGAATCCCCATCACTGGAGGTTTGTAGGAACTGGTTGGACAAACCCCTGTCAGGGACGGTCCCGGTGCCCTACCTCTGTTCAGGGGCCTGGCCTATGTGGCCTCTTGTGGTCCCTTCCAGCCCCACATTTCTGTGGTTCTGTGCACCTGGGGATTCCATGGGGCTGGAAAGCCGGTGCTGGAGAGCGACGGGTGGCCCTTCCCTGTACGGGGCAGCAATGGGAGACACAAGCCCCTCGACCTTGCACTTTCTGGGCAAATAGGGCAGGGGAGGAGAAGGAACAAAAACCTACTTCTAGAGCCAACGAGGGGGCAGGCTGCCCATGTGAGAGCTTCCCTTAGTCAGTGCCCCTCAATCCTGACCTGCAGCCCCCTGCTATCCCACCTCTGGGCTCCCTGCCAGCTCTGCCAGTGCCCCTCAGTCCTGACCCGCAGTCCCCTGATATCCCAGCTCTGGGCTCCCCACACAGCTCTTCCAGTGCCCCTCAATCCCATCCCATGCTCACACACCGGTACAAGGGAGTTTGGGCTCTGGCAGGGCAGACTAGGAGCAGGCTGGGAGAACAGTGCTGGGGCCTGGCTGTCCGGTGTAAGTGGATGCTCTTTGGCTCCATGTAGGTACCTGGAGGCGCTGTTGCGCCAGGCCAGCACTGGGGCTATTGTGCTTTCTCCTGCCATGCAGGCCTTCATCAGTGTCCCCAAGGAGGGGGAGCAGAGCTTCAGTGCAGAGGAGTTCTCAGATATCTCAGGTGAGCTGTGGCAGCTCCATGTCCTGACGATGGGGCCGCATGACGGTGGGATGCAGAGGGAGCTGCACGGCAGTGAGACAGCTGGCTCTGGCTCGTTCTGGGGACGGGAGTGAGGATGTGCGGCAGCAGGACAGCCGGCTCTGGGGACAGGGGGTGAAGACACGCGGTGACAGGACAGCCGGCTCTGGGGACAGGGGGTGAAGACACGCGGTGACAGGACAGCCGGCTCTGAGGACGGGGGGTGAAGACACGCAGTGACAGGACAGCCGGCTCTGGGGACGGGGGGTGAAGACACGCGGTGACAGGACAGCCGGCTCTGGGGACGGGGGGTGAAGACACGCGGTGACAGGACAGCCGGCTCTGGGGACGGGGGGGTGAAGACACGCGGTGACAGGACAGCCGGCTCTGGGGACGGGGGGGTGAAGACACGCGGTGACAGGATAGCCGGCTCTGAGGACGGGGGGGTGAAGACACGCGGTGACAGGACAGCCGGCTCTGGGGACAGGGGGTGAAGACACGCGGTGACAGGATAGCCGGCTCTGGGGACAGGGGGTGAAGACACGCGGTGACAGGACAGCCGGCTCTGGGGACAGGGGGTGAAGACACGCGGTGACAGGACAGCCGGCTCTGAGGACGGGGGGGTGAAGACACGCAGTGACAGGATAGCCGGCTCTGAGGACGGGGGGTGAAGACACGCGGTGACAGGACAGCCGGCTCTGGGGACGGGGGGTGAAGACACGCGGTGACAGGATAGCTGGCTCTGAGGACGGGGGGGTGAAGACACGCGGTGACAGGACAGCCGGCTCTGGGGACAGGGGGTGAAGACACGCGGTGACAGGATAGCCGGCTCTGGGGACAGGGGGTGAAGACACGCAGTGACAGGACAGCCGGCTCTGGGGACAGGGGGTGAAGACACGCGGTGACAGGACAGCCGGCTCTGAGGACGGGGGGGTGAAGACACGCGGTGACAGGATAGCCGGCTCTGAGGACGGGGGGGTGAAGACACGCAGTGACAGGACAGCCGGCTCTGGGGACAGGGGGTGAAGACACGCGGTGACAGGACAGCTGGCTCTGGGGACAGGGGGTGAAGACACGCAGTGACAGGATAGCCGGCTCTGAGGACGGGGGGGTGAAGACACGCAGTGACAGGACAGCCGGCTCTGGGGACAGGGGGTGAAGACACGCGGGGACAGGACAGCCGGCTCTGGGGACGGGGGGTGAAGACACGCGGGGACAGGACAGCCGGCTCTGGGGATGGGGGGTGGAGACACGCGGTGACAGGACAGCTGGCTCTGGGGACGGGGATGGGGATACACGGTGCCCGGCTCTGGGAATGGGGTTGGGGATGCACGGCGGAGGCCGGCTCTGGGGCTGAGGGTGGGG
Source organism: Caretta caretta (assembly GCF_965140235.1). Taxonomy (NCBI): domain Eukaryota; kingdom Metazoa; phylum Chordata; order Testudines; family Cheloniidae; genus Caretta; species Caretta caretta. The sequence goes on from NC_134225.1 coordinate 10,676,773, forward strand.
ACGCACAGCAACGGGACGGCTCTGGAGATGGGGCTGGAGACGCACAGCGGCGGGACGGCTCTGGGGACGACAAGTCTTTTTGGGGTGTGCGAGGGCCTGGGTGTGACCCAAGCAGGCCAGAAGGAGCTAACGCCCCGTGAATGATCCGCTCCCCTCCCTCCAGAGATGCGGGCGCTGGCCGAGCTGCTGGGTCCCTATGGCATGAAGTTCCTGAGCGACAACCTCATGTGGCACGTCACCTCGCAGGTGGTGGAGCTGAAGGTAGGAGGCTGGGGCAGGAGGGGCCACTGCTGGCTGCACTCAACTCCCCAGGGCTATGGGCTGGGCAGGCAGTGGGAGTCAGTGCTTAGAGCAGAGGGGCCAGGACTCCTGGGTTCTCTGGGAGCGGTGTGGAGTTAGCGGGGTAGAGCAAGGGGGTCTGGGAGCCAGAACTCCTGGGTTCTCTGGGAGTAGTATGGGGTTAGCGCGGTAGAGCAGGAGGGCTGGGAACCAGGACTCCTGGGTTCTTTAGGAGCGGTGTGGAGTTAGCGGGGTAGAGCAAGGGGGTCTGGGAGCCAGGACTCCTGGAAGCGGTGCAGGGTTAGCAAGATAGAGCAGGGTGGGGGCTGGGAGCCAGGACTCCTGGGCTTTATTGCCAGACCTGTCACTGACTTGCTGTGTCCCCAGTGGAGATATCCCCTCAGCTCCCAGCTAACTGCGGGGAGCACAGGGCCACCGCTCCTAGGTTCATGTGATTGTTATACGGGGCTCAGTACATCCGTGTCAGGAGTTCCCTTCAGAGCTGGAGGTGCTGGCACTGGGCAAAATACTGATACCAGGGAAGAGTCCCGTGGCAGCAGCCCCTGGCTCTGGCTGAATTGGGCGTGGCTGGTTCTTGCACTGGGTGAGTTGGGCCTGGCTGGTTCTGGTTCTGGGTCAGTCGGGCCTGGCTGGCTCTGGCTCTGGCTGGCTCTGGCTCTGGCTGGCCCCCATTTACCATGGTGATTGTTTCTGTTGCAGAAACTGGTGACCGAGAACATGGACGTGCTGGTGCAGATCCGCTCCAACTTCTACAAACCTGAGCAGATGTTATCACTGCTGCCCAGGCTGACGTGTAAGTGTTGTTCCCCTGCCCCCATAGCCCCCTCCCTGGCATCTGCATGGAACCCCCTGCCCGATCCACAGCCGGCCGAGGATGGAGTTCAGGGCTGAGCTGCAATGAGCGCTGAATGGAGAGGAGATTCAGGTGGGGAATAGCGGGGGGAGGGGAACAGGACTGATGGTTGGGGTGAGAGGCACTGGCAGAGCTGGGGGCTCAGGAGGGGGCTGGGGGTTGGGGTGAGGGGCACTGGCAGAACTTGGGGTGAGGGCTCAGGAGGGGGGCTGAAGGTTGGGGTGTGGGGTGCTAGTGAGATGTAAGCAGTTCCCAGGCATAGGCCAAGGGGTATGTTGTACTCCGTGTGATTTGCAGCTCCATCTCCTGTGTGTCCTTGCAATTCACTCCCGCTCCCTGCTCTCCCCCAGCTGCGGACAATGTGCTGAAAAGAATGACCATCATTGGGGAGATCCTGAGCTTCCGCTCCATGGCACAGACCGGGCTGTGTGAGGTGGGTGCTGGCCCGTCTAGGGCAGGTGCCGTGCAAGGCCAGGGCCAGCTCATCTCAGGGGGGTGCAAGGCCGAGGCTGGCCCGTCTCGGGGGGACTGAGCGAGGGAGATGCTGATCCATCTGCAGGGAGCACCCACACAAGGCTGGGCCTGTCCCGTTTGTGGCTGGCAACATGAGGCCAGGAAGAGAGGAAGACAGGTCCAGTGGTCAGGGCACTAGCATGGTACTTGGGAGATCCAGGTTTAATTCCTTGCTTTATCACCCAGCCCCTGGGTGACCCTGCAAGTGTGGGTCTCTGGGCCTCTGTTTCCATCTGTCCCATGGGGATCCTAGCCCTTCCCCACCCCACAGAGATGCGTGGGGAGACTGTGAGGCACGCAGATATGGCCCATCGAGAGATGGAACCACTGTGGCCTGCTCATCTGTTAATCGTCTCGTGTCTCTGGAGTGAGAGTCTCTGTGGGGCGAGTGGGGGGTGAGCTGTGTTGAGCCCTGGTGGCTCTAGGATGCTCCAGAGGGTGAATTACCCAGCGAAGTGAGAGGGTCCCAAATGTCTACACCGCAGTTACACAGCCCCGCAAGCCCGGGCCAGCCGCTGGTGTCTCATGGCAGTGTACGCAGACCCTTAGAGCAGCAGCCCTGGGGGTTGCTCTAATTTGTAGCCGGCCAAGCTGAGCTGCAGCACAGCCCAAAATATGTGTGGGCGTGACACTCTAGCCCCGCCCCCTCCTTCCCCTGGCTCCACCCCTAGTACACAACCATGGGAGTGTCGGAGGGCAAGTGTTAGTGTGTGATCAGAGAGCACCCGAAATGGGGAAGGGACTGCTTTGTGTCACCCCTGCCTCTGACAACTATGAGAGCCACATGGTCCAGCCACTCCCCCCAGGCCGGGGGCGGAGGAGTTGGCTGCTCCCACTGTGCACCAGCCTGGAAGGCAGCATCGGAGCTGCGTGGGGCAGGGCTGGGGAGCTGGCCTTTCACACTCTTCATGGAGCATTATGGGGCTGCGGTGGAGGGGAGTCACTGACCCCCCCAGCCCCATTGTTGCTGGGGACGTAGCAGGGCAGGAGTGGTGAGTGTCCTGCATCCCTCCCTAGGACAGGCCTCTGGGGCCAGACGCTCCTGCAGCTGATCCCAGCTCTGCCCAGGTGGCTTCTCGAAAGCAGGGACAGTAACTGGCCCCAGCCCCTCTCCGGGGGCTGCGGGGAGGGTTCATTGGCTAACACCTGTGTGGTGCTTGGAGAGCCTCAAGCATTGCATTGCTCATTTCCTGCACTTGGCTGCTGGGCAGTTGTTAAACAGCTGCCACGTCCCACCCCAGCGGTGGCTGCATATCAGTGGTGGGTGAAGTGCTCCTGGCACAGTTTGTGCAATACCATTGGAGCCTGTGGGGTGGAAGGGCAGAGGGAAGGGAGCTTGGCACCTGTATGGGCATCTTCATACGTCCTGTGATGCAGAGAGGGAGGGCAGAGCAATGGGACAGGTGCCAGGGGCTGCTACATGAGAAGGGGGCGACCTGTGTCCATTGCCATCTCAAGAGCTGGCTCTCTCCTCGCTGCAGGTCTTCTCCAACCGCTGCCCGTTTCTGATGGGCCCCATCGAGTGCCTGAAGGACTTTGTCACCCCAGACACAGACATAAAGGTGGGGGCGACCCTCGTGCTTCTCTCTGCTGTGGGTGGGCTCTGCGGCTAGGCAGGCAGGTCAGAGAACAGGGTGGGCTGCTGGGCGGGCAGCCTCCCGCCGGTCTCCACACCAGGGCCCTGGGGCAACTGGCCAGGGCGGCCCTCCTCCTGCCCTGAGGGAACCCAGGCCTCGTATGGTGCAGAAACCCAGGGTAAGAAATGATAATCTTGTGTCCGGGGCCCTGGCGGGATCGTTGACCTCCAGCCCTGGGTGGGAGTGGAGTCTCCTCTGGAGAGCAGGTGCCCAGGCAGGTGCCCAGGTCAGCTGGGGGCCTCTCTCGGGCTAGGCAGACCTGCACCGAGCGCTGCCGAGGCGTGAGGCGTATTGTGCTCAGCCCTGCGCCGTGCCCCCAGCCCGGCCAGCACCGTTGCTCTGGACAGGGACGCTGCACTGCCAGGGTGGCAGGGTCTGGGGATGCTCTGTCATGTGGAGAGGTCGAAACACACGCTGTGTCCTTGGGGTTGGAGCACATTGTGGGACTTGATGAACTTAACCCTGTAAGCCAGAGTTTGCCCTGGGCTCAGCACGGGCAGCTCCTAGTTGGGCAGAGCTGGGAGGTGCAGATACAGTTGGCCCTGACAGGTCCATACTGCTCTTGCGCTGGTCCCTGGGGGCGTGACATGATGTACGAGCATGGTGGGCTCCTGCTGGCTTTGGGGGACGGGAACGTTCTGGCATGGCGGATCCCTCCCAAGGCGGTGGCTCACAGGGTTGTGTTTAGTGGCTGCCAGTTCAAATTGTGCTTTCCTGGCTGGGCCCCCTTTTCAGCCTAAAGGAGCTGCTGTTGTGGGGTCCTCAGGGACACCAAGGGGACATGCCTATTAGATGGGACCCATCCTTTGAACTGATATTTGAAAGGTCGGCCTGAGGGTAGTGGCAGAGCAGAGCAGGTGTGTGTTAATGACGCAGGGTGGGAATGCAGAGCAGAGCAGCACGTGTGTTACTGACACAAAGTGTGAATGCGGAGCAGAGTGTTCGTTAATGATGCAGAGTGTTAATGCAGAGCAGAGCAGGTGTGTGTTAATGATGCAGGGTGTGAATGCAGAGCAGAGCAGGTGTGTAATGATGCAGGGTGTGAATGCAGAGCAGGTGTGTGTTGATGCAGCATGTGAATGCAGAGCAGAGCAGGTGTGTGTTGATGCAGGGTGTGAATGCAGGCAGGGTTTGTGTTAATGACACAGGGTGTGAATGCAGAGCAGAGCAGGTGTGTGTTGATGCAGCGTGTGAATGCAGGCAGGGTTTGTGTTAATGATGCAGGGTGGGAATGCAGAGCAGAGCAGGGTGTTTGTTAATGATGCAGGGTGTAAATGCAGAGCTGGGCAGGATGTGTGTGTTAATGACACGGTGTGAAATCCGAGCTGGGCAGGGTGTGTGTGTTGATGCAGGGTGTGAATGCAGAACTCGGCAGGGTGTGAACGACGCAGGGTGTGAATGCAGAGCTGGGCAGGGTTGGTGTGTTAATGATGCAGGGTGTGAATGCAGAGGTGCAGTGGGGTATTTACTGTACAGCAGTCCATAGACAGTCAAGTAGTGGTGTGTGGTGGCCAGGCATTGGGCTGGCTGGGTATGAACATGCCCACGCTGCCAGAGAAGTACACTCCAGTACTTGCCCATATTTCAGAACCATGGACAGAGGGCTGGGAACCCCACTCCAGCTCCATTTAGCAAGATGGGTTTCACAGCACCGAGAGGAGGACATTGGATCTGGCCATGTGGCACACTGGCCCGTGCCACACCCCCTGCGGGGGTGACTGTCACCCTGGCTGGATTCAGGCAGATCACACAGGGGCTCCAGCCACCGGATCTTGTGATGGCAGCACACATCTGCCATCTGCAGGCTGAGCTAATCTGTCATGCTGAGGCCTGTCAGATGTGGAGGTGCTCAGCAGGGCTGGGAATGAGTCACTCCAGGCCTGGATGCCATTTGCACCTGGCAGATGGACCATGGGGCTAGACTCATGCAGCTGGAGCCAGTGATGATCAGTGAGAGATGGAGGGGAGCCAAGAACCATAGAGAGCATAGGGAAGAGCTGCCTGGAGCTGCTGGTTGGGTCCTGTCCTCCATGCCCCCATTGACCCCAGTGTCCTTGTGCAGGCAGGACTGGGCTGGCCCAATGCTTCGAGAGCTGGGGTTGTGGCACTGTCATGGGGGATGAGCATGCAGGAGCAGTGGGGAAGGTGCAGGTGGGATTGGCAGCTCTGTCCCCAGCATGCCCGGGGCTGCTGTATCCATCCCTCATCCCCTCAGCCAGAGCCAGGCCCTCCGCTGTTCCCTAGGGGGACGGGCTGCACCCTCAGAGCATGGAGAATCTGCGAGGAAGGAACTGGCTGCTGCAGTAGAACTAGTGTGGTGTTAGCAGCCACCTGGCTAGAAAGAGCAGGGAGGCCCAGATGGTGCCTCTAGCAGCCAGAGGGCCCAGCCCGGACTGAGGGGCCTGGAGAGGGAAATGCACACTACATGCAAACGCCCGCTCGGCTGGGGTCCAAGCAGTGGTGAGGAGCATACAGGGAGCATTGCTGGGAGCAAGACACAGGTGTGCAGGGCTGGGAGACACAGCCATGTGTCCTGATCCACGTGCAAGAGGATGGACGCCACCGGCGCAGATCCCCAGGAGTTTGGCCAACACAGGCAGGAGGGATGGGTGCATCTAGGTGCTGTCCCGTTTTACTGCTTCTGCTTCCCAGGGCCATTGATGGGGACTAGCCGGGGGACAAGCCTGAGAAACACCCAGGGAGGGCTGGGTCTCTGGGCAGTGTGGTGTTATCTGCAGAGAAGAGCCCCAAGCAGAGCTGGGAGAATATCAGTACCTGGGTAATTGGGTCAGGGTGGTCATACCCTGCATGAGCCCCAGGGGGCAGTAGCAGACAGCACATTAGACCTCTGGCTAGGTGCTGCCTTGTGCTATGGCAGGTTTAAAGACAGGGACATCTGGGGCTGCATTTGCTGAGGGGGAGCTCCTCTCTGTACAGCTAGGATGGGCACCGTGTTACAGGTGGGAGCGTGTTCAGAGACGGTGGGATGGGTCCGGCAAGTTGCCATGCTGGCCCCTTTGGGCTCACCTGGGGTATTCGGGCAGGTCGGAACTGTGCAGTGGCGCTGTGGGGCCAGATCTTCAAACAACGTCAAGCTGGAAACGGGAGGGAACTGGGTTATTCTGTTCCATGATCTCCAGGGAGATGCTGGGCCAGGGATGTTCTGATTCTCCATTTCGGAGCCATGGATGTGTAACTAGGTCGATATTTAGTCTGGGTTTTGGCCCTGGGATGGGTGTTGATTTCAGCAACATCACCAATATTCCCTTGTGCACCCATGGGTCCTCTCCTGTTGTGTTGCTTCTGTGTTCAACCCCAGAGGTGGCTGCTTTAGAGTGGTGGAGAAAGCGATCTTGTATTTGCCCACCCAGTGAAGCCAGTGAGTGGGGAAGGGTGAGAGGGATGTAAGCAGGGTGATTTTTCATTGCCGAGTTAATGGCTTTATTATCAGCAGTGCAGCACGGATAAGGAGTGAGGGCAACTCGTTTTGCACCGGTAGTGAGGGAGCGAATGCCTCCAGAGCCACAAAGCAATTACAGGGAAGCAGGACCGGAGGTTGGTTCCTGGCAGAATGGAGGGGTGAGGAGAATGGTAATGGGGTTACTCACCTTCAGCAGGCGTGGAAGGACAGTAATCAAACACCCAGCGCTGCCCAATGGGCCTTATCAGATTGTGGGGCGATAACACGGCTGGGGCTGAGGCTGAGAGCCAGATGCTGAGGTCAGGAAAACCCACCCCTCCCAGGCATGACTTGGGGCTTGACACAGGGGCAAAGGAAGCCCAGCTGCTGAGGGGTCTGTGTCATGCTGGAATTTGCAGCTGGCTCAGCTGTCAGGCAGGGGCTGTGTTGGAGCACACAGGGGGGATCAGCTCTCTGGTGTACGCGCTGGGACCTGCGGAGCTGCCAGCTGAGGATGACCTGCTCTCAGTGGCAGAGTACAGAGAAGCCTGGGCTTCGGGACCCAGGTACTTGGGGACACGAATGAGCCCACAGGGAGGGGCTCCCTTGTTATCCCCATGTTACAGTGGGGGAAGTTGCAGTGCAGAGGGAGGGGAAGTGACTTGCCCAAGGTCACCAGTCGGTCCATGGCAGAGCCAGGAATGGAACCCAGGAGTCCTGCCTCCCTCCTCCTGGCACAAGCGCTAGGCCCCAGATTCCTGTACGTGCAGCTGAAAGGGAGGAGCAAATGGGTGCAAGCTCATTATCTTGCTCTATACAATGAGCTTGGCTCCTGAGACATGAAGGGAGCTGTCCGTCCGTCCGTGTGTGTGTGTGTGTCATGGCTGTCCATCTGTCTCTCTCAGTGTCAGGTCGGTCTGTCTCTCTCTGGGCTGCCTGCATCTCTCCCCTTACCTGTCTAAAGAAGCCCATCTGAGCGATGTGAGTTCAGGGCCCTGTCCTGGGCAGCCTGGAGCCCTCCCCCCGCTTCTACCCAGGGAGCTGCACAGTGAGTGCAGCCCATCCAGTCCCACTGAGGATTAGGGCTTGCTCATAGCCAGCCGGGAGCCTGAGATCCCAGCCAGGAGGCAAGGTAGTGGGCACAGGCCACCACCATGGACACTAGAAGCTGGACTGAGACCTCAGGGCCCAGTCCCCCTGGCAGTAACAGCTGTGGGGTCACTGGGAGTCACTCGTGTCCCACCAGCTCTGGATCCTACCATGGCTGCACCGCTCCATCCCATCCCACTGCCAGCCTTGCTCCCCACACTGCCCTGGATTTACCTGCCACACTCTGGTACCAGACTCCTGGCAGGTCTCTCGGATCCATGTGCAGATGGAGAAACAGCCAGCTCCCAGGAGCAGCCTGTGTGGCTACCTCTGACAGAGAGGGAGGTGGGGCTGGACCTAGGGCCAGATCATGCTAGGCTCTCCCCTTATTACTGGGAAGGGGCTCTTCGGGTCACACTGGTCCATGGACAAATCTGGGGCAGCCTAGTGCCCAGTTGCATTGCTGCACGGAGGGACGGAATGCAGCTCTCCCGGCCAGTGTCAGCAAAATGCCATTTCCCTAGTGTAGCCGGGCCCCTCTGTCTGGGACAGCCGCTGGCTTGTGGGCTGCACTGATTGGGGTGAGCCTTCACTCTCTCGGTGCCATTCACAGCCCTCTCCAGTGTCTCTGGCGTGTCCTACCCAGTGACAGCCTGTCAGCAACTGCCATGAGGGTGACACAGCAGGTTGCTGGATGCCTTAGAGTCGAGCCGTTTACCGGAAGGGGGCCTGCAAGGAAGAGTGGGGCAGCCAGCACCGGCAGTGCCTTGGCTGTCACTTCTGGGGGGCATTTCCTCTCTGCCCCCTCTTTTTGGATCCCGGCCCAGACTCCTCGCGAGGCAGGTGGGTTCCCACTTCCACTTATTGCCCTGCCATTCGCGCTGCTTCCCCAGACAGCTGGGATTCAGAGGCTCGAGGACCTGGTGGACTGGAGACAACTGACGGCTCCCGCTCTGGCACACTCCCATACGTCACGGGAGCTTGGAGAGGTTCCGTCAGCCGGCAACTGTGGTAGCTGTGATGGGTCCTGAATGGCCTAGTGCTGGGAGCCAGTGCTGGGTGGTGTCACGCCTTGCAGAGCAGACCCGAGTCCCCCTGTGCATCTCAGTCTGAGGACAGCTGCCCCTCTGACTGAGCTGTCATAGTGGATCAGGGGCTGCACCCTTGTGGGGTTAGCCTGGCTGGGCTAAGTACCTTGGCGGGGCGGGGCAGGGGGGTCACCCCTCCTAGATCAGGGCTGGATCAGCATCCCCTCCCCCTGGGGGGCATGTCAATTGCTCCTCTCCACCGTTTATCACGCTCATTGCAAATAGAGGGCAGCCATCCTCCAGCTATTGATTTCCAGAGTCCTCAGTGGGTGAGACTCACCAGCCCTCCGTGGCCCTAGATCCCTGAGTTCTTGGTGAGGCCTCTGGGATGGGCTGGACCCTGGTTCCTTCCCACAGCGAGGACAGAGTACATGGGGTATCAGTGGGATCCTTTAAGGACTAGAATCCTCTCCCTCCCAGCCACATGTGGCCAGAGGGCTGCACTCTGCCTGCGCTGGGGTCACCTTTAATGCCCAACATTAGTTCTAATTAGGGAGGCCACCTGTCCTGTTTTTTGAGGGATGTCTCTTATTTGGTGTGTAATGTCCCATTACCCTGGTCTAATTAACGCTGCTAAGAAGTGTTTGTCCAGATGCAGAGTGTTCCAAAAGATGGGTCCTACCATGGGCACAGAGCTGGGGTCTGGGGTGATGAACACAGAACCCTAACATTAGTTCTGCCCATTTAGTTCCCATCCACGCGACCTTTGTGACCTTGAGACGTAGATGGTCACTAGTCCCATTCATCGTTCGTGTCGGCATGGGTGCTCGCTCCCCACGCGCTGCTTTTCCTTTAAGGTGTAATAGACCACGATCCACCATGTAGGATTTGAGAGAACAGGGTCCCTACTCTAAAATGGAGCTGAAATCCTCAAGACAGACCCTCGTTATCTAGGAAATCCTACAGGCTCTGAAGAGTCCTTTCAGTGAGCACACAATGAAATCCCAATAGACCTGACCATGTTCTCTGGGGCTTTTCGTTAGGAGCTCATAGACCATATTACCCTCTCCAGGACTCCTCCATGGGCGCTCACAGCTCATAGAACCCGAACACGTTCTCCGGGGCTCTTCCATAGGATCTCACAGCGCATAGAACCCGATCAGGTTCTCCGGAGCCGTTCCATAGGCACTCACAGCTCATAGAAACCAACCACGTTCTCCAGGGCTCTTCCATAGGATCTCACAGCTCATAGAACCCGAACACGTTCTCCGGGGCTCTTCCATAGGATCTCACAGCGCATAGAACCCGATCAGGTTCTCCGGAGCCGTTCCATAGGCACTCACAGCTCATAGAAACCAACCACGTTCTCCAGGGCTCTTCCATAGGATCTCACAGCTCATAGAACCCGAACACGTTCTCCGGGGCTCTTCCATAGGATCTCACAGCGCATAGAACCCGATCAGGTTCTCCGGAGCCGTTCCATAGGCACTCACAGCTCATAGAAACCAACCACGTTCTCCAGGGCTCTTCCATAGGATCTCACAGCCCATAGAACCCGACCACGTTCTCTGGGTCTCTTCGGTAGGAGCTCACAGCCAGCAATTAGCTGTTCAGATTCCAGGCACGCTCTCTTTCCTGGATGCTTAACTGCGCTTTCCTCTTTGTTAGTTTCTGTTTTTAACCTGTCAAGGGATTTGTCTGGGGATTGTGTTGCAGTGAAATGACCATTTCCTAGGGGATGGAGGAGGGTGGCTGTGTGGTTAAGGCTTTGGACTAAGATTTGGGAGAGCTGCGTCCAATTCCCAGTTTAGCCACATAGTCGGTAGATGACTTTATGCAAGGCACTTAATTCAGCCTGTGCCTCTGTATAGAACAGGGCTAGGAGTTCCCTCGTCATGGGGGAGAGGGGAGGTGAGGAGAGGTTGTGAAGCAGGTGCTCGGTATGAGGATGATGAGCTGGATAATTGCCTAGGTAGAGCTGACGTTGGGATGTTCTGGTGCTGCAGGTAACTCGCGTGTTGCATAGACAGAAGTAGCTTCAGGCATCTCCCTGCCAGCTGTCGCCTCACACAAGGTGAGAAGGCTCATGCTGTCAGACAGAGCTGCCAGAGGCGAGGTTCGGATTATGCCATTCACCCTCTCCCCATGTATGACCAGTGTTTCCTGTCTCATCTCACGTCTTGCTGCAGCATTGCCAAGCTGTGACCTTCCTTCTCTGCCCACCTGGCCCGAACTCTCGCCTAATGCCGCAGCTACCACATGACCCTTCTGGCCTGGATGCCTGCAGTTCCCCTGCGCTCCCCTGTCCATTTGGAATGCTGCTGCTAAGGTCATCTGCTTGGGTCATCGCCCCGGCCCCAGCACCCCTCCCTTGGCCACCCCTCTTCCAACACAGATGTCTCTCCTCTCCCGGGCAAACCCTTCCCCCCTCCACCTTGCACAGCTTAGCCCCCGACGTCTCACCACCTACTATCATGTCACAAGGTCAGAGAGACCCCACCCTCCTTAGCCTGATTCCCCACAGTCCCCTCCATCCTCCCTCCTCATGCTGGAGAAGCTTCCTGAGTGGATCCATAAAGCCAGCAGCTCATCCTGCTTCAAATCCCTCCCCAGCGCCCCACTCTGGGATGATGCAGATAGGGAACTGAAAGCTGGTGCTCGTTAGACTGCTGGAGAGCTGCCCTCATGTCGCTGCCTGGCCCCAGATGGAGTGCAGAGCTGGTCTGTGCTGTTGCCACGGCTAGGTCCCTCCTTAACCCACAAAGTCCTCGGGGCCGTGACTCGCATTTGTTCTGTCTGTGCAGCACCTGGCGCCCTGGTCTTGACTGAGCATCTAGGTATTGTTGTAACATAAGTGATAAATAACCATTCTCTCAGTGTGTCCACAACACTCCCCTTCCTGGAGAAGATACCAACCTGCCCCCCACCCCTGTGACTCAAGGACCACTTGATGCCAACTGGCAGTGGGGGTCATAGAGGGACAGGGTTGCCCTGAGTTCACCAAAACAAAGCCCTGTAAGGCGTCTGCTTACAGCCTGTGTCACACACATCAATCATTGTGAGACATACGTGCAGAAAATATGTGAGGAGTTCTGGATATATGCTGAAAATGATGTTCTCTAAGCATTATCGTTGAAAGCCGCTCAGTCATGCTTGGAGACAAACTCCTCCAGACGGGAGGTGGGAGACCCTATCGCCTTGGTGCATTGCGTGTGTCACACCAGAAGTCTCTTGGTGAAGTGAGTCAAATGCTAATGAAGAGCTCGCAGAGATTTCAGAAGCAAAGGAACAGGAAGAGGTAGACAGTGGGGGATGGGGGCCTGTTTTCAGGAGAAGATCAGAGTTCTGCTCTGGTATTTCTGGGCACGCAAAGAAACACTCTGGTGACAAGAAGCTGCCAGCAGGGTCGATCTGATGAAGGGGGATCCCAGCCATGCTGGTTGAAAAGGCCTGGGGGTAAACTAGGCTGCAAGAGACAGCCTGTCTTGTGGGTTAAGTTGAGGCTCTAGAAAGCGAGTTATGATTTTGTTTCATGTGTAACCCTGTGTTTCCAGTCCTCGTACCTACTATCATTGGCGTTTCTGATAATAAACTTATTCTCGTTTTCACTGTGGCTGTAGCTAAGTGCGGTGTGTTAAGCGGAGTGGTGATCCTGAGTTCAAACCACTGAGCTGGTGTGCACTGTTCCTTGGGGAGCAGAGACTTGGAGGGTTCTGTGATTGTTCTGGATCAGGGCTGAGCCCTCCAGAGGGACGCTCAGAGCACTCAGGGCTGGTGTGTGCCTATTGCTGACCTGTACACACAGAGCGAGGCCAGCGCAGGCCTGGGAGGCCAGGCTTGTGCTGTCAGAGGCTGGTGGAGTCACGGAGCTGATCCACAGCAGGCACAGACAAGGCTCTCACGCTAAGAGCAAGTGGTAGCGAAGGGCCTGGGTACTGCTGGGGAGCGTCACAGTGACATAGTTGGCTGGATCTATACTCAGTTTCCTGGTTAGCGAAGGGTCACGCTCCGGGCACTTATATACAGTTAACGTAGATACCCGGAGATTCACAGGTAAAGAAAAGGTTGTGGTTTGTTGTTCTTGGTGTGGTTCTTTTGAGTAAGGGACTGGAGCAGCAGGAAAGGCAAGGTCATGCTTGATATACCAGGAAGCAGCGAGAAGTCGCTCACTCCCAGACACAGCACAGACACACCTGTACAGGGCACAGGCTCCCAGAGCTACTCTTCCCGGAGACCTGGCCAGCTCCCACGGGCTGCTCTCTGCAACCCCGCACTCCCCAGGCCCTCCAGCTAGGACTAAGGCAAGTCTCTCTGTACAGCACAACCTGCCTGCTCCTTTGAGTCTCTCCCTGAGCCGAACCCTTTATATGGACCAGGTCTCTGCTAGGAGGGAGCTAATCAGTCTAGGTGGTGGCTGGGCCCTGTCTGCTCTTAAAGAGCCTGTCAGCCTATAACAGGGCCTAGGGCTTTGACCCTCTCAGCCTGTCTCTAGGGGATGTTGTGAGGGTGCACCTTGCTCTTAGGGCTTTTCAAGGTTCCTTCCCCACTCTGAACTCTAGGGTACAGATGTGGGGACCTGCATGAAAGACCCCCTAAGCTTATTTCTACCAGCTTAGGTTAAAACTTCCCTAAGGCACAAAGTCTTTGCCCTTGGATTAGGTAAAACGCCGCCACCACCAAGTGTTTTAGACAAAGAACAGGGAAAGGACCACTTGGAGTTCCTATTTCCTCAAAATATCCCCCCAAGCCCTTACACCCCCTTTCCTGGGGAGGCTTGAGAATAAACAAGATGAGCACAAACCCCTTGGATTTTTAAGACCCAAAAAACCCAATCAGATTCTTAAAAATCAGAACTTTATTAGAGGAACAAAAAAAAAAAAAAGATAAGAGAACAACTCTGTAAAATCAGAATGGAAGATAATCTTACAGGCAGTCAGATTCAAAACGTAGAGAATCCCTCTAGGAAAAACCTTAAGTTACAAAAAGACACAAAAACAGGAATACACATTTCCTCCAGCACAGCTAATTTACAAGCCAAAATAAAGAAAACTTAAAGCATTTTCTAGCCAGATTACTTACTAACTTTACAGGAGTTGAGGGGCTTGCATCCTTGATCTGTCCCTGGCAAAGGCATCACACAGACAGACAAAAACCTTTTTCCCCACCTCCAGATTTGAAAGTATCTTGTCCCCTCATTGGTAATTTTGGGTCAGGTGCCAGCGAGGTTACCTTAGCTTCTTAACCCTTTACAGGTGAAAGGATTTTGCGTCTGGCCAGGAGGGATTTTATAGCACTGTATACAGAAAGGTGGTTACTCTTCCCTTTATATTTATGACAGGGCTCCTTGTCCCTCACTAATCCCTGATCGTTGTACGGATATTGATCTCAAAGGCCTGAAGAGCGAAAGGGGTTTTAAACCCCATCACTGTCCAGTGTTAAACAGCACGATATAGCTTCAGCGGGCGTTGGGCATACCCAGGAGCATGCGTTCACATTGGAAGCTTATTGATTAAACACACGAAAGAACAAGAAATCAAAGCCAGCATTTCCACAGTCTCTCTCCTTCTGGAGTCAAAATACCAGTCTCTTATTTTCAGAACAATCTTTCCTCAATGAAAAGGAAAAGGTTAATTTTACTCTCAGGCCTGATGTGAGGGGAAATCTTGTGGCCTGTTCTAACAGACAGAGCCAAGGTGGAGGAGTGTTAGCCAACGGCCAAGGATGTTTGGTGAGGTGCCAGCTATGCCCGTTTATACCATCCGTGACTTTAACCGCTAGGACGCACTGTCCCTTCGCGGCGGGCAGCCCGGGCTAGGCTGACAGATGCCCCAAGGTCCTAACCACCCGTGACTTTAACTGCTAGAGCTCAGAGCTCCTTCGCAGCGGGCAGTCAATACTGACTGACAGGTGCCCCAATGGCAGCACTAAGAGCCTCTCCACACCCGTGACTTTAACTGCTAGAGCTCAGAGCTCCTTCGCAGCGGGCAGCCAGGATTGACTGACAGGTACCCCAAGAGTTTGCCCTGTGGAGGCGGCACAACTCAACGCTAGGCTCTTAGTACTCTCACCTAATGGCCAGGCTTTAGAGCCAAAACGGCTGAGGTTCTTTAATTGTGTTGGCTGCTTTACAGTAAACCAGAGAAAACAAGTCAGGCTTATGCACAAATGGTTACCAAAATTTATTAAGCTAGATTCTAATCATGTGGTTACAAAATTGTTAGTGCCTACTTATTTAAATGTAGAGATGTTACACACACAAACAAGTTACAAAACTGAAGCCACAATCCCAAAGAAAGAAAACAAAGTATAGAGCTCTATTTCAAAATATGTGTACACTAAAGATAGGAGATCAGGTGTGGGTGCTTCTTACCCTCCTTGCATCTCTCGATTCCAGCGGTGCCAAGCCAGGATCGGTCACTCAATTCCGCGGAAAGACGAATAAGGGACAAGGCTTAGGGACCCTCTTAGCTGCAGAAGCCTTGGGAGGCTGTCACTTATCTGACCAGCAGATAGATAGTGAAAAGCACTCAAAAATCATGGTGCTGTAGGTCCCCTACTTATACCTCTGTACTCCTTTATTCTCTTTCTCCTTTCTTATGCCAAATTGAGGCTGGTCTGTCTGGGTGACGCCAGCTTTCGCAAGAGTAGTTTACACTTGCAAGGGAGAGAAACAATAAGTGTCGACTACTGGACATTTCTTTTATCAGGGTAAATATTTTCCCACCTAGGATGTTGGTGTGTGTGCATCAAGCTATTTAGTAGGGGCTAAGAGCCATGTCTGTCACAGGGCCTCTGCCTGCTGTGAGCTTAATCGTTGTATCTGCTCCCAGAGGCACATTGTAGCAGCACACCTGTGCTTTCACAGCTTCAAAGGCTGTGCTGGAATATATGTTAAGTGCCCTGTTCCGGCTTCCTCCTGTGTTTCCAGCAATGCTGGTCTGAGGGGGGGGGCTGGCTGTCTGGCTACAAGGAGAGACGGGATAGAAAAGATGGATGAAATACAGCTTTTGCTGATGTTTTTGGAACACTGGACTGCTGGTTAGTTACAAGTAGGTAGCTTGGCTGGCAAATCAACCATGACACCTACTGCTTGGAGCCTGGTTAGTTACAGTATGGTCAGGGCTGTCATTGGGTTGGATCCTTTCTGCTTAGGCAAGGCAAGTTTGGATGAAAAGCAGAAAATAACCCGGGAAGGGAATACAATATAGGATCTTACGTGCCTTTGGGGTGCTAGTAATTAGCTATCCCCACTGGTGGGCTGAGGGCTGGATGCCAGGATAAGGGGATGACTTTCAGCACTCACAGGTAGAGACAAAGTTCCCCAAACAGGAGCAAGGCCAGCCGGCCTTCCCCCCAGGAAGAGGCTTAGCTGAGTTGCAGAGCTGCAGGCAGGGGAGGCGCTGGGGGAAGATTATTCTTTTTTTTTCAAAGTTGTCTTTTAAGAGCCCCAAAAAGGAGTACAAGTGGGTGACATGTTTTAGCCTCATTATTTTGTCCACTAGTGAAATCCATTTCTGTAAGGCCATGCTTGGCATGGCTAACTTTGTTCCCACATTTGCTTGTTCACCAAGTCTGATCTCCCCACCGTCCTTGATTTACACCGAGCGGTGGTTTGTTTGTGTTCTGCACCTTTTGCAACATTCATCGTTATAAACACCTGGACCTATTTGCCGTGGTTACTGTAACATCTTATGAACTAATTGAGCTTCGGGTAACTTTGCAGATCCAGTCATCGCAGCGCCCCGCAGAGAGTCAAGCAGTCAAACAGCCCCAGCAGAGCTGGTCCATTACAAAGCCATCAGCTGGAGCTGCCCAGCAGCCAACCCACGGCTCACCCTCCAGACTGGAGGGAAGGAATGGGAACACTGCTAGTGGCAGGAGCTGGCAAAGTGCCAAGGAAGTGCTCCGAGACCGTGCTGGGGGGAGTGTGGCAGCCACAGGGCAAGCAGTCAGCATCTTTAGACCTAGTGCTGAGAGAGAGCCAGTGCTGAGCAGATCCCCGGGTTGTGCCCCGCTGCCTTGGTCAGCCCTGCCTACCCACAGAGAGCTCGGAGTGCTGACCAGCCAGGAGCTGCCCAGAGCACGGCTGCAGCCAGGGCAGAGTCCTGTGTGCCAATGGCCTGGGCAGGAGACCCCCTCAGTGCAAAGGATGCTGTAGAAGACATTAGAAGAGAGGGGAACTGCTTGGAAAGAGGAATACAAGAGGCATGGTTCTGGAGTAGAAAATCATGCATGCGCTGGGGAAGGGAGACCAGATGCTTCTATTCACCCTTCTCATCAACACCAGAATGAGGTGGCACTGGACAAAACTGACACACGTTTAAACTGAGCCAGACAATAGTCTTATATGTATTGCACATTTAGCCTGTGGAACTCCCTGCCACAGGATGTCAATGAGCCCAAGAACTCAGCAGGGTTCCAGCAAGGAGCACATATTTGTACGGATAGTGAGAACAGGCCATGTAGGTGTGCAAGGGCTATAAGCCTCCCTGCATAAAACAACCACTAACAGGGTCTTGAAGGCATTGTCCCGTGACAGAGGTGGGCAAACTACGGCCCTCGAGCTCCCACCCGGGAGTGGGGTCTGGGGCTTGCCCTGGTCCAGCACTCCAGCCAGGGAGCAGGGTCAGGGGCTAATCCTGAGCTCCTAATGTCACCGTCTTTCCAGCCCCAAATCCCCTCTCTAGAGTTACAGAGCTTGGTGGCTGTTGGAGCAGCCAGTGCCCAGCCTGGATCCCCGCTTGGGGCTGTGGATTCGATCACTCTGCTCCCCAGCCACAATCCCAAGAGCTTGGAGCTGCCCGTAGAGGGTGTTCAGGGCCCTGTTGGGTCAGAGTGCCGGGGGTGGGGGACAGCGCCATCCAGCAGCACACACAACTTGGGCTTAAGATGCTCTGTGCTAAGGCTCTTATCTCCCAGCCGCAGCCCTTACCCTTCTGAGGAGTAAAGAGTTCTCTCTGGGGCTTGAGGGCCAGCTAATTGTGACACTTGGGGGTTACCTGACGTGTCCGAGGGGCATCACTAACTTGCTCTCAGCCTGTCTGCTACCACAAGCAGAAATGAGTGCCCTGTCCCTTGTCCTCCAGACACCCGTAGCATACACTGATCTACTACCTCTGTGGAAACAGGGCCCAGGGCACGGGTCTCACCTCAGTTCAATACTCTCTGTAGCACAAGGCACTTAGACAGGGGTCTAGTAAAAGCAAATAGAAGTTTATTTAACAGAGCTTGAGACAGATTCAGCTAAAAGCACGTTTAAGGATTTGGACACAAGATTACAGCTAAAAGAAAACATGGAATGCAATCCACAGCCAGTGTGTGTTAACGAGCGATGTCCTAATACGGTCTCTCTCCCCCTTGTGGCGCTCATCGAGTCCAGAGAACTGGGCTCCACCTTGCACGCCCGCTGGCAGAGTTTCCTCTCTGCAGTGGATAACACCTCGTGCCATTTTGTCTGCTCTCGTACAGTTACGGGCTCTTCCAATTGTCTCTGTCCAGAGCATTCTCCTGGGTTGGTTGGGTTTGGTTGGGGCACGGGCTCCCGGCTGGGCACAGGGCATGGCGCGGTCAGACTGGGCACGGGCTCCCGGCTGGGCAAAGGGCACGGGGCGGTCAGACCAGGCACAGGTTCCCGGCTGGGCACAGGGCATGGGGCGGTCAGGCTGGGCACAGGCTCGTGGCTGGACACAGGGCATGGCAAAGTCAGACCTGGGGCAGGCTCTTGTCTCAAGTGCCTTAGCTTTCACCCACACCTCGGGGTCTGTGCACGGCCACTGCGAAGCGTAATTCCCAGCTCGGTACATCTACATGCGCTAGCTTTCTATGAGCTCGGGCACTAAAAATAGCAGTGTAGTGATACAGGCAGTGGGATGGGGGAGCTACGCTCCTGTTTGAAACCCTAGGTCCATAATTGGGGGGCTAGCCCTTTATGGCTTGGCCTCCAGCCAGCTGCACTGGCGTAAATCATGTCTACACCAGGGGCTTGTAGTAGGAGCTAATATCAAGCTCTTCTGCCACAGTTTGGGTCCAGTAATTGCCCGCTGTGCTACTGGACACCCCAGAGAGCAGAGCTCTCAGCAGCTGGTCCCAGCGTGTTGCTTCTTTCCACTGTGCTCTGCGTGTTTCGAGGGAGACAGTCCCGACTGCTGTCCCACAGGGTTTCTGATCCCTGCCAGGCTCCATTTTCTTCAGCCTCTGGTGCTTCACACATTCCAGTGTCCACATCCCAGTGGGCTCTGGGCACCCAGCTCCTCTGCATGGAAGGGAGATGCTCCCAGGGGAATGACAGGTCTGTCTGTGGTCCCTGCTGGAGGCTGTGCCAATATGTGGCACAAGTGGCTTGTTTCTCCCCAGCTCACGCAGCCCATGGCCTGCTGACCAGGCACTCACAGCAGCTGCCCTGTTTTCCCCATAAACATGCAGCTGTTTCATTACATGGAACAGAAGCAAGGGAGCCTGGGAGCTCTCCAGCCTTGCTGACACCCTCCCTTCTCCTGGTCTTTCCCCCAGGTCACCTTGAGCATCTTCGAGCTGGCCACGGCTGCCGGGATCCCATGCGACATTGACCCAGCCCTGGTGACTGCACTTTCCAGCCTGAAGACAGGTAAGAGCCAGGCTGGGAGCTGCCCTCTAGCCCAGTCTCCCAGCGCTGACACCACCCTGGGTTCTGGCTGCACTCGCTCATTCAACATGTGATTGTGAATTGTGACACATGCTTCTGTCCCAGTTTCCAGACACGTATGCTAGAGATGTTTGTGTCTGGAACAATACTCAGTTCCCACAAAGGAGAGGCTCTGGATGGGTTAGGCCCTGTCTACACTAGAAAGTGGTAGCATTTTAACTATCCCAGTCTAGTCCAAGCAGTACATCCCCACCCAGCATGAATGCAGTTATTCCAGTTTAAAGGGGCTTTATGCCAGTCCAGCTATTCCTGAATGGGATGCCATCCCCCCTAGGGCTGGTGCCAGGGTGACTATATCAGTACAATATCACCCCCCACACCTGACATGCCCAAAACAGGACACCTTTCCAGTGAGGACCAGGTCTTAGTTCGCCAAGTGCTTTGAAGATACAAGAGCTAAGGTGACCTTGAGCAAGTCACTGCCTTGCTCTGTACCTCAGTTTCCCCTCTGTAAAATGGGAATGATGATAGTGACCTTTGGGTTCTCTTCATTAAGAGCTTGTTATTAGCGGAAGCCCATTAGAAGGGGGAATTGCCTTACCCTCAAGCATCTGTCGCTGGAGGCAGAAGCCATCAGTAGCTGCCTCCGTGCAATGAGTGAAGCCAATAAAGATTTGGGCAGGGATGACAAATACACCTTCAGAACACACGCAGCATTGTCACAGGTGCCGCAGCTGATCCAGGGACGTTCCGGGAACACAGCCGGGATCCCCGCGGTTCTGCTCCCCCAACTGTCTGCATGCCGCCTACCAGCCTGGGACTTCCATGGGAGCTCTCCCTTACCCCACCACTTTGGCAGTTTTTTCCATGGTACACATGCAGCTTCAAGCAAATCTGAGCAGTGTCAGTTATGTTCAGTAAAACTCAAAGCTCCGGAGCAGCAGGGACCTGACTCCATCTATTAGATAATTTACTGGCCTGTCACAGCTGCTGGGTGATTTTATATATATATATATGTATATATATATTTGTAAGTCAAGTCGCCAAGCCGGGGAGAAGAACGGACAGTGTAAACCGAGCATATTACTGAAATCTCTGGTTGGACATCTTCTCCCTCTCTGCCTGATAGACAGCTTGTCCCCTGAGGAGGAGTACAAGTCAGCCTGTCTGCTGCTGGTCTTCGTGGCTGTATCTCTACCGCTCCTCGCCTCCGACCCCTTCTCCATTTACAGCATCGAGATGGACGGTAAGAGGCCGGGACGGGCTGCTTTCTAAACGCCAAAATCTATTCACCCGCCTCACATGCCGATAAATGGCCCAGTGGCGCCATCTGTGTCTTTGCCGTCAGTGCTCCATGACTAGATTCCCATCCTGCCCTACAGGGGGCGTCCCAGGACACCACCCTGCTTTCCTGGGTGAATGGCCCCGGGGTGGGGGCAAATGCTCAGGCTGCAGGGCAGTTTGTGGAAGTTCTTGTTACAAAACACACACTCCCAGAAAACGGGACCTTGTTTCAAGCGCTGTTCCGCACTCCAACCCCAACTTACATTAGTGGAAAGGCTGAGTGAGGTCCCGGAACTGTTTAACATAGGCCTGACTCACATTTCAAGGGAACCTGCCCCAACTGACGTGTTTAATTATTTCCATAATTAATTTGTCAAGAAAAATACAGAAACGAAAAAAGAAAAATGCCCACGTCTCCCTGCTGGGACAGGGCTGCTCGTGCACGTCACATCAGTGACAAGCAGAGGACTTCTCAGCATTAGGCCCTGATCCTGCCCCAGGAATACAGGACTGGAAGGACGCTCACATCCCAACCCCTGCTATTGCCGGCAGCCCCGTCAGATTATCCCCTTCCTAAACATCTCAAGCTCCATCTTCCAACTCAAGAGGCTTCTTGCCTATGGGGGGGCTGTTCCCAAACCTCCCTCCTCTGATGGTTAGAAACCTGCTTCTCATTTCCAGCCTCCGTTTATCCCTGGCCAGTTTATCCGCAGGGGTTCCTGTGTCAGCCTTGTCCTTTAGCTTCAATAGCTCTGCTCCATCCCTGGCATTTCCCCCCGAAGGGTTTGCAGAGAGCAGCCCCCTCCCTCTCAGCCTCACTTGCTAGGCTGACCCAGTCTCCTCTGTAAGATCAGTTCGCCATCCCCTGGCCATCTTAGCAGCCCTTCTCTGCGCCTCTGCCAGTCGGTATTCATTCATCAACAAGGCTGGCCACAGCTGCACCCGGTATTCCGGAGGCGGTCTCCCCAGTGCCGTGCCGATGGCATTAATACTTCCCTAGCTCTGCTGCCAATACCTCCTCAGGCCATAAGCGCTGGACTCACCCCAGTGACTTCAGTGGGGTTGAGATGCACATGTGTAAGTGCTCCCAGGATCGGGCCCTTAGATGCAGGGGTGGTGTCTTTGTAACGGTGCTGGGGGTGCACTGGGGGTGCTGTAGGGAGACAAGCCGAGCCTCCCTGTCCAGTCGCAGTTCAGTGAGCTGTGAGTGCCAAGCCCCCCTGTCTCCTTCTCCCTGCAGGGTACAACAACAATATCCACTGCCTGGCCAAAGCCATCATCCAGGTGTCTGCCGCACTCTTCACCATCCACAGCAAGAACATTGAGACGCACCTCAAGGAGTTTCTGCTGGTGAGCGGCTGCGGGCGGGTCTCATTCCACGCAGCGGGCTTGTGCGCCAGGTGTACTGCCCCTGAGGGCATGCTGGGAGTACTGCACCCTAGAGCGTACTGGGAGTACGGCTCCCAAGGGCATGCTGGAATACTGCCCCCAAGAGCATATTGGGAGTATTGCACTCCAGAGCGCACGGGCAGTACTGCCTGGATGGCATGCTGGGAGTACTGCCTCCAAGGGCGTGCTGTGACTACTGCTCCCAAGGCTGTACTGGGAGTACTGCGCCCTAAGGTGAACTGAACGTTTCTCCCCAGCTGAACTGGTGCTTGCAGGATGTGGGTTATGAGGTGCTCAGTGAATTCATAGCTACCTCTTGCTTGGGTGGGCCGTGCCCGAGACAGTCTGTTTATCCTCCAAATGGTCCAACCCAGGCACATGGGAATGGCCAGGGATTCAGCTACTTCAGTGTCCTGCCTGACAGCTGGTAGCTCCCCAGCTGTTAAGGCCGGAAGGGTGATCACCCAGTCTGAGCTCCTGCCTAGCACCGGCTAGAGAGCCTCATCCACAGTGACCACAGCAAATACTGCCTGGGTCCCACGAGGTGGGTCATCCTAGGCACCGCCTAGGCACCGCTTCCTAGGCACCGCCAGGTGTTTAGCAAGCGTGAAGGCAGCCAGGGGTCTGTGGGGGATGGCATCACCCCGCAGCAATCACAGCACAGGGATGTGGGAGGGGAAGGCCGGCTGGACCTGCCTGATTCATCTCCCACTGAGTTTGGATTTGGGATTCCGAGGGGCCTCCCGCTCCCAGGTGTCTGGCATTGGAGGCGGCTGGCATTGGGGGAAAGGCGACAGCCCCAGTAAGTGGCTGTCCCTGCTGCCCTGCCAGACAGTAAGCTGGCAGGGAGTGTCCAATGCAATAGGGATGGACACAACCACCTGCGTTCCAGCCAAGCCACCTCCCTGCCAGGGACTCCCACTGGCAGCAACCGAGCAAGTAGCTGACATGCTAGCTGGTTCCCTTCTCCCGCCTGGCACCCAGCAGCTCCCCATGCAAGTGATGGGGAACCCATCCCCACCGTACCTGCACATTAGGAGAGTCACTGAGCACACTAGAGCCCCCTCCCCTGCATCTCCATCTCAGGCAGCCAGTGGGAGCTGTGGGGCTGAGCTGCTCTGAAAATCTGGCCATTGCTGGCAAGAACGTGAATCTTATCAGTGAGTTCTTCTAGCTGAGATTTTAACTGAGAACAGTTCCAACCCGTCCACATGGGGTGTGCGTGTGTCTGAGGGCTCCATGGGGTCTTGTCATTAGCCAAAGGTGACTTGGGGTCAGGACTCCTGGGATCTACTCTGAGCGTTGAAGGGAGTGTGGGCCCAGGGTAGAGTAGCAGTCTGGGAGACAGGACTCTGGGCTTCTATTTTGAGGACTATTGGTTAGAGCTGGGGGCCTGGCAGTCAGGACTCCTGGGTTCTATTCCTGATCCTACTGTGGGAGCTTGGGCAAGTCCCTTCTTTTGGCCTCAGTTGTTCCCTTCTGTAAAAGGGGGGTGATACTGACCCGCCTGTGGGTGTACATTGACATGTGCAAAGTGCTTTGGGATGCTAGAGGCAGCCAGGGGCTGAAGATCAGCGAGAACTGAGGACATCAAATCGAGCTCTTATGGCCAGCCAAGGGTGAGTCCCTTCTCAGTGGCCTGCAGCCGGAGGGGTAGAGCTGCCAGGCTGCTCGGTTGGCCCCCTGTTATAGCAGGAGGTGACAGCCACATCTATAAGAATGACTTGGGGGGGTCACTGTTTGTGGGTTCCATCTCAAGGCGCCTGGGGCTGATTTTCAGAAGGTGCTGAGCATCCACTGCTCATATTGGTTTTAGCTGGTGTTTTATCTTCTCAGCACCCCTCAAAATCAGAGCTGTGGGGGGATATCCACTGCGGGGGTAACTTCAGCACAGAGGAGGTTTGTACCCTCGCTCTCACACCTGCAAAATGCCCTGCAGGCACACGGCTGGGTCCTGGCACCCCTAACCCTTGATTGGCTTCAGAGGAGCCTGGTGGGGGCTGAGCAGAGAAGGGTACAGCTGAGTGGGATGGCCGGGTTCTGGCAGGTATGTAATGGTGTTTGATGCCAGCCCAGAGCTTGGTGCTGTTCTCTCTCTCTTCAGGTTTTCTCTTATTCACAGCCCTTCAGTGGGGGCAAAAAACCACGGCTGACTGAGCTTGATACATTTCTGGCGGGGATGGGATGACGGGACTGCCCACAATGGCATGTAGCCAGTCTGTGACAGCTAGCAGCAAATATCTCCACTGGCCAGTGATGGGACACTAGATAGGGAGAGCTCTGGGTCTTGCCCACATGCTCAGGGTCTAAGATCACCCTACCTGGGGTTGGGAAGGAATTTTCCCTCAGGTCAGATTGGCAGAGTCCGTAGGGGGTTTCGTCTTCCTCTGCAGCATGGAGCACAGGTCACTTGCAGGTAAATGGCGGATTCTCTGTAACTTGAAGGCTTTACATCCTGATTTTGATTCTATGTAGTCTGAGCTCCTGCCTAGCCCAGGCCATGGCACTGCCCGGGTCTAATTCCTGGTTGAGCCGGAGCATAACAAGGACGAGGTTTATGGCCTAGTGCATGGAGCAGTCCAGTCACTCTGGCGGGGGAAGGGACTCTTCTAGGCGGTCCAAAGTGGGTGGTGGCTTCATTTAAAATCCAGGTGGATGGTTCTCAAATGAGTCCAGCTGGGCTGGCTCAGGGGGGAAACAAACAGGCTGCAGACTGAACATGGGGTAAAAGCTGGCTGGAGGCTCTGGCATAGGCTGGTGGGTAAGGCCCGGGCTAGGATTTGGGAAGAGCTGTGTTCTAATCCTGGCTCTGCTACTGACCTGACGTGTGACCTTGGACAAGTCACTTCACCTGCCTCTGTGCCCCCTCCCCTTTATCTGTTTTCTCCACTGTAAGGTCTTTAGGGCAGGGGCTGTCTCCCAGTGTTTATGTGACCAGCCCTGTCCTTTGGGTGTCTAGGCCTGCTGTACTATAACAGAAGCTAATTAACCATGCCCCAGGGGAGGATAGCAGGGAGCAGCTGCTGCTGTCAATAAACAGTGATTCCTTCCCCGGGGAGTTCTTGTTTGGGCTCTTCAGAGGCATTTAAATTCCTTCCTAGGAAAGAGAAACAAGCAAGAGCCTTTGGAGAGCAATAAGATGACATATTGGATAAGATTGCAATTTACTCCTATCTGCACAGCTCAGTCTTGGCAGGGCTTTGCGGGCCCATCTGTTAAACTGGGGGAATTTAGCGAGGGACAAGCCACTGCCTGGTTCCCAGTGCCTCCTGGTTCTTTTCTCTCCGAGTGTTTCAGACTTTCCATGCTTTTGAGCCCTTGCTCCATGCAATTCTGGAGTCCCAAGGCCAGACACCAGAGAAAATCAATCCTGTGCCATTCTCCCTGGCTCGCAGTGAGTGATGGACGGAGGAGTTGGGGGATTGGAAAAGACTTGTGCATCAGACTATTATTTTTGGCCTGTGGGAAAACAGCCAGCTAGGGAGTGAACCTGATTCATTGTTGATTAGAAACATCAGAGATTGCAAAACGAGCCAGTGCCATCCTTTCTGTGGGCAAGTTTCACCTGCAGGCACAAACCCTGCCGAGAGCTCAGGGATCAGCTGCTGGTTTGGGTCTGGCCTGGGATGATAGTAACAAAAAGCTGGCATCTCCTGATGGCCCACAATGTATAACAATTGTTAGTTCTCAGTTCACTTCCAACTGAAGAAGCATCACAGTATAACAGACTTGTAAATTGTGCATCAGTATAGCTTAGTCATTGCTGTAACATCTGTGCATCTCCCAATCTTTAATGTATCTATTCCCACACGCACCATGGGGGCAGGGCAGGGCTAGCATCCCCATCATATGGCTGGGGAATTGAGGCACAGAGAGACTCAGGATATGTCGACACTGTTATTAAATGCATGCGTGCCTGGCCTGTGTCAGCTGACTCAGGTTCGGGCTCCGGGGCTGTTGAATTGTGGTGTAGATATTAAGGCTCATGCTTGAGCACAGGCTCTGGGACCCACCCCACTTGACACCACAGTTAAACAGCCTCATAGCCCACGTCAGCTGACACAGCTGCGGGTGTTTAACTGCAAGTGTGGACATGCCTCGAGTAACAGTCGTACAGGAAGTCTGTGTCAGAACAGGGAACTGAAACTGCATTTCCCCTAGTGTTTCCCTGGTCCACCTAGAGGATAACAGACTACTACCGTTGCCAGCTAATAATACTTCAGTCTCAATCATTCTAGCTCTTGAAGTGCCTTACAAAGGAGGGCAGTATCACGGTCCCTGTTTTACCAGTGGGAATCCAAGGCAGAGAGTTTTGCCCAAGGTCACCCAGTAGGGTGGCCATATTTCCCTATGCTGAACACGGGGCACCTGATAAAATTGCTCGTATTCAAGCGAGTTCAACGGTAATCAATCAGAACTATGCCGTACAAACCTTCACATTAACATTGAATTGACTGAGCCCCTGTTAAAAAGCAATGCTGCGAACTTGGATTCTTTTTATTTAGCTTCTTATCTGTCAGGCTTTAGGGTTCACGCGGGGAGAGGTGACACCCCCTCCCATACACCTCTCTCACGTAGGGGAAGTGTCTTCCCAAGGCAACACGTGGGACGGGGGGGATGCAGGGTCACATGCGCCACCCCCCCCAGATTTCTGCCAGGGTTCACAGCAGAATGTGGCCAGCAGCAGCCTTTTGGGCGGGAGGGAAGGGATGGGAGCTGCTTCCAGGTGCGGGGTGCATGGTGTGGGCGTGTGGGTGTGTTTGTCTGCGTGATGTGGCCTGTGTCTTCGCAGAGCTCATCTCCAAACCACCCCGCCCAGTGGATGGAAGCAGCTTGTCCCTTCCTGTCCACACAGTGTTGAAAGGCAGCTAACACCTCCAGGCTGCTGCTGGCCACCAACGTAATCCAGATGCCTCCTGTCCCCTGGCTACAGCTTGGGCAGGAAGGGGTTAAGCCCTAAGGATGCTTTGTGCCCCAGGGCCCACAGAACCTGACTGCAGGGGCTTTAGCAAACCAGGCCAGAGAGGTGGCTCAGCAGAGAAGGCTGCTTAGGGGACAGAGCAGCCCCATGCTCCCTGGGGGGCGGGTGAAGAGGGTTCTAAGCCCCTGTGCTGTGCGGGGCTTTGGCACATGCAGGGCTTGGCTTCTCCTGGTCAGCGCCCTGGGCAGGAGGGTCTTGGGCTTCCCTGGGGCGCCAGCCCAGCCAGAGGCAGTGGGGGAAGGAAGGAGCCTGCTGGCCAGGCTGTTGATGAGCTGAGCACTCCGACCAAGGGCTGGTTCTTTGCACAGTGCTGGAAGTGGGACGGGCCCCGCTCGGGAGCAGGGGGGCAAAGGGGCAAAGCAGGGAGAGGACAGCGAGAGGGGGAACATGTAAAGGGCCGATGGGTGGGCAGTAGAGGTGGCACGTAACCAGCTGGTGCCTGCCCGCACTCACCAGCCATCGCAGCTCGCAGTGCGCAGCCAATCCCAGCCGGAAAAGGGACGGGGAGCAGGTCACTGCTGGCTGAGAGCCAGCACACAGCGGGGGCTGCACTGACAGACCAGCAGGGAGAGCGGCCAGCCCTGCGTGCTGCAGCTTTCTCCGGCCACCAGCCTTCCACACCCACCTCCATCGTTGGCCACTGGACCCGCCACTCACCGCTGGCGGAAAGGTGGCTGGCAAGCAGGGATCCGGCCAACAGCAGGACCCGCCAGTACTGGTGACGCGGGAGACAGAAAATACAGGATAATTTGTCCATTTTTAAGAAAAAGTCAGGAGGATTTAAATATGGGACTGTCCCTTTAAAAACAGGGTGTCTGGTAGCCTTATCACCCAGCAGGAAGCCAGGACTACAGGCCTAGTCTCCTGGGTGCTAGTGCAGTGCTGAATCCACGAGGCCAGGGGTTCCCAAACTTCATTGCACCGTGACCCCCTTCTGACAACAAAAATCACTGCACGACCCCAGGAGGGGAGACTGGAGCCTGAGCCCACCTGAGCCCTGCTTGGTTCCAAAGCCTGGTGGCCCAAAACTGAAGCCCAAGGACTTCTGCCCCAGGTGGGGGGCCTGTAACCTGAGCCCCGCCACCCAGGGATGATGCCCTTGGGCTTGGGCTTTGGCCCCAGCAAGTCCAGCAAGGCAGCCCTGGTGACCCTATTAGAACAGGGCCCTGACCTACTTTGAGGTCCTGACCCGCTGCACTAGGCTAAGGGTCTGGCAGGCCCAAGCCACCGAGTGACTGGCATGGCTCAGCTGCTGAGGGGGGCTGGTTACTCAGGCCTGCTCCTGATCTCACTTGCACTGGTGTATCTCCATTTACTGCAATGAAGCTGCTCCTAACTGACCTCGGTGTGTGTGAGATCAGATACATTGACGTATTCTCATGCGGCGGAGGGCAGACCCCAGCATCAATGTGCACGTTCTACAGGGAGGAAATCCAGGCACTTTGCAAAGCCCAGACACTGGTGGAGGAGCTGAGGCTGCTCCTTGGAGAGCCTCACAGCTGGCTGGTAGTGAGAGCATGCCAAGGGCAGGCAGCGCTGAGCTCTCAGCTGCGGGGGGCAGCCGAAAACAAACCATCTGGGCTCTGCATGCCGTTCGCTGCCCGCTGCTGCACACTCATAGGCCAGCACAGAGATCTGGAGACAGATGCAGGGCATGGGGAGGTATCCAGGCATCTGCAGAGATAAATAACGCTGAGGACAGGTGCCAAGCCCGGGTTGCCCTTCACGAATCACAGAGCCTGTTAGATCATCAGTGCCGTCCCCCTGGGCAGCTCACAGCCCACAACAGCTGGGAATGTTTCAGGGGTGGGGATTCCATCACACCCCATGGCTTGGGGCCAGTGGTGCCGGCGACTCACTAGGGGGTGCCGTTCTCGCCTACCCCAGCGTCCCGGCATGGAGCGAAGGCGTGCTTGCTCGCGGAGATGGGTCTGTCAGTCTGTCTGTTCAGGCCTGTTCTACACTTAAAAGTTTAGGTCGATGTATCTGTAGCGCCCAGGGGTGTGTGACCAACCCCCCCATGGAGATGCAGCCAGGTCGAGGGAAGAATGTTTCCATCAAGCCAGCTACCATCCCTAGAGGGGCTGTGAGGGGCTCCTAGCACAATGGAAAAACCCCTTCTCTTGCTGTAGGAAGTGTTGTCAATATGCCACTACAACAGCTTGGCTACAGCACTGTTGCAGTCCCGGTCCTGTAGACATGGGCTCAGACTGTAATCTCCTCTTGCTTCAGGGCAAACCCCATGCACTGGCTGAGTGGGGTCAGGAAGGTTATTCCACCATTGCTCACGAGGGGGGCCCTGCTCTGATCAGTGCCCACCACATGGCAGCACTAACCACGCAGCTCCCAGGCTGTTGGAAGGGGTTGAGCTGGGAGTGGGCCCATGCCTCTGGAAGAAGCAATTCTGACTGTGTGAGTGGCAGAGGGGGGCCAAGGAGGCCGGGCCGTGGCTTGCCCCCCAAACCACAGCTGGCTGGGATCGGGGGGATGTTGTATCCTGCACATGGACTGGCGAGGCGGGTGGAAGTGGAGGTGTGAGTCTGGGCCCAGCTAGGATGACCAGATGTCCCGATTTTATAGGGACAGTCCCGATATTTGGGGCTTTTTCTTATATAGGCTCCTATTAACCCCCCACCCCATCCCCATTTTTCACACTTGCTGTCTGGTCACCCTAGGCCCAGCACTAGGGAGAGCAAAGCCAGCCTTTCACCTGGGTGTGTGTCAACATCCCCCGAGTTTGGGAGCCTCTGGCTGCCCCTCTCTTTGGGCCCTGCATGGGGAGCTGACCCGGTTCTGAGATTCAGCTAATGGGATTGGACAGGTGGGGAGGGACTGTCAAAAGTGCTGAACACCCAGCAGCTCCCCCTGACAGCAATGGAGAATTCCCCTCCCCCTGCTGGCAAACAGTGGAGAATCCCCCTCCCCCGCACTGAGAACAATGGAAAATCCACTTCCCTGCATAGAGAACAATGGAAAATCTCCTCCCTCATTTAGAACAATGGAGAATTCCCCTCCCCCTGCTGCGAATAATGGAGAATTGCCCTCCCCCCTCACTGAGAACAATGGAAAATCCCTCTCCCCCTGCTGTGAACAATGGAGAGCCCCCTCCCCTCACTGCAAACAATGATGAGTCCTCCTCCCCCCCCCCGCCGCAAACAACGGAGAATCCCCCTCCTCTGCTGAGAACGAATCCCCCAAGTAGGAACAATGGAGAACCCCCTCTCATCCCGAACAATGGGAGCTAAGCCCTTTTGCAGCTCTGGCCAATGCACCGTTGGCAGCTGCCCAGGTGCCCCATGAACATTTTCACCTTGCTCCTCCGGCCCAGCTAAGGCTGGTGTCAGAGACGGTCTCCCAGCCCAGACGTCTCTTTGGTCCCGTTGATCCTGGTGAAGGCAGGTCACTGATTTGCTCTGTCACAAGCTCCCTGATGTTCCAGTTCCAAGCTCCAAAAGGTCCTGGTGCTAGCTCCCTGCCAGCTCGGAGCTTCCCCAGCTGGTCCCCAACCCAGGGGCCAGGAAAGGGGGCGGGCGAAGAGCTGTCTCCCTGTGCCCGGTGAGTCTCTACTTCAGGAACCCTTTCCCCCTCTCCAGGCTCGGTGCCGCGCTGGGGCTGGAATAGGAGCCGTCAGGGCCCCTGCTCAGGGCAGGCCTCTGCCCTGCCCCATCCCCAGGCACTGGAGAAGCCAACAGGTCTTAATCTTTGGAGCCAGTTTTCATTACTGAGATGTGTTTAGCAAAGTTCAGCCCCTCAGGTGCCCTCAGCGCCCTTCCCCACGCACCGTGGACACTCCACCCCTTCCCCGCCACACCCCAGAGGCATTGCCCTAGGCCCTAGCCCAGCCACGCTCTGCAAAGCAACAGACCCGGCCAGGGGGCTCTGTGGGTTCGCTTTCCTCATTAACTGGAGACTCTGCTGAGGCGCTGCGGGCAGAGCCCGAGTGCTCATCTCTCTCTCCCTCCTCACAGCTGGCGTCCGTGAGCCTCCTGCAGCTGGGACAAGAGACCGACAAGCTCCGATCCAAGAACCGTGAATCCATCTCCCTGCTGATGCACCTGGTGAGGCTTCTGCGCTCTGGGGACAATGGACAGATCCCCCTGGCAGACACTCGGGCTAAGAGACACCCCCACGCACTCTGGGCCTCGGTAGGATTTGGGTGGCCCAGTGCTGAGCTGCTCCCAGACTGGAGGTGAGGCTGGGCTCCCACAGAGCTTCCAGCCACGAGCTCCCGCACCTGCCTCCTCCCCTGCTCTTATTCCCAGGGCAGGGGATAAAAGCAGTCAGCAGAGCAGAGACAGGCTCCCTTCCCAGGCCTTGGGTTAGGTTTCAGGCTGTCCCCCTACAGCCTGGGCTTTCCAGCTGCCCTGGTGCTGCTGGGGGCAGAGCAGGGCGAGCTGCTTCCCGTGGTTCTCACATCCAGCCCCAGCGATGGGCCATTGCCTCCCGGGTGACTGCTCTCTCATGGCAGCCTGATCTGTCCCCTCCTGGGGACCGAGCCGCTGTCTCTGGGGTGAGATCATGGCCCCACAGATTGACAGAGCCCCTGTCTCCTTGCTCAGCCAGCCCCCTGTATAGGCAAGTGCTCTGGCACTCAGCGGGGGTCGAACCCCCAGCACCACACGCAAGCCCCTGCCACTGCACAAGGAAAGCAGCTGTAGTGCCTGGGGTCGGCGCTAGAGGGCACTGTGCCCACGCCCCTCTGTCAGTGCATTCCACAGTCACCCTGCCGGGCCCAGGTTTCCCCGAGGAGTCGGAGAGCAGGCGGTAGGCAGGCTGCGTCCAGGGCAGAGCTCATGCCTCTTGCCCCTGCACTGCCAGGGCCCGGTGTGTGCCCTCCTCACTGGTCCCTGGTGGATGGTTTTGGAACTGTGGGTACCGTTGGCCCTTACTTGGATTTACCGTCAGTGGGGCTGCTGAGCTGCTGTCAGAGGGGTCCGGGCTTCAGTCCCTGGAAGTTTAGATCAGCAGGTCCAGCCTCTTCTTCAGTGGGCCGAGATCACAGCATGCACCCAGCCTCCCCTGTCCCCCACTTCCTAGCTGCTCTCCATTGGGGAGAGACCCCTCCTTGGCTGTTTAATGCACCTGTCATTCCCCTCTAATGTGTGGGGCAGGGGGTGCAGGTGAGAGGGGGGGTCTCTAAGAAGGCAGCTGCTACCCCTGGCGCTGCCCTATTGGCACCAGATTCTGTACCCCCTTGCGCCAGGCAGTCCCAGCCCCCGTGCAGGCTGGGCAGCCAGCTATCTGTCTCCATTAGCACTGGAAGGATATTGATTTCTGCCCTGACGGGAGGAGACGGCTGTGTCTGGGGAAGGCGAGGGCTCCCCCGTCCGCTGCCCGTGATTGGTATTCGGGGAGCAGGGTGTTGGCAGCAAAGCAATTTAAATGCAAATGTTTCAATCTAGAGCTTATGAATGAGGCTGCCTGGGCTCATTGTCCCCATCTGGGGAGAGCGCTGCTGAGCCCAGCACATGGGCTCTGTGCCTAGCTCGGCTGCTGAGCCAGACCCATGGTCCTGTGACACCTAGGCGGGCAAGCACAGAGCCTGGCAGCAGGGCTGCATCGGGTGAGAGGGAAATTCCACAGCTGGGTTCGGGGATGCTGGATTCCATGGCTGTTGCAGTCCCTGTCCACTCTGAGCCCCCACCCCCACCCCCTCGGGTGCCTGGGGGGGATGGGCCGCCCCATGCAGCATTGCCTGGGGAGCAGGGACAGCAGAGTGGGCACCGGCCCTGGGCTCATCCCTGGCCAGGGCCCAGGGGTGCTGGAACGAGAGGTGCTGGGGAACCAGTACAAATTGTTCTTACACCCCTGTCCCTGGCTCCTTGGTCTTGTGAATGGAGGGTGCTGGGTCCATCTGCCCTGACCCACACGCACTAGAGACAGAAGGAAACCCACTGGACCCCCCCTCCATTCATCCAGCGCTGGCGTCGGAGGCTCCCCTCTCACCCAGCCTCTCCCTGCTGGGAAGTTTCAGGGGAGATGTTCTGCTCCCGGCTTGATGCCCCGTCCCCGTCCCCCAGCCACGGGCGATGGCTAGGTGTGCTGTGGGGGAAGGGGGGGCTGCCAGTTATGATCCCACGACCATCTCCCAGTCTGCCCACCCTGCTCCGCCAGGGCTTTCAGGAAAGGAAGGCCCCATCCAAGGAGCGGGCTAAGCCCTTTTGAAAGTGAACGCTGTGACTCTCCTGGAGACATGGCCCAGCTTTCCTCTGATGTCCAGCCGTCACAGCCCCCTCCCGGCCCCTCATTTCCCAGGGGCAGCACTGTTCTTTCTTTCTGAAGCACTTTTACTCAAGGGTCAGTGTGAATTTCTGCCACAGCTGTAGCCTTAACATCTGCAGAGCAAAGGGGAGGGCAAGACACTCAGTTATGGACACTGGCCTCCCCTGCCTAGTTGTTCCATGCAAAGGGTGCCAGGACTCCTGGGTTCTATCCCCTGCACTGCCATTGCCTTGCTCCCTGACTTCAGGAAAGTCACCGATCCCCTCTCTCGCCTGTTGCCCTGCAGGATCCCAGATTAATGAATTATCCCTTCTTCACTGCTGTAGGTCACCCCCTAGTACAGATGGGTAAACTGAGGCACAGAGCAGAGACGAGTTCCCCAGGGAGACAGGGGAGAACCCAGGTCTGCTGAGTCCCCAGGCAGTCCCTTAGCCAGCAGCCCTGCCTTTCCCCCTGCCATTCCCTGCAGCTGGTCCTTTACTCCTGACTCGCTAGGGTGCCCAGTCCCTGAGGTCTACGTGCCCAGCCACCTGGCTCTCTCTAGGGCAATTGCCGTTATTGCTGCCAACCCCGCTGCTGACCACCCCATGAAATACCCAGAGGTCTCCAGAAGGCCCATGTGGCAGCCGTGCCCGGGGTTCCCCTTCTCCGTGGGGCCATACGCTGGGACATGTGGTGGAGACAGGCCTTGATGCTGCTCTTCTGCGTGTCTCTTTCAGATCGTGGAGGAGTCGTCCTTCCTGACGGTCGACATGCTGGAGACCTGCTTCCCCTATGTGCTGCTCCGCAATGCCTACCGCGAGGTGCACAGGGCTTTCGTGCTGAGCAAACTCCCTGCCCACTGACAGCTGCAGCCTGGGCTCCCCACCTCCCTTTGCCCACCCCTTCCCTGACGCATTGCAAATGAGCGCACCTTCCAGGTCGCAGAGCGGGCTCCCATATTGCCATAGGGCTTAAGGGCTGTACGTATTTGCATGCCCATTTGTGATGCTGGCAGAGCAGGTGCCAGCTCATGCCAGAGCCCCAGGCCAATTCCCTTGTGTATCAGTGTAGATCAAAGTGATTGTTAAATGTATAAGAGTGTAGCTGGTGTTGTGTTGAAACTTCATGAAAACTAGTGGGATGTTTCTTGTATTGTTTTCACTTCTCTGTATCCCATTATAATGGAGTAGCAAACATTTATATTGTGTATTCCTCTGTAACTAAATAACCCAGCAAATGAACCATCAAACGAGAAAGAAGCCTTGTGCAATGCTAATAAAAACTTTCACAGAAAAGTGCTAATTTCAAAGCAAGTGGTCTTTGTGTGTGATGACCAGAGGTCAAAGCCTGCAAATGCTTTCCGCACTCACTGTCATCAAAGGAAAAGCCCTCGTGGGTAGTGACCCTGACAGCTTGTTTTCTGTGAGAAGCTGGAAGTCTGGATTCAAGGAAAGATCTCTCATCTCTAGACTGTTTGGACTCTGACAGGGAAGTGTAGCAGATGCAAAGCAGAGATCCCTAGAGACAACCTGGGTACCCATAAAAGACTTTTGGGAAACTGTCAGTTTATTACATCACTCCCACCATTTGGCATTACTAACTGTGAATCACCTGTGTGTGTAGTTCACCTGCTTTAACATCTCTAGAACTCTCATTTCCATTTCTTAGCTAATAAATCTTTAGTTTACTATGGAATTGGCTGCCAGTGTTGTCTTTCTTGTAAGATCTAAAGTACCAATTGATCTGGGGTAAGTGACAGCCAGTCTCTTGGGAGCAATCTAAATGTGATGTGATTTTTAGTGTAAGTAACCGTCTTATCACAAAGTCCAGTTTGTCTGGGCAGCAAGATAGGCTGGAGAGTCTGAGTGGAGGGTCTGTGATTCCATGGTAAGGCTGGTACAGCAATTCAGGAGTTCACATTTGTTACTGGCTTGGTGAAATCTAATTACAGAACATACCACCAACTTGGGGTATCTGCCCTGCTTCTGAGAGTCTGCCTGACTCGGCACTCACGGTTGTGAGCTGCTCCAGGCAGCGTGACAACATGCATCCCCTTTCCAAAAGGAGGTAGCATAGTGGAGTGGTTAGAGCCAGAGGCTGGGAGTCAGGACTCCTGGGCTCTATCCCCAGCTCTGGCAAGGGAGTGTGGTCTAGGCGGCTTGAACAGAGGAGCTGGAAGCAGGACTCCTGTGTTCTATTTGTGGCCCTGCTGTGGACTTGAGTGAGTCCCAGCCCCTCTCTGAGCCTGTTTGCCCATCTCTGTAATGGAGATGATGATACTGACCCACCCACCTGCCCCTTCCCAGCTGTTCTATCTCCCTTGCTGGAGAGATGGAAATTGCTCCTCAGCCGAACTTGCCAGCAATGAAAGTGAAGCCCCAAGGCCTGTGCAGGGAGATGGGATGGTTAGACCTCCTCTGGGATGGGCTGTGGCTTGGACCCATGGGAACTGGCTCCGGCTGGCCAGTTCTTGGCCCCATGCAGCCCCAGCCCAGGCGCAGACTCCTTCACTTCATGGCTTTGCTCCTTGCCAGGAGCTGGCCCCAGAGTCAGGGCTGCCAGGCCACAGCCATTTTAGGCGTTATTTAAAAGGAAGGATTTTGATTTATTAAAAAGTCTCCACCCTGGAATTCTCCGCCAGACTGAGGGTCAGTGAAGGGGGGAACGGGATTTCCCCCAGGGCAGTCCCACACCACACCTTTCCTCCCGGACTTACCCATCCTCCCTTGGGGGAGACAGGGTGAACTCCTCCCCATCCCCAGTGAGAGCAGAGGGGGGCACGAGGGGTCATTCATTCATAGATCTCAAGGCCAGAAGGGACCACTGTGACTGTCTGGTCTCAGCTGCTGTACAGCACAGGCCAGAGACCTGCCCCACTAGAATTCCTGTTTGAGCTGGAGATCCCTTTGTTTGCCCTCGGGCCGTGCTCAGCCCTGCGGGGCTGAGGCCGCCAGGAGGGTGCTGAAACCAGCCACAGTCGGTTCCTGGCACATTGAATCTCCACCCGGGATGGCGTCGCCTGAGCTCAGCTCCTAACGTGCTCCCTGGGAGCCCTGCTGACGTGGGACCCAATCCTTAGACCCACACGCACATGATCCATCAGCACCAGTGCCCCTGGCCCAGCCCCGCAATGACAGCCTCCGAAGCAAACCTCTCTGCCTTGCCGAAGAAGCACGGGGCCTGCTGATCCAGATCAGACCAAGCATCCAGCTAGCCCAGTCTCCTGTCTCAGACCCAGGGGTGAGAGCCCCCTGGGGGCAATTATTGAATAACCTGCCCAGCTGCCCCAGACCCTAAGCGGAGCCCCTCTCCTTGGGAGATCTCGTGGCATCACTGAGGAGGAACTACCAGGGCTGGAGCATGTTAGAGAAGCCACTTGTTTCCTTTAGGTGTCTCAATGGAGCTGAACTTGTTTGTGAGTCTGGCCCTGATGCCTGACTTCAGCTAAGTGTCCTTTATGCCCTCCACCATGACCGGACGTTCACATGATCCAACCCTACTAAGCACAAATCCTTGTGGTGGTGAGTTCCACAGGTTAATTATGGCCTATGCATCAAAGAGTTTAATGCATAGCTTTCACCTTCATTGAGCATCATCTGGCTCTTTTGCAGAAGCAGCGGAAGCGCCCTAAAGATGGGGGGAAGGGCAAAGGCACCTGAACTATGGCCCCGCCCCCCCGTGCCGCACCCCTGGGGCCCTGCTCCTTCTCTCTGAGCCACTGCCCTTGCGCTGACGCTTCCCAGGCCCTGCCCTCACCCCACCCCTTTTCCCACGGCCCTGACCTCGCTCCGCCTCTTTCCCCAAGACTCCGTGCTCACTCTGCCCCTTCTCCACCAGCCCCTGCCATCATGCTGCCTCTTCCTCCCAAGACCCCCCCCCCCCCCCCGCCTCGTTTGCTCCTCTCCAGTCCTCTCCTCAGTCATGATGGATCGGAAGGCAAAGCTCCCAAGGCCCCTGGGGGTGGAACTAGTGGCCACGGATGAGCTACATCTGGGACCCCTGAGGTTGGGAGTGTGGCCAGGGCAGAGGGAGTCTGAAGGTCCCTGAACAGGAGCTGGAAGTAAGGAGCTGGCTTCCTGGCCCCAGGACAGGCTTGCACATGATGCTGGGGTGGGATGACAGCTCCGTCCCACCACAACTTTGGAGGTTTTGATCTGATTGTGCCCCACGTTGGATGGACCCAGTGTTTTCCCCAGGAAATGAAATTAGGGGATGGTGTTGGAAAATTCGGGGGTGGGGGGTGAGGGTTGAGACTGTGAGGGCGAAGGTGGGCTGTATGGCATCATAGTAAAAACTGAAAAATGTTTCATGACCATTTTATTAGATTTAAATCATGTTTTAAAATTGTCACAAAAATTAAAGTTGGCTACTCAAGCCTCCTATGAAGCACTCCATCTACATCCATCTTGGTTTCTTGTTGTAGTTCTGCACAACTCTTTGGTGTCTTCTTGTGTGTCTGTTACTTCCAGTCCTTCATGATATGCTCAGGATCAGACAGAAGGCGACTTCTTTCAGAACACAAAATTCTATTCAATGGGGAAGAAGAACGCTCAGCTGTGGCTGTTGTGACTGGGAGTAGCAAGAGATGAATTCCTACTTCTTTCATCCCAGGAAACAGCACAAAGATCGGGTCTAGCCACTAGTGATGATAAAGAAGTTTAAGTTAAATCTTCATTCATTCATTGTATGATATTCCACTCAGTGTTCAAAAGTCTCTATTCTGTCCTGAGCGCACGGCAGCCCCATTGCTGGTAGTGCCTCACTCCACTCAGCGGTCGGTGTTTTATAAGACAGGGATCTGTAAAAGCTCCGTAGAGGTTGAGCAGAATCCAGAAATCACTATTGTAGATTTGTAAGAATCAAGTCTGTGTACTTTTTCAGCTGGCTTAACAAACTCTTCTTGTCCTCTTCAGTTAAGGAGTTAATATAAGTACCTTCATTAGTCAACTTCTGGACTGAAGTCTTTGCTTCTTCCAGTAAATTTTCAATGGATATCTCTGATTGATCCAAGGGTAGCGTCTATTGCTGGACAAAGAGCTACTACTGTTGTAACAGATGCCTGGATGACATTGTTTAATGACCCAAAGTGGTTTCAACAGTAGACTTACAAAAGAGGGAATGGTGATAGTCTTCTCTCAACTTAATAACAAAAGTAGTCTGCAAACCTCACTACTTAGATCTGTCCTATCTTGGTGGATACTTTCCAAAGCCAGTAATAACGGCTGCAGTAATTTTAAGACAAGAGTCAAGTATTGCTCATGAGAAAGCCAGCAGATTTTCCCAGGTTGGACTAATTTGAACTTGAGTTCCTGTGTATCTTCGATTTGTTCCCAAGAGATTCAGTCCTTTTGACTCTTGCTGAAAAAAAGAGTATAAAAAGCCATTAAATGTATGGCTTTTTAATGTCTTTTGAAGATTCTGCAGCTCGTACTAGCATGAGCTGGAGTAGATGGCCTCTGCAGTGTGTATAGGAGAGATTAGGGTGGAGGAGGCATCGGTGGTGGCAGACCCGCCGGTACCTGCCCCCTCTTCATCCTCACCTGATGAAGCTGTTACGAGGCCCTTTCACCTGGTCCCCCAGAATGATGCCAAGGCTCATCAAGAGCTTTTGAAGAGGGTCGCCTCGAACCTGGGGCTAGAAGCTAAGGAGTTGGCCGAGCCCTCACACTCCCTCTTCGACGTGCTAAGTTCGGCAGCCCCTGCCAGGTGCACAAGGGGGTGGCAAAAATTACTAAGTCCCTGTGGCAGATGCCTTCATCGCTGCCCCCCCCCCATTTCCAAGCAGGCAGAACGTAAATACTCTGTGCTTGCTACGGGTTATGAATACCTGTACACTCACCCTCCCCCAAGCTCACTGGTGGTGTCTGCAGTCAATGAGCGAGACAGGCAGAGTCAACCAGGTACGACACCTAAAAATAAAGCGGCAAAGAGGCTCGATCTCTTTGGAAGAAAAATGTATTCATCTTCCAGCCTCCAGCTGCGAGTGGCTAACCACCAGGCCTTTCTGGGCGGCTATGACTTTAACATCTGGCAGTTCATAGCCAAGTCCTCGGACTTGCTGCCAGAGGACCCCAGGAAGGAATTCCTGGCAATCCTCGAAGAGGGCAAGGCGGTGGCAAGGGCAGCCCTCCAATCGGCCTCAGATATGGCAGACTCTGTGGCATGAACCATGGCTGCAGCCATCTCCATGAGACCAGTGGTTACAATCCTCGGGCGTTTCCACAGAGGTTCAGCAGTCAATCCAGGACCTCGCGTTCGACGTTCTAGCATTGTTCTCCGAACAAACAGATATCAAGTTGCATGGTCTAAAAGACTTGAGGGCAACCCTGTGGACCCTGGGCCTGTACACCCTGGGGCTGGCAAGGAAGAGGTTTAAGCTGCAAAGTCAGCCTCGGTTGGAGCCCTTCCGCAAGAAGGGCAAGACCTATAAGTGCTGGTAAGGCCACCGGCCAATGTCTCCGCTCATTTGAGCTTCACCTACAACCAGCAAGGTGGTGAGCAGGTGTGACGAAGTGGGACTGTTCTTAATGTTTCCTCTGAATAGTGTGGGGGTGCCTCAGTTTCCCCTAGGCAGTTCTTAAGTATCTAGGGGGTGGAGTAAGGGTGTGTGATCATTGCAGAGCCCTAGAGGGCAGGTGTGTGCAGGAGTCTGGACACAGAGAATGGCCAACACCCTGTTTCCTGGCAACTGATGGCCTGGGCCCTTCCCCCCCCTGCAAGGTGAGAGCTGAAGGGTTGGAGAACAAAGGAATCAGGTGACCACCTGGCCCGGGAAAGGAACAAAGCCCAGAGGAGGAGGGGCTGGAGGGGGTTTTCAGTTTGGGGCTGGCTGGGACATGGAGTGAAGTGCAGACGTGGTTGTCTGGCT
The DNA here is from genome assembly GCF_965140235.1 of Caretta caretta. Classification (NCBI taxonomy): domain Eukaryota; kingdom Metazoa; phylum Chordata; order Testudines; family Cheloniidae; genus Caretta; species Caretta caretta. The sequence continues at coordinate 10,716,940 of NC_134225.1, forward strand.
CACTGCCCCCCAAAATGGACCCAGCTGAGGGGTCCCGTTCTCTGCACCTGCAAGCTCTGTTTTAGACCATGTTCCTGTCGTCTAATAAACCTTCTGTTTTACTGGCTGGCTGAGAGTCACGTCTGACTGCGAAGTTGGGGTGCAGGACCCTCTGGCTTCCCCAGGAGCCCCGCCTGAGCGGACTCGCTGTGGGAAGCGCACGGAGGGGCAGAGGATGCTGAATGCTCCGAGGTCAGACCCAGGAAGGTGGAAGCTGTGTGAGCTGCGTGTCCTGAAGACAGGCTGCTCACAGAAAGGCGACTGCCCCAGAGTCCTGACTGGCTTCATGGGGAGCAGTTCCAGAGCATCGCCCAGGGACTCCGTGACAGCAGGCATTTTGAGGGTGCGCTCGAGGGCGACCTTTCAGCCTGTGTCCTGGATCCTGTTTCCCGGATTTTCTTCAACCTCCTGTCCCCTTTCCTCCAGGCCTGAGCCTCTATAACATCGGACCAATGGGTCCTCAGTACTGTGGCTCAGGGTTATGTCCTTCAATTTATTTCTGTTCCCCCGACCTCCCCATCCCTCTTCAGGGTCCCCTCTCACAAGATCCTGCTCGCTCAGGAGATGCAGGGCCTTCTGCAGGTGGGAGCTGTGGACGAAGTCCCCCTAAGACCCAAACTGGACCTGTGAAACCTCAACAAATATCTCAAGAAGTTGAAGTTTTGCATGGTCTCCCTGGCTCCATCATCCCTTCCCACTCCAATGGTTCTGGAATTGACAAACACACTTCTGCAGGCAGCCGGGCCCAGGCTCCCCACTGAGCCAGAGCCACCCACAGCCTCCTCCTCGGTGCAGGCTCAGGGAAACGCTCAGCTCCGCTACTGGCTGGGGTTTACTGTTAGCGCTGGCTCATTTCATCCTTGCCCCAAAGCCCCTGCTGCCGGCTGCACCGAGCCACTTGGTCCCCACAGCACCCCGGGCTCAGGCAGCCTCCCCTGCAGCAGTGGCTGGGTGAGGTAGGTGTGTCTGATTTTAGGGTTCGACAGAGATGGGGCCAGCGCCAGTGTAAATCAGGGCAGCCACGCTCAGATCAGGGCCCAAAGGCAAAGGATCTGGCTCATCATTCATGCACTAATATCACTGTGCTGGCATTTCTCCAGCACTGTTTGACTAAACACTGCCCGGTGCCATTCACAGGAAAGTCCTTCCCACCACTGACAAGCAGCCACCTCTGGAGTGAGGTGCAGCAGCTGTTTAAATGAGCACAGCAACACTGCTAGCCAGTTAGGCAGGAAGTGAAGAAGAGCCCCGCATCCAGGGGAAACTGCAGGGGGCTTGAGGGAAGGAATCTGGCCAGGACGCTGGTGGGAGGGGGAGCCAGAACTCCTGCCAGTTGTGTGGAGGGGTCGTGCGCTCACCATGAGGGTTTATACAGGTCTCGGTGTCACTGTTTCAGCCAGGAAGGGATTTGGCATCATTACCCCATTTTACATGTGGGCAGAGAGGTGAAGTAACTTGCCCCAAGCTAGGAACAGAACCCAGTCCTGGTGCCCCGGCCCCCTCTGCTCTAATCCATTAAACTCCACTCCCCTACCCAGAGCTGGGAAGAGAACCCAGGAGTCCTGGCTCCCAGCCCCCCACTCGACTCACGGCCTCTCCAGTCAATAGTTTGCATTTCAGAGCATCCCACTCGCTGGACAGAAGGCCCAGACTCTGAGGTCAGGTGCAGTGCTGGGGCACCTGTGATTCGGTATTTTGCCCAAAGGCTGTGACTGGGGAAGGGGGGACAGCCTGGCCCATGTCCACTGGACTCTTGCAGCCCAAGCCCTCAGCGACATAGACACCCCAGCCCCTCAAGCCGGGCCAGACCGCTCAGTCCGCTGCTCACACCAGCGTCCTTTCCCGGCTGATAGACCAGCCTGGGTATGACCATCCCCACAGGATGGGTGCAGCTTATGAGCACAGCTCCTCCTGGGCCACTGAGCACAGGGAACCGGCACAGGTGTGAGAAGGGGCCCTTAAACAGGGGCATTTCCTCCCCCCACCCCACTACCATCCCCTGGCGCTGAGTCATGGAGCCAGAGCTGACACAAAGGAACCCCAGTCTCTATGACACACACCACCCAGTGCCAAGCAATGACACCATCAGACTTAACCCTGGGGTCACGGTGCTGCTATCCACAGAGCCGCTCTCCCCGCTTTCCCCACCCGCCCGGTCTGGGTTCCCCCCACACACAGCTGTGCCCGGCTGATGTCCCATGTGGAGTGGAGTGCTGCTTTGCTCGTTAAAGCTGAGTTTGTTGTCTGGCAGGTGGTGCCAAGCGTGGTGATGGGGAGGCAGGCGAGTGCTTCCAAGATTTATTGGCTTTAATTAATTAACATGTTTGTTTCTCCCACAGTTGCTGGGCCCCGCTGAGCACTCGGCTCTGGCGCATTTGCCGCTTTACAAACCCACTCAGTAAAAGGTTTCAGAGTAACAGCGGTGTTAGTCTGTATTCGCAAAAAGAAAAGGAGTACTTGTGGCACCTTAGAGACTAACCAATTTATTTGAGCATGAGCTCACGAAAGCTCATGCTCAAATAAATTGGTTAGTCTCTAAGGTGCCACAAGTACTCCTTTTCTCTTTCCACTCAGTAAAAACAATTCCTGATCTGCAGCCCCGGCCAGATTAACTCCAGCCGCGCCACCAAGTACCTGAGCCTTTCACACAGCTATAGCGTCTTCTACATAGGCACCCCCTGGGACAGGATAATGCTCGGCCCCATTTACAGATGGGCAAACTGAGGCCCAGAGCATAGCGGCCAGATTTCCCAAAGTGCTCAGCGTGACGCTGGCAGACCAGGCGCCAGCTCGTGCCAAGGTCCCCGTGTCTGAGTTGAACACTGACCAACCCCGAGCAGGAACTCGTCTGGCTCAGCTGTGTACTCGTGTTGTTACAATAGATATTAGGGTGACAAGAATGTGTTTAGTGTTTAGACTTTATTGAATGCTTGTGAGCTGCTGCAGCATTAATCTCACTTAGAGCCTCTGGATCCCATCTCGTAAGGTCATATTTGTGCATTTGCATTGTGAGTCTCTGTGTAAATCACCAGCCAGGAGAGAGACATTCACTAGTGTGAAGGGCTGAGCTTCAACAGAAGGTGTTACGCCCAGGGCTGAAAGTAAGTCTCGGGACTTTCCGGTACGGGGCTGGGCTGGGGGAGGTCAGAGCCAGCACCTGCCCACCCTGTACCGGCAAGTGCCTCCTTCCCCCTCCCCAGGGTAACAGCAGCAGCCGGGGACTGTGGCAGCAATTTAAAGGGCCCGGGGCGGTAGCGGTGGCCGGAGCCCTGGGACCTTTAAATCATCCCCAGAGCCCCGCCACCGCTTCCCCAGGGCTCCAGCAGCAGGGCTCCGGGGACAGGGCTCCGGCCGCCACTACTGCCCCGAGCCCTTTAAATCGTCCCCGGAGCCTGCCGGAGCCCTGGGGAATCAGCAGCAGCGAGGCTCTGGGGATGATTAAAGGGCCCAGGGCTCGGCCGCCACTACCGCCTCGGGCCCTTTAAATCACCACCCCAGCCCTGCCATCGCTACCCCAGGGCTCCGGCAGCGGGGTCTGGCAGCAATTTAAAAAGCCGGGGGCTCCAGCTGCTGCTGGGAGCCGCAGGCCCTGTAAATCGCACCTGGGGAAGCCGATCCACCCCAGTACAGTGCACCGGCTCTTGTCAGTATGCCGTACCAGGGCATACCAGCTTACTTTCACCTCTGGTTACACCCTTTCCAAAAGACAAGGCCATCGATACCAGATGGACTATTGTGGGACTGGAATTTCCCTACGGAGCCTCAACAAGAGGACAAAAGATGTGTCCTGTCTCCTCCCTGGGAAGATGAATTCTGCAAGTGGAGTCCTCCCAGCAGTTCAGAGCACATGGCAGAAGGGAGATGAAAACCCCAAACAAAAGGAATTTGGCATCTCTATGGTGCGTGGCCTCGGGGGGGGCCAGGTGTTTCTAAGCGTAAGTGAGTGCTCCCTTGCTGCTTAGCCTGGCTCAGCCCGACAGGCACATGGAGCTTGCTGATTAGAGACACTTCTAATCCCTTCTGAAATTTAAGATTGGAAGGTGCGTGTGTGTCCGTGTGTGCGCGTGCGTGCCTGCATGTGTGTGTGTTTACCTGCTTCACCCTTGTAAAGAACTCTCTGGTTTCCTTTCTCCAGTTAATAAATCTGTATGTAGTTTACTATAGGACTGGCTACAAGCGTTGTCGTGGGTGTGAGATCTGAGGTACAACTGACCTGGGGTAAGTGACCGGTCCTTTAGGATTGGAAGTAACCTGACTATTGCTGTGATCCCTGGTGAAAGGGACCATCTGTCACAAGGGGATGCTCACCTGGGTGGCGAGATAGATGGGAGTACCCAGGGGGACTGGGTGTGACTCCAGGTTAAGGCTGGCATAGTGCCTGAGGAGTTTACCCTCAATGACTGGTTGGAGAAATCTCAGTACAGCTCTCACAGCCAGTTTGGGGTTGTGCCCTGCTTCCTAACAGCCTGCCCCGAGGTTTGTACCACGCTCTTGAGCTATCTCAGGCCGCGTTAAACTCACCCCTCCTGCTTGGAGCAATGGAGACACCCCTGCCCCCCACTGAAAGCCGGGGTGCTGAACACTTTGGAAAATGTCAGTTACAGATTCTGTGGTAGCAGCCGCAGGAACTGAACCCTGTTCACTTCAATGCAGAGCCTGAAACCACCCTTCTTCCAGGCACCAGTCCTGGGGAGGTGCCCCCCCATGTCTGGGCCTTGTGGAGGGACCAACACACCATGCTCTCTCTCAAGGGGGCTTGGTATTTGCCCTTAGTTTGGGCTATATTTACCCCCCACTTTATCGCGGTGGGATGTATCGGACCCCCATTACTGTAGTACTTCAGCACGTCACAATCCCTCCCAATACCTGTCTGAGGCAAAGCTACTATCCCCCTTTCACAGCTGGGGAAACTGTGACAGCATACACCCCTGTATTCACACCCCTACACACTACTGCAATCATACACCCCTGTATTCACACCCTACACTCTATTGTAAAATGCACCCTTGTATTCACACCCTACACACTACTATAAAATACACCCCTTTATTCACATCCTGCACATTACTGTAATACATCCCTCTATTCACACCCTCCACACTGCTGTAATAATACAGCCTTGTATTCACACCTTGCACACTACTGTAATATACCTCTCTATTTACACCCTACATATTATTGTAATACTACACCCCTGTATTCACACCCTGCATGTCACTGTAATAATAGAGCCTGTGTTCACACCCTACTGTATTACACCCCATGTATTCACACCCTACACACTACTGTAAAATACACCCCTGTATTCACATCTTACACTCTACTGTAATAATACACCCCTGTAGTCACACCCTACACTTTACTATAATAATATACCCCTGTAGTCACACCTTACATACTGCTGCAATAATCTTTGTACAAGGTGTGACCTGGTGTGCCTAGGGAAGCCCTCACTGGAAACATCAACCTCAGGGCAGCGTGCAAAAGGGAGAGCAAATACTCCCAAGACTGGTGGGTAACACTGAAGTTAAACTCCCCAACCAGCCACAAACTGTGCTTCTGATCCCGCACACTGGTGATCAAGAAGCAAAAAAGAAATCATGCAGCCCCTTATTGCATTCCAGTCTCTGGCTCCCAATCAGCACCTAGGTCCAATATAGTGAGAAGTTAGTTTAAACTCTGCTCACATATACAAAGTGGTCAGCCACGTTACCAGGTCACTATAGGTTTGGATCTTACCCAAAATATCACACTGCCAGTTAATCCTTTAGTGTCTAAAACTAAAGATTTATTATAAAGAAAATAGAAAGAACAAGACGGAAGATGTTAAATGGTAAAGCAGACACATACATACAAAGATTTCAAAGTCCATATATCAGGTTCCTAGCAATATTAGTGAGTTTGCTGGTTTGAAAGTCCCTCTGGAACACATCCACAGCTTGGATGGGTCATTCAGTCCTTTGTTCAGAGTTTGTAGAAAGGTTAGTCCAGAGGTAAGAAGCAGGAATGAAGACAAGAAGCAGGATTGAAGACAAAATGGAGAAGATGCAGCTGCCTTTTATAGTCTTTTGCCAGGCGGCTTGGTTTCCTTTGTTCCAAACACAAGCTGCTCAGCACATGGCCTGGAAGCCTTAGAGTTCTGTCCATAGGCAGGCCCCTGCATGCCTTGTTAAGTCATACGGCATATCCCTGACCCCAATGGGTTCATTGTACAGTCAATGTCCCTTGATGGCCCATCAAGCAAGCTAGGCAGTGCTGATGCCAAGCTGTCTGGGGGTGTCACCCAGATGCACAGCACAAGTTGGAAATACAGCTATACCCTACATATCTATAACTCATAATAGGAAGGTGATACTAACATATAAACAAGATTATCCTACTTGGCAAATCACACATCTTTGCAGATACCCCACCCGGCACACCTGGCACAAGTCATTGCCATTTTACAATATTGGTATTCATAATATCGTAAAGTGTCCCCCAGATTCCATGCAGCGTCAGACATGCCATGCCTTGTAAGGTATCATTTGAAAACTCATAATTTTCTGGTCAGTGTTGTCCTGGTAAAATATGTGTGGCAACATTCTACTTGAAATTATAAGAGTCCCCTGTCTGGTGTTAGTAACGCATGCTCCAAACCCCACAACGCTGTCCAAACAGAAGTTGGCAAACAGGTCTGTCCTACACAAAGGAATGTGTGCTTACCTTAATTTGCATTTAGCAGTAATCAGAGTCATCAAGCAGGAAGGGAAACAAAGGAAGCTCAAACAGGTGAGAAAAAGCAGCAGGGAACATCCTTCCACATAGACTCTCTGTCTCCTAGTGCCCAGCTGGAAATGTTTTTCAAGAAGGGGACTGAAACTATAAAAAGGAGGGACAAACACTCCAAGGCACCCCCCCCCATCACATTCACTGCACCTGACGAGACAAAGGAAGCAGGCGCTGGACTCTGGAGGAGGGGTCCTGGACGTAGAGTTTGGTCAGTAATCAGCTGGAGCATGTGGTGAGAAGCTTTGCTTGAATCTAATATAGTTCATTAAGTTAGGCGTTAGTAAATGTTTTATCCTGCTTTTCTTGAAATCATTTCTGACTTTTATGGCTCATTACTTGTACTCACTTAAAATCTCTCTCTTTGTCATTAATCAGCTTTTTTTTTACTGTTTTATCTAATCCAGTGTGTTTAAATTGAAGTGTCTGAATAATTATTTGAACTAATAAACTGGCATATTATTCCCTTAAGGGAATAAAAGATTTAAATACGTGTATTGTCCAGAAGAGGGCTGGGCAGTACCGCACATACATTGCTGGGGCAAAATCTGAGCCTGGGGATGTTTTGGGGTCACCCTGCAGTCTAACCAAGGCTGGTGAGAGCCTGGTCACCCAAGTGTGGCTGGCAGGCTGCGGTTCACTGTGACAGGGTCGGGTCAGATGGCTACAGGAGGGTGATAGAAAAGAGATATATTAGCCCCAAGTTAAGCAGGTCCCTTTTCCCTGAGTAAGGTAACAGGGGCAGTTCCAGAACAATCAGGAACTTGCTGAAACCAATTAAGGCACACAGGCTAATTAGGACACCTGGAGCCAATTAAGAAGCTGCTTGAATCAGTTTAGACAGGCAGGCTAATCAGGGCACCTGGTTTAAAAAGGACTTCACTTCAGTCAGTGAGGGGCGTGCAAGGAGCTGAGAGTGAGAGGGCGTGCTGCTGGAGGACTGAGGTGTACAAATGCTATCTGGTATCAGGAGACAGGTCCTGTGGTGAGGATACAGAAGGTGTTGGGAGGAGGCCATGGGGAAGTAGCCTAGGCAGTTGTAGCTGTCACACAGGTATTACACGAAACACTGTAGACAGCTGTGATCCACAGGGCCCTGGGCTGGAACCCAGAGTAGAGGGTGGGCCCGGGTTCACCTCATCCCCCCAACTCCCTATTGGATACAGGAGGTGTTGACCTGGACTGTGGGTCCCACCAGTGGGGAAGGTCCCTGGCCTGTCCCCTGACCCACTAGGTGGACCAGCAGAGACTGCGGGGATTGTTCTCCTTCCTTTTCCCCACATGCTGGCCAGTGATGAGGTTAGCTGAGTGGATGGCAGGATTGAGACACTCGCAAAAGTGGGCAAACTGAGGGCAGCCGTGAGTTTCTGAGGCGAGCAAATCTGCCAATAAGTGCAGGACCCACCAAGGCAGAGGTGGAACTTTGTCACATCACACAGACACTCTGGGTGTGACCTGCATCCTGGAAGGCTGTCTGTGAGTAGCCCAGGCGTTGTAAGGCACACATGGCTGCAGGGTAGGGGTGACACAACCACGGGTCTGGACTACACCCGGGTATGTCACAGAAACTGAGGCCTGGTCTACACTTGAAAGTTATATTGGCAGGGTTACATCGGTCGGCGTATGAAAGAACCACCCTTGTGACTGACATCGCTCTGCCAACAAATGCCCCAGTGGAGACGCAGCCATGCTGGAGATGGGTCCTGTCGACATAGCATCTATCACTCGGGTCGCGTGACCAGGTGTCTGGTTTTTGACTGGAACGCCTGGTCAAAAAGGGACCCTGGCGGGTCCACCCAGCACCGCCAACTGGGGCATTAAAAGTCTGGTCGGCGGTGCTGTAGGGCTAAGACAGGCTAGTCCCTACCTGTCCTGGCTCCGCGCTGCGCCCCGGAAGTGGCCAGCAGGTCCGGCTCCTCGGCAGGGAGGCCATGGGGCTCCGCGGGCTGCCCCTGCCCCAAGCACTGGCTCCGCACTCCCATTGGACGGAAACTGGCCAATGGGAGCTGGGGGAGCGATGCCTGTGGGCAAGAGCAGCGTGCGGAGCCTCCTGGACCCCCACCTAGGTGCCGGATCTGCTGGCTGCGGTGCCAAGACAGGTAGGCAGCCTGCCTTAGCCCTGCTGTACCACCAATCAGGAACCGCAGGAGGTAAGCCCGTGCCCCTAACCCGAGCCCCAATCCCCAGCCCCACCCCAGAGCTCACACCCCCAGCCCAGAGGCCTCACCCTCTCCTGCACCCCAGCCCCCTGCCTCAACCCGCAGCCCTCTCCCACATTCTGAATCCCTCAGCCCTGCCTCCCAGCCTGAAGGTATAGGGGAGGGTGCTTCTGTGTCCCCTGCAGTGTGTGGAGTAAGGCAGCCCCGCAGCGTGCCTACTGGATCAGGGCCTGCATGCCAGCTAGGCAGAGGGGTGCACACCCTGGCCATCCTGCTGGCCAGCAGGGCAGAAAAAGTTTTCAGTGCACCGCTCTCTGCCCCACACCAACCAATCAGCAGAGCCAGGAAAAAACAAACAACCCCAGCCAATCACCAGCAGAGTAAAAATGACTGGATAATAAGAGCAGAGAAAAAAATAGCCAGCCAATCATCAGTAGAGCAAAAATGGCCAGCCAATCAGAGGGTCCGTGTGCCTAGTAAGGCATCAGTGTGCATGTTGGGAGTCAGACCATTGGCACCCAGGAGCTGGTAGTGTAAATACAGAGCCACTGAGTGAGTTAAGGTGCCTACAAGGCTAGGGGAAAATCACAGTGACACCTATGTACCTTTGTGTATTGGGGCCAGAGAGACCAAGGCCCAGAGCGTGTGATGATCTGGGCCTCGGTGACTTACCCAAGGTCATACAGAAAGTCAGTAGCAGAGCAGAGAACTGAACCCAGCCCTCCTAAATCCCAGGCTAGTGCCAGAAGCACTGCACCATCTTTCCCTTTTAGTTCAGATTCAGAAAAAAACAACAAATAAAGAACAAATACAAAGTCTCTGGGACGGAGACAAAGCAGCAGGTGTTACTCTCCCAGCTGGCAGCATCCTCTCTGCCAACCCACCCCACACAGTCACACCCTATGCCATGCTGCAGCTTTGCATGGCCATCCACTGGGAATTGCAATCCCATTGGGATTTACCCTGGCCGGCTGCACATGCTGGAACTGCCGTTCGTGTTTAGCCAGGAGCTCTTGAAGAAACTGCCCGAGGCCACATAGCACGGCTGGTGACCAGCTGCAGGGACAGGCTCCCCCATTGTCCTGGCCCATGTGGGTCCTTCTGCCATACAAATTGCACTCAGGGGAGGACGGCAATCGCATTGCACTCAGGGGAGGACGGCAATCGCGTCCCTCGGGGGACATGCTGCTGCAGGTGTACCTTTTCTCTGCGTGTGAATGAAGGCGTGCAGCGAGCGGCAGCCGGAAACGTCACTGGATGTGAGGCCTGGAGCGACTCCAGCCTCCACGCGGGGATGCGGCGGCAGAACGCTTCTCCCTCCCAGAGATCGGATGAGATGCAGGTAGGCTACGCTCCGTGACAGGGAGAGGGGCTGGACTGGCCAATACCCTGTACCCAGTGCCCGGAAAGAGGCAGCCACTGAGCAAGCTTCCCTCAGAGGCACCGCCAGCCTGTCTGGGCCTGGGGGCTGAGAGATGACTCCAGCGCCCCCTCAAGTCTGTCATTAAAATGGGCGGAAGGAGCCAGCACAAGAATTGTTCAGCTCTTCTGTCGGTTTCCGAGCAGGATGTAAACCAGAGAGCGCCGCCGGGGAGGGAATTTGTCACCGGGACAGCTCTTCCCTGCTTGCTCCACTGCCACCGACGACCGCACGGAGGAGACATGCTGCTGGTGCTGACCGACAAGACCCTGCTTTCCCAGGTTCTCCTCCTGCAACGTCCACCTTGTGACCTCTCCCCAGCACTGCTCCGGGGATGAACGTGCAGGCAGGCTCTGTGGAGCAGGCGGTCTCCAGGCTCTCTTGAGAGGGTTCCAGGGCTCCCTGTGCCAGCCCAGCAGGATGCAGAGGCATCACAGCGACAGCGTTTCTAGGGGTGTTTTGATGCTTCCAGTCCAGCCCCGAAGCAAGGGCAAAAGGTGGAGGATGGTCCTGTGATCCAGGCTGTGGCCTGGGACCCAGGAGAGTTGGGTTCCATTCCTGGCTCTGCTACAGGCTCCCTGTGTGGCCTCGGTCAAGTCACCTAATTGCTCGGTGCCTCTGTTTCCCCAGGGGTAAAATGGGGTGATAATTCTTGCTTTCCCTGTTTAGAGTGTGAGCTCTTTGGGGGAGGGCTCTATATGAGAGAGGTTATGTATGGCAGGGGATCATGGTGCAGCGAAAGGCAGCACATAAAAAACTGATAAAAGGAAAAATCTTTTTCACATAACCCATATTAGCCTGTGGAACTCCCTGCCACGGGATTCCATTGGAGCCCAAAATCTATCAGGATTCCCAAAAGGCCTGGACATTTATATAGATAATGAGATTATCCAGAATATAATCACAGCAAGGGTTAAGAAGTAGCAGGAGTTTGGGAAGGGCTAGATATCCTCCTGTGTCAGAACGTATATCAGTGGGGAGAGGTAGCAGGAGAGCATTTTCCTTGGAGGCAGTTTATCCCAGAGCTGGCAGTTCAGGAGTTTTTGCACTTTCTTCTGAAGCAGCTGGGGCTGGCCCATCAGAGATGGGATACCGGGCTAGATGGGTCCCTGGTCTGAGTGGGTTTGGCAATTCATAACCTTGAGCACCATAGTCCAGAGCAGAGCAGATCCAGGGTCCAGGAGGCCCAGTGTCTCCACTCTGACAGTGGCCAGTTACTGGCTGCTTCACAGAAGTTGCAAGAAACCCCCTAGCAGAGAACTGAGGTGGAAGGCAGAGTTTCTTCCTGTGGCCCACTCCCCTCAACTCATGTCGGTCTCATGCCCTGGAGTGGGAGGGTTTGTAGCCTCCTATCTTGTCATGTGGCTGTTCTCATTCTCCATATAAACATCCAGTCCTTTTTTACAGTCCAGATGAATGCCTGGCCTCCAGGCTGTCTCGGGGCAGGGAGTTCTGCAGGTTAGTTATGCATCATGTGACCCTCTGATCAGCTGTAAATGTGTTGCCTTTTGGTTTTGTCCAGTGTTCATGAGAAAGAGGGATTGGGGGCACCTGACTTACCTTCTCTGCACCCCATATTCTCTTGCTCCCCATTCATCCTGGCCTCCTTTCTAAACTAAACACTCCCAACCTTGTCAACCTCTCCTGACCTCTAATCATTTCCCATCCCCGTCCCTGGACCCCTTCTCTGTCTGCTCTATATTTTGGAGATGGGGTGGGCAGAACACCTTAGTCCAGTAGCATCTGCAGTATTATATCCCAGCCCACTGTAAAACCTGTTTGTTTGACCACCTGCTGTGGCGCACCGAGCCCTAGAGTCAGAGATTCCAAAGCCAGAAGGGCCAACTGTGACCTCCTGCAAAATACAGCCCATGGACCTGCCCCCAAAGAATCCTCAGAGCAGAGCTTTAAGAAAAACAGCCAATTTTGATTGAAAAATGGTCAGTGATGGAGAACGCACCACGTCCCTGATAAATCGTTCCAATGGCTAATTACTCTCATCATTACAAATTTACCTTATCTCCAGTCTGAATTTGCCTAGCTTCAACTTCCAGCCACTGGATCGTGTTCAGACTGTTCTCGGCTAGACTGCAGAGCCCAGTATTAAATATTGTTCCCCACGTAGGCACCTATAGGCACTGCTTTGTTAAGCTAAATAGATCAAGCTCCTGGAGTTTCTCACTATAAGGCAGGTTTTCTAACCCTTTAATCATTCTCGTGGCTCTTCTCTGAACTTCCAATTGATCAACAGCCTCCATGAGTTGTGGGCACCAGAACTGGACACAGGATTCCAGCAGTGGTGGCACCAATGCCAAAGACAGAGGTAAAATAACCTCTCTACTCCTATGTGAGATTCCCCTGTTTATTGCATCCCAGGATGATATTGGTTCTTTTGGCCACAGAGTGTCACACTGGGAGCTCATGTTCAGCTGATTATCCAGCACCACCCCCCTTCGCCTAGTATAAGTTCATCAACTCCGGGCTTGTCCCAGTGTAATGAGATCGGTTAAAAATCCTCTCCCAACAGTTTCCCCACCTGTGAAATAGGGCCGATGATCCCACCTCCTGTGTAACGTGCGTGCGAGTTACGGATGACAAGCACTTGGCAGGAGCAGGGGCTGTTGTGAACTGACACTGCTGTACCGCTACAAAGGCTGTGTGCCGCACAGGCTGTCATTCACACTGGCAGCTGCCTTCTGATTCCTAACAAAATGCCTAAGGCTAACATTTCCGAGGTAATGAGTGATTTGGGGCGACCTGATAGGATTTCCAGCGCAGGTGCTCAGCACTGGCTGATGCTCAGCACCTTGAAGGTGTCTCAGGTTGGTCTCCCACAGACTTAGCCCCCCCCCCCGCCCCCCCCAAATCACTCATCACTTTGACAGACCTGGCCTGAGGCACTGAAATACTGGAATTCGCTCCCCACCATAAGCCTTGCCCAGACACTGACCAGGCCTCTCTCTTCAGCTTCACATCAAACTCCAGATTCCTCACTCAGCGAGCTCTGAACCATTATAAGACAGCAGCATTTATGGGGCAGGCCTGCCCTTGCCCTGGACCTTCTGCTCCCATTTACCCCAGGGCAAAGTGTTTTCTGATTTGGGAGTTTGGGTGAGTTCAGAAAGCTGTCTTCCTCCTTTTTTACCTTTGCTCCCCTCACTATGGCATCGGCTCTTTGAGGCCTTCTTCTCCATTCCTGTATGTTTTGACGCAATTCCTCGGAAACTCTGCAGCTGCATAACATCCATCCATCTAG